>NC_138185.1:130591701-131191701 GCF_964194105.1 Spermophilus citellus | reverse complement strand
AATAATGTCTACCTTACATTATTGGAAAATCTAGAGGTGGATATAAAGTATGTTAGTGCATGGCAAAGAATAATTTAGTGACTAAATAGTAGTAATTATCCTTAGGAATATTAACATGTAGTAGGACAGTAAGACAACATCTGTGCATCATGAAATATGCTATGAAAATACAAAGAGACACAGTATATTCAGAAAAAAGCAAAACCAAAGATTTATAAAGGACCTGTAGGGAATTTTGATGAGCATTCCCAGGGTCCAAACTTCCCAGGAAATAATGGCCAGTCATGACAGAGGTTTGGATGAAGAAAATTACCAGAGCTGAGCTCCAGGAATATTGGTACTAAAGCCATGTCTAATAATAAGCTAACACCATCACCAACACAGGAAAGCAGCAGAGGACAGCAAAGGAAAAGTGGATGGGAATGACACCAAGCAGCTGCAAAGCCTAAGTAATGGATGAACCTGTCTAGGATGACTCAAGACATGGTTAGACTGAAATGAATTCCCTGAGGCAAAGGGAAGCTATGATGCCAACCAAACCACAACAGTTGTAGGACTAGTTCCTGGGATTTCTTATTCTGGGTCTAACGCTGCTCCCCATCTGTGACAAATGTTAACCCCACTTTCCACTGAGATGAATGCTGAACCAAATGCAAGATTGGCCTTTGTATCACATACTGTGCAAATACATAGGAAAGTGACTTTTTGTGGCTATTTTCTAATATACCAAGGGTTAGAGTGCAAATTGACAAAATATTCAAGGCATTATACTTAAAGGAGAATAAAAATCCCAACTATGCCTCATTCTGAAACCTCTGTGGGATTTATAATGGCTTAACTTTTTAGTTGACAAGAAATGCATATATTTTTTGGCATATTAGAAAAGCTGGCGATTTCAGAAGTGTTTTCTTTTTTTTTTTTTTGGAGTGTGTGTGTGTGTGTGTGTGTGTGTGTGTGTGTGTGTGTACAGCACGCTGGGCCTTGTGCATGCAAGGCAAGCACTCTACCAACTGAGCTATACCCCCGGCCCAGAGGTGATGTTTTAACAAACATCATAGATCAAATGGCAGGAAACTCACATAAAATATACTTTTTTAAAAAAAAAATTATTTTTTAGTTGCAGTTGGACACAATACCTTTATTTTATTTATTTATTTTTATGTGGTGCTGAGGATCGAACCCAGGGCCTCGCACATGCTAGGTGAGCGCTCTACCACTGAGCCACAACTCCAGCCCCCAGAAAGTATACTTTGACAAGAGCAGAAGCAAATAAAGACATAATCTCCTGCAGTTACATGTGTGAAAAGGAAAGATTTGGAATGGAGATGATAGAAAAATATTAGGGGAAAAAAAAAACTAATGTTGTATGAGGGTCCTATCAAATGGGGAGTATAGGATAATTTTGTAATAGTGGAGTAATACATTTCAGAAAAAGGAAGGTGCCTGTTAACTGAGACTGCATTTAATTATCATAGAAAAGATGAAACACTTTTTCGTAGTCAGAAAAATCAATATATAGCCAAAGAAGAGAAGCTGTTTGATGATAAGGCAATAAAAACTTCAAAGGCCAAGTTAAGAATATTGCCTAATTCATTTCAGCCTAAACTGATCCCCGTGCCGGTCTCACGCTGTCCGCCAGCTCTTTCTCTGGAATATGTTACCCAGTCTCCTTGGAATCATTAGCCGGCTCCTTGGAATGGAAACTGTGTCAGTCTCGGGGGTGAGTGGGAGGGAAAATGGTGTTGGCAGAAAGAGGAAGAGTTTTTTTCTGTATAGAGCCAGAAGTAAGTGCTGACATTGTCTCACATGTGTTTGGGGACAATGGCACATGCCAACGGTAATGTGTCCACTTTTCCAAGTCCCTTGCTCAGAGGCATCTGGCAAGAGGCTGCAGAAGCCATAGCTTATTCTCCCTCTCCACCCCCAAATTTCTGAATTTCTCTCCTCCCTCTTGGGAATGGGAACAGGGGATGACACACACAATTTCCACTTTAGTATTGTTAACATAATTATCCAGAATGAGTTTTTTCTTCCCTACACATATTTTGAAACAAAATTGTTTGCCTTGCAAAATCTTCACTCCCCCTCTCTATAAGCACATCTTTTGGGGAGTTTGAACATTAACCTCAGCTGACTTCAGAACTGCACTAAGCAAAGCCTGTGTTCTCTAGGCCAAAGTAGACAAATTAAAGGAGAGTGGCCAGTTGATGCCGGAATTGTTGGGCCAAGGCTGGTTAATCCTGTGGGCTCCACCCCCTGCACCTTTGTCTTTCTCCTGAGGGCAGTTGTGGGAGTTCAGATTAATTGGAACTGTGAAAGTTGCTTAGTCAGTTGGCTAATACAGGTAGAGGGGTATGGGGGTGGGGGACTGGTTAATTTTTAAAGATTGTTTTATTCAAGTACAGCATAATGTCTGCATTGAATATATTTTATTTAAAAGGCAGAACAATCACCATTGCCACATTTTTTGTTATAATAATCTTTTATATAAAAATTTAACTGCAGTAACCAGGAGAGTTAAATCCAGTAAGCATGTAGGCCAGGGAATAGTTTTCAAATTTGCAGCACAGACAACAAAATTCTATTTGATTTACAAAGTTCTTCAAGCAAATACAAGACAACTTTAGTTCAGTTTCTATGAACTCTTAAAAGGATAAGGTCAAAATACCCTTCTATCTCAAATAAGGTTTTGGATGACAGCTTTTCAACATAAAATACAACACAAAATAAAGATAAAATACTTAGAACACTTCTCTTTAGTCCATATATACTTTGAATAAGTTTTTAGTACATTTCTGCTACAAATGAAAATGTTCAAAGAAAACTTAGTATAGTGTTCTACAAAGCCAACAGCAGCAACAGCAGGCTCATTAGTAGTACTTTAAAAATCCCAATGCTATTGCCAGGCAAGTGAACACAGTCTGCAAGATAACAAACTGTCTCAAGTTTGACTCCATCAGTGTTTTAAAGGGGGCAATTTCAGTGTCAATTTTATTACTGGTTTCTGAAATAACACTTATGGTTTGAGTATCCTTTCAGGTAAATTCTGTGGTTGCTTCCATAAGTTGTTTTTCTTGATCTGTAAACATCTGTTACCCTGTTCCTTTCTAGTTTGATGTCCAATTTATTATCTGTTCTGATTTTACTGGTTTTATTTATTAGTTGTTGTTTAACTTGGTCTAATTATATTTTTATTTTTTCGTGCTCTGCTCTCAGATTTGCAAATTCATTTTCCTTTAGGTTGACCATGTCTTTCCTGACAGAATCCAAAAGAGCCACTAGCTGTTGTACTGTTATTTCCTGTTGAGCTTGAGTGACCATCTCCTTATAGATAGTATTCAGGCTGAGATTTGGTTAATGCTGCTACAATTGTTTCTGCGTGTGATTTGTCAAATCCATGAGTTTACAAGTCCTGAACCAATGCATGGGCATCAAAAGTTAATTTCTTTGTTCTAAAGGATTTAAGTCCATATCCTTGGTTGTTGTGGTCAAGAAATCTCTCTGCAGGGCCTAGGAGAAACACCACTGAGGAGTTGAAACCCAGAGGCCCCTGCTGTCTTCAGACTGTGGAAGCCACCAAACCTAGCAATTCCTCATGTTCTCCACCTTTGCCACATTTTACTCTATCTTACTCCCCAAAACCTATTTGTGGGCATAGATTATAATCTTTTAAACTTTGGAAAAAAATCATCTGTCTCCATTTTTAAAAGAATCAATTGTTGGTAATTGAATACAAGTAGTAGGAGAAGGAGAGAAGACCCCTCCCCCCCCCCCCCCCTAACTGAGAATTCAACCCAGGGCTTCTTTACCATTGAGTTACCTCCCAGTTCTTTTTGACTTTTTAGGGTCTCCCTGAGTTGGTGAGGCTGGCCTTGAACTTGCCTTAACCTCCTAAATTACTGGAATTCCTGGAGCACACCCAGCAGACAGCTAACATTTTAAATGCCATATAAGCCAGGTATGATGCTAATTGTATTTCTTTTACCTGAAGAAGATATTTTCCAAATCAGATAGAATTCCTATTAGGGCGAAAACTGTTTTGTTTTGTTTTTTTTTTCTTTGTTGTTGTTGTTGTTGTTTTTAATTTTTACAGACTCAGCAAGCATTTTGATGGGCTACCAAGCATTAGAGTTCAGCCCCAGGTAAAGAGCCTGGGCAGCCTGAGAAGGAGACACAGGGAGATACAAGAGATTCACAGTGTGAGAAAGGGTCTAGGAAGAAATTTCCTGCAGCAAGATTCTCCAAGGAACTTTTTCTTTCAATTTATTTTATTTTATTTTATTTTTTTACTATGGAAATTCCAAGAATATATAAAATTGGAATGAGTAGTGTAATGAAAGCCATGTACCCATCCCTCAGCTTCAACAATTGTCACCTTACAGCTATTTTGTTCCTTCTGGATCCCCATCGACTTTCCCACCCAAAACCATCAGTGAATTATTTTGAAGCAAATCTCAGGCATTGTACTGCTTCACACGCTGAACTGTAATCTATTGCTGAGCCATCTGGGTCATTCTTCCCTCTTGTTTCCTGAGCTTCAGTCAAGTCACTGCTGTACTTTTGTGTCAGTGGTACTTTGGAGGAAACTAAAAGAAAAAAGTCTGCATGAAGCCAAAGTGAATGAAGAAAAGACAATAGAATGAAACTCATCCAAAGCTGAGTTGGGTGAGCAGAGCTCCTGAGAATCCTTGAAATGATTAGGAGAAGGGGAGGGAGAGAGGGGTTGCTAGTTTTTCTACAGGAAGTTGGATGAAAGCTTTATACAGGAGTGTGTGTGTGTGTGTGTTATTAAAAAGAGTGACTCTAGAAGACTAGAAGGCTGGGGACAGCCAGACAGCTGGCATTTGGGTTACAGTTGCATATTCCAAGTTTCCTTGAAAGGAAAGAAAATACTAAATTTAAACACCATCTTTCAGTTTCTCAGTCAATAACTTCCCTTTCTGTCTCTTTCACAAACGCAGTCTCTAGACATCCATGAAAGGCATTTATTCTTTAGAAAGTCTTTCAGAAACACTAAATCATTAAAGCAGAGAAGTTGTTAAGCAGTTCCAATCCCAATTAAGTTTTCGACTGATTTCTGTGTAGCTCTGTTGTTTAACAACCTATGGTGAAACCAGCAAAAATTATCAAAGCAGACTTACACACTTGCATAATTCACCCGTTACCTTCTGGGATGGGAGTAGGGGAGCAAATAGGTGACAATAATTGAACTATACATAGATTTGTCAAATTCATAATGTTATTGAAGTTTATTTATTTATTTATTTATTTATTTATTCTTGAATGACATGACATTTAATAACCTTGTAGGAAAAAACAGATTTTGTCTCTTGTTGTTAATTATTATAGCATTCTATACACTGACACAGAGGTAAAAGAAAATGACTGAAACTTAAATGTGAAAACTCTTTACAAGTCAATCCACAACTTTATACATTTATCTTACTCACATGTCAGTGAAAAGTCACCAACTACTATGAAATCAGGATAACTTATAGCACAAAAGAATCAAAAATAGAAAAACTTTCATTAAAAAATACATCCAACTATGAAAAGAACTGCTCCTTGGTGTCTTCACATCCTTCTCTTCTGCGTACTTATGTATAACACATTGTTTCCTTGGATAAATGCATCCCCATACTTATTCTTCAGCTGTCCATTAACATATTCTTCTGTCTGCTCCAGGGCTATGTTCATGTAGCCATCCAGGCAAGCTAAGACCCCTCGATAATCCACTCCAGAATTTAATTTTACCACAACTGGCCGTCCGATGATTTGCTTTAAGAAGTCACTAGGGGTTTGCTTCCGCAGACTCATTTTAACAATCTTGGGAGGCAGGAAACCTGAATTCTAATCCCATCTCTGCTATTTAATTAGCTGTGTGACTTGGGTAACTCATCACTCCACCACTCAGGCCCCAGGTTCCTCATCTAGAAGCCGGGATCCAGAACTCTCAC
The DNA here is from genome assembly GCF_964194105.1 of Spermophilus citellus. Taxonomy (NCBI): domain Eukaryota; kingdom Metazoa; phylum Chordata; class Mammalia; order Rodentia; family Sciuridae; genus Spermophilus; species Spermophilus citellus. Next base: position 131,185,744 of record NC_138185.1, on the reverse strand, counting down.
TCCCCGTGCCCCACGAACCCGGCCTCTGCGGACAATCCCTGTTATTGAAGTTTATAGACAGATAATTTGTGAATCGAAGTGCCATCTTTCTTAAGACCCATCTACATGGTGGATAATTGCCCCAAAACATCCAATGTTGAATAGACTGTGACCTTTGTTGCAGCATGTAGCCTGAGAGGGAGAGAACTGTTAGTCCCAGGATGATTTATTTTGAGAATTATTATTCATATTCTAATGGAAATATTTTTTTTCTTGTAGAAAAGAGAATATAACCTTTGTATCTTTATGAGATAGTCTTCTATCAGATGTTTTTCTGTCTTAGGCAAAGAGAGGCTTCAAGTGAGAAACAAAAATTATAAGTAATTTTAAGACAATATATTGAAAACATTGCTACCCAGAGACCTTAGAAAATAATATCTAGACATCCACTAGATGTCACTTGATGTCTGCTTTTTTATAAAGGTGATTTTTTTTAATGGTTTATCTGCAATTATAAATCTACGACTCCCAGTGGGTCCAAACTGGCAGAAAACAAGATGCAACAATATTTGAGTGAAAGCAGGCAAAAGTCATTAGATGAGAACAATGATTATAACTTTAAATAAGATTTGGGTGGTTGTAGGGTTTGCATAATCCCTCCTGGCATCTGTAAGGATGAAGAGAAGCCAGCAGCTTTGCCCTCCTGCTGTGTTTAAACAAAAATGGAAAATTGTAATGAACAGCTCGATTTTTCCTATCTTCCATTTTCTCTTTTCTTCCTCCTCCCTCATTTTTAGCAGAATGTGTCTTAAAATGCTTGCCCTTTAATGAAGTCATTTGCAACATTTTAAGATCACTTCTTCTTTGTTCAAATTTCTACCTACAATTAAAACTGTTTTAATCCTAATTATCTCTGTGAAATGTTATGTGACAAACATAAACGAAGGTCTCTAGAAATTTTGTGAGGGTTCTCTGGGGTTATCCACTTCCTGAATTTGCTAAAAATCTAATAATCATTTCCAGTAGAGACCATGTATCCTGGGGTTTTGTTTTGTGTAACAGCTATTTGTTTATTTTTTTAACTGTCATTGTATTTTGGCTTCAGGATGGTTAAATAAGTCTCGGTATTAAGTAAACTTCTCTGACCCTGCCTATTTCCTGTCTTGTCAAACCTTTCCTTGTAAGAATAACAGTGTTCTTTTATTTGGTAGTGTGCAGCATGATGTTTTTGGCATGCCCAACATTTTTGACTTGCAAAAATTTGTGACCTCAAGTGTGAGAGAAGTGAATGCTTTCTTCAGTACCTCATTGGGTTCCAATCTTAAAAAGTGTCCTATTGCATATGTGTTAGAGTTGTGAAAGAATTATCAGCCTGTTTTTATTCTCCAAACATTACAAATAATAAATAGAATAGATTTTTTTTTACCAAGTTATTAAAATTCTTAAGCCAGTGAATAGTTTACTGCTACTAAACATATAATTTCTCAAACTGGTCTAGTTATACAAAGATGTGATGGTTTTATTTACTGTTTTCTATCTAAGTAAATCATATCTTTAAAAACTTTTTTTTTTTTTAAACTAGGAATTGAACTCAGGGTTGCTCTACCACTGAGCTATATTCCCAGCCCTTTTTATTTTTTACTTTGAGACAAGTTCTCACCAAGTTGCCCAGGTTGACCAGTTGACCTCTAACTTGTCATCTCCCTGTCTCAGGGTCCCTGGTTGCTGGGATTATAGGCATGCACCACTGTACCTGGCTCATAAAAACATGTCTTCAAACCAAGACACATTTTGTGGCAGAGATGGTATTGCTGATTCAAGTCAGAGAAAAGAACATCTTTGTTGCCTAATCTTTCCATATCCAGATCTATATGTTTGCTAAGTGGATTCTGTCACAGAAGAACCACCAAAATCAAAAGTCCCAATCAAGAGTTGTCTCTACCCTGATACTTGTTTTAGAGTGTCTATTTGATAGCATTTTCCTCTGTCTTTTGGCTGATCTTTTCTTTTTCAATAACATGAACAGTAGGACAGTAAAAACCACAGTGAATATCTTTTGCACTGAAAGACTGACAACTGCTAAATATTTATCTTAAAATACTGAGAACTAATATAGAACTTGAAGAAAGCAGATTGGGTCAATTTGAAGTTGCCAGGGAAAAAAATAGCAGCTATTTTGGTAATTTTCTGAAAGTCTCAGCTAACAAAAATCTTCTACATATCTGAAGCAGACGGAATTTAGTTTTAAAAAAAAAACACTACCATCTAGCTATTCTGTTTTTTTTTTAATCTTTAGCCTAGAAATATTGTTCTAATAAAGAGCCTGTGGTAGGCATCAACAAGGAAAAAACTGAGAATTGAAAAGATGCATTCATCATTTTAATCTGGATACTTTTCCTCTAAGGGTCTGAAACTCAACTTAAGATTTTCTTAGACTTGTCATCAAGCCTCCTTCTATTGTTCATTGCCATTAGTATTTCTTTCCAGAACTGAATCCAAGGAGATTTAAATTGTATTACCAAGATTTTTCTCATTTATACCACACACATACTATCCTACTGTACCATAGCCCAAATACTGTTGTGCCATCCCCCCATCACAGGAAAAAAATGAAATACAGTCAGTGATACTAGATATTGATTCATCACACTTCATTTCTTCACTTCTTAATATAAAGTTATGATATGACATAATAAAACAAAAAGTATTTTAAAAATTGAAACTCAACATGTTTTTAAAGAAATAAACTTCACGTAAAAAAGATGAAATCCATAAGTTATTGGCAGTCTAAGATTTACCATAGAGCCGTGGTGGGTCTGGGCTTTGAAAGTGGATGGCCTGGGTTCAAATCTTAACTTCACCATTTACAACTTGTAGATTTGTGCAAGTTAACCTCTCTGAGCCTCTCTGGTCCTCTTCTGGTAAAATGGGAGAAATTTATTCTGTTTATGTTACTGATTTTGAAAACTGAATAAATCCTTTTTGCAAAATGCTTAGCATAGGACCTAAACCCTAGTAAATGCTTAATAGAATCTACTGATGTTATCACTATTGTGAGTTCAGACAATTATGTCCTTATAAACTTCAGACATTTGGAACTTTGTGGAGTTTGTCATATTTTTGAGAAGGACCTTGAAAAAAAAGTTTTTATGTTTGGGATCAAATTTTCTGTGTCACTAATGCTCTAAAAATACATTTTGAATGTGATTTGTGATTAGTTCTACTGCACCAATATAAATTCAAGAATCATGAGCTGGGGATATAGCTCAGTTGGTAGAGGGCTTGCCTTGCATGTACAAGGCCCTGGGTTCCATCCTCAGCACCACAAAAAAAAAAAAAAAAGAAAAAAAAAAAGAAAAAGAAAAAGAAAAAAAAATCAATGAACTTTCTTGTTATAAATTCTTCATATTTGTAGAATGTAGAAAAACATTTTTAAATTGCTTTAGAACATTCATTAATCCACATGATATTTTGAAGAACAGTGGTTAAATATTTAAGAGAGAATACAATGAGATATTGGCCCATATGGAACATATTCACTTGCTATTTGTTAACCACTTCTAAAAAGTCTTAAATCTAAATGTCTATTGGTTTTTTTTGGTCTAAGGTAGCATGATTGTAAGCACTGACCAATGATAAATGCAATCCATACTCACATAACAGTCTTTTTCATTACTACCATATTTGAGATTGTTAAGCAATCCTGATGCCTATGAATTAAGAGATGATATGATTAATATAAATAATCTTGTTAATAGTAGAGCAAATTCAGAACTATGGTTTCTTTTGGGGCAACAAGTTAGCCTAAACAGGGTACTTATCAGATTTGCAGCTACAATATTTGCAACAAACATAGTGACCAAAGAAGTGCAAACAAAGTAAAAATGGTGAAATACAGACATCTTAAAATGACCACTGATCTCTCTTAAACACATATGCATATTGGTATGTATTTTTTCACATTTGTTAAAATTAGGGAATCCTTCTGTGTTTTTCTTACACATTTTCCATCACTCATTGACTTAAGTTAACACGGCCTGCATTATAGATGTGATTTATTACCTCTCGGGGACTAGGGTTGCAATTCCAGTGAAAATTCCCTATGTACACTGGTTCCCCTGCCCTTTGAAAGAGTGTGTCAGTGTCCACACACAGAAGGCTGTTTCAAGAGCGATCAGAGTGAAGAGAGAGAGAGAGAGAGAGAGAGAGAGAGAGAGAGAGAGAGAGAGAGAGAGAGATATCAGAGGAGTAAAAGGCAATATAATATTCTACTCACATGATTTTGCATCTTCACTTTACACTTACCAGGAAGTATAATATCTATCATCAGACTTCCACTTTTTTTTTTTTTGTACCAGGGATTGAACTCAGGGGCACTTGACCACTAAGCCACACTGGGTTGCTTAGCATTTTGCCATTGCTAAGGCTGGCTTCCAACTCACAATCCTCCTGCTTCAGCTTCCTGAGCTGCTGGAATTACAGGCGTGTGACACTGCACCCAGCCACACTCAGACTTCCTCTTGTATGTGAGCATGATATCCAAAATAGAGACAGATCTTAAACTATGAATTTAGGCAGCTTTTAAAGTCTTCAACAGTTACTATATTCTCATCATACTATCTGCCAGAAACTTTTACAAATGATATCTGTTTTGATCCCTATGGTCACTATGTGAGATAGGTATTATTATCCCTTTTAAATAATATAAAGAGTTCAACCTGGGAATCCTAGGAGAATTCAATGCTGTATATTCTGACCTTTAAAAAAATTCTTTCCATTGTAGTAACATAGTACTCAAATTACAACTGGTTATGCCATGGTTTTCCCCCAGGCATGAATTGGTTTAGGCATTTTCTTAGGGTTTGCCTTTTATTCTGAGATCAGAAGAGAACCTTCTCATTGGTCAAAAAACCTAAAACCTTTATTTCACCATAGCATTACATAGTCTAATCTTATTCTAGCAGGAAATACATGATATTCCCTACATATAATTTATTAGGAAAAAAATCTTCATTTGTGATTCCAAATACCTTCTTGATTTTCTTTCCTTCTTCAAGGGTCAACAATACTTTTAAACATGAGAGTTTTGAGGTAGCAATATACTGGACTGCATGGCACTGTTAAGACCGTCCGCTTGCAGTCAGGAAGAAGAGTTGTCAACACATTCTGAGTTTCCTTCCTTTTTAAAGTATCTTTGGAGACACTGATAGTCCTTTCCCATCCACCTCCTTCTTCACCTCTGCCAGTAGTTCTTGCTTTTGGTTTAAACATCAGTGTGGTTAAGAAGTTAGCTAATCTGGTATGCCAGTACATTTCATCTCCTGACCAGTGGATTTAAGCCTATTCAGTCCAAGAAAATACTGAGACTTGCTGGGAATTATCAGTGAAAGATACCCACTCTTTCCTAGAGGACTTGAACAAGGAAGTGTGCAGCAGAGTGTAGCTGACATCTTAAAAAACCAGTAGGGGTGCCAGACAGGCTGAAGTGAAGCTGTGCATGTGAAAGAGGAAGCATAAATTGGGGATTGGGTACTGAGTGACCCCAGGTTGCAGCCTGCCTGGTGTCTACCTCTGGGCACTTTAGATGAATGAATAAATTTCCTCTATTTTCTAAGCCTAGTTGAATTGAGTTTTTTTTTTTTTTATTGGTTGTTCACAACGTTACAAAGCTCTTGACATATCATACTTCATACATTAGACTGAAGTGGGTTATGAACTCCCAATTTTACCCCAAATGCAGATTGCAGAGTCACATCGGTTACACATCCACAATTTTACATAATGCCCTATTGGTAATTGCTGTACTCTGCTCCCTTTCCTATCCCCCACTATCCCCCCTCCCCTCCCCTCCCTTTTACTCTCTCTACCCCATCTACTGTAATCCATCTCCCTCCTTATTTATTTTCCCATTCCCCACCCAGCCTCTTATATGTAATTTTGTATAGCAATGAGGGTCTCCCTTCATTTCCATGCAATTTTCCTCATCTCTCCCTTTCCCTCCCATCTCATGTCACTGATTAATGTTACTCTTTTCTTCCTACTCTTCCTCCCTGCTCTGTTCATATTTGCTCTCATTATATCAAAGAAGACATTTGGCACTTGTTTTTTAGGGATTGGCTAGCTTCACTAAGCATAATCTGCTCTAGTGCTGTCCATTTCCCTGCAAATTCTATGATTTTGTCATTTTTTATTGCTGCATAGTACTCCATTGTGTATAGATGCCACATTTTTTTTATCCATTCATCTACTGAGCGGCATCTGGGTTGGTTCCACAGTCTAGCAATTGTGAATTGTGCTGCTATGAACATCGATGTGGCAGTATCCCTGTAGCATGCTCTTTTAAGGTCTTCAGGGAATAGTCCAAGAAGGGCAATAGCAGGGTCAAATGGTGGTTCCATTCCCATCTTTCCCAGGAATCTCCAAACTGCTTTCCAAATTGGCCGCACCAATTTGCAGTCCCACCAGCAATGTACAAGTGTACCCTTTTCTCCACAGCCTCTCCAGCACTTGTTGTTTGACTTCATAGTGGCTGCCAATCTTACTGGAGTGAGATGGTATCTTAGGGTGGTTTTGATTTGCATTTCTCTGACTGCTAGAGATGGTGAGCATTTTTTCATGTACTTATTGATTGATTGTATGTCCTCCTCTGAGAAGTGTCTGTTCAGGTCCTTGGCCCATTTGTTGATTGGGTTATTTGTTATCTTATTGTCTAATTTTTTGAGTTCTTTGTATACTCTGGATATTAGGGCTCTATCTGAAGTGTGAGGAGTAAAGATTTGTTCCCAGGATGTAGGCTCCCTGTTTACCTCTCTTATTGTTTCTCTTGCTGAGAAAAAACTTTTAAGTTTAATTAAGTCCCATTTGTTGATTCTTGTTATTAACTCTTGTGCTATGGGTGTCCTATTAAGGAATTTGGAGCCCGACCCCACAATCTGTAGATCGGATCCAACTTTTTCTTCTATCAGACGCAGAGTCTCTTGTTTGATATCAAGTTCCCTGATCCATTTTGAGTTAACTTTTGTGCATGGCGAGAGAAAGGGATTCAGTTTCATTTTGTTGCATATGGATTTTTTGGTTACTCACTATCTTTAGCATTTTAACTAACCCAGGGCCCACTTTATCTCTCCAGAGGAAAAAAGAAAAGTCCTCTTGAAGTTGAAGGAGCGGGTTGCCTTGTTTTAAAGGACCATGCTTACCTTAAGTGAAATAAATCAAACTCGGAAAATCAAGGGTCATATGTTTTCTCTGATGTGAAAGCTGGAGAGGTTAAAGGAAAAGAAAGGTCTGTGGTGGGGAGGAGGTGGCAGGGATCTCATGAAAACTGAAGGGAGACAAATAGAGGAAAGGAACTAGAGGAAGGGAGGAGAGAAGGAAGGGGGAAACACTTGGGAACAATATTGGCCAAATTATATGATTATATCTTGTACATACATAAATATGTAACAACGAAGCCCATTATTATGTATAATTATAATGCAGCAATAAAAATATGGAGAAAAAGGGACTTAATTTCTGAGATCAGAAGAGAGCCTTCTCATTGGTCAAAAAACCTAAAACCTTTATTTCACCATAGCATTACTTAGTTTAATCTTATTCTAGCAGGAAATACATGATATTCCCTACGTAGAATTTATTAGGGAAAAAAAAATCCTCATTTGTGATTCCAATAGGCAAACCCTAAGAAAGTGCCTAAACCAACTCATGCCTGGGGGAAAACCATGGCATATCCAGTTGTAATTTGAGTACTATGTTACAATGGAAAGAATTTCTTCAAAGGTCAGACTATACTTCATTGGAATCTCCTAGGATTCCCAGGTTGAGCTCTTTATATTATTTAAAAGGGATAATAATACTTATCTTACATAGTGGCCATGGAGATCAAAACAGATATCATTTGTAAGTTTCTGGCAGTTAGTACGATGAGAATATAGAACTTAGTTTTGTTTTTAGAAGCACATTAAAATTGTAGAATCAGAATTAAAAATATTGACTGAAAAGTGATTGCATCCTGGTACAATACACAGAAATTACACCTTAAACATTTCATTGCCTTTGAAATGCACACCTGGGATTGATTTCCTGGATTTGTAGATCTCTGAAAGAATTAGAGTATGATGCTACAGCCTAGCATAAACTCCCCATGCCAAAGACCAGGTGCTTTATGTGTTTTTCTTTTCTTTTTTTTTTTTTTAAGGTACTTGGGATTGAACCCAGGGGAGCACTATTACTGAACCAGACTCCAACTCTTTATTATTTTATTTTGAGACAGAGTCTTGCTAAGTTGCTGAAGCTGGCCTTATACTTGACATCCTCCTGCCTCAGCCTTCTGTAGCAGGGATTACAGGCGTGTGCCACCACATCTGCTTGTGTGTGTGCTTGTGTGTGTGTGTGTGTGTGTGTGTATGTTTCAAAAATAACTGGAATCAAGATGTGCTTTGAAATGAGTTATTTTATTTTAGATCCTTACAGTTTTTTGAAATATTTTAAATTGTTTCAGCATATTGGTGAAGTACTGCATGTATGTAGATTTAAAAGCTTATATTCATGGAGCCACTATCCAGGTCAAAATATTAAACATTTCCAGCACTCTCTAGGGATCCTTTACACCTTTTGTCAATCAATAACTCCATCACCACTTTCCTTCCCTCCTAGTTAATCAATTTCTATCACCATCGTCTAGTTTTGTCTGTTCTTGAACTTGAGTGCTCCATTTGTGTACCATGAAATGAAATGCATTCCGCTGTCATGTATAATTAATTAGAAAACAACAACAAAAAAAGAATCATTGGGATATACTCTGGCCTTCACTCTGCATCATCTTGGGACAGTCATCTGTGTTGTTGCATGTATCTGTAGTTCATGCTTCTGTTTTTGTTTTTGTTTGTTTGTTATGGTATGTGGTACAAATGCAAAGTATTTGGATATTATAAATACAGCCGCTACAAACAGTCTTGTACTTTTGATGTGGAGGTGCATATCATCTAGAAATAGAATTGCTGGGTTAGAATAGTCATTAACTTCTTGAGAAATGGTGCAGTTAGAAATATTGTTGACAGTTTGTGTACGAGGCTGTGCTAGACTATGCTACAGTAAAGGAATATGTGCCACTTGGTTTAGTATGGTAAGCCTTGCTCTGGCTCTGGGAATTCAGGTAACTTTCCAGGGCAGCTGTCCCCCATACTGTGAATCAGTGAGCCAAACTACTTCTTCAATCTTTTTTAAATTTTTTTGAGATGCTGGGGATTGAACCCTTGGCCAAAGTGTTTCTGTCCTATGACTCTACGGAAAACATTATTTCATTAAAGAGAAAAGTTACCAAGAGCCATATCATGAAAGATTTGTGCGTTAATGAGGCCTCTTCTGAAAACATGGGTTTCACTTCCCTAATGTTTTGGTCATGAAATGATGAAATGGCACTTCACCTCTGTGCTCAGCCACTTGATCAGAATACACAGCCCTGCCTAACTTGAAGAGGAAGTATGGTGTTCTGCCTACCAAGAAGAAAAGGAGCAGCAGATATTGGTGAACATAAATGATTTTTACAGCACTTCCCATGTCTAAAAGTTCCCTGACTCCAATTTCATACTAAACGAGAGTTTGCTGAGGTATTCAAGTCTAGGTAGTTGAAAAATTTCCATGGAATCTTGAAGTCATTTCTCCATTTTCTTTTAGCTTCTATGATTACTATCAATAAGTCCAATGCCATTGGAATTTGTTATGTAGAAACTGTTCTTTTCTCTGTAACTTTTGAGGATTTTCTTTTTTATCCTTAGTATCCTGATATTTCATAGTGGCGTTTGGTGTATTTTCCTTATTTTTAGTCACTTTCTTTTTTTATATTACTTTCTGAATGATAATCTCACCTTTTTCTCCAATCCTTTTGTTGATTTAAAAATATTTCTATTATATTTTAATTTTCAAGAGATTTGTCTTGTTCACAGATTATTCCCTTAATACAGCATCCTGTTGTTTATATGATACAATAACTCTTGATTAGTAGAAATTTTCTTCTCTTTTCATGGCCTCTCTCTTCTCTATGTTTTCCCCTTATTTATTTGTAATTGTTCTTTTTTTTTTTAAACCTAATTTTCACACACAAGAATTTTTTCATGTATCTGGAAATCACTGGCTTCCTGGCTACTTTTTGGTTTTGGGAAATTAAGAGTTCATTGTAAGTCCTGTATACATGGGTATGAGTAAAGACCTGTGAGTTTCCCTATAGAATGGGAGGTAGTATCCAGGCATTGGTTGGGGGACTACCATGTACCATGTCAGGTTCATGTAGGTATTTTCTTTCGGGGTGGTTACTTTCTAAGAAAGAAAGAAGAAAGAAAGGAAGAAAGGAAGAAAGAAAGAAAGAAAGAGAGAGAGAGGGGGGGGAGGGAAGGAAGGAAAGGAAGGAAAGGAAGGAAAGGAAAGAAAGGAAAGAAAGGAAAGAAAGAAAGGAAGGAAGGAAGGAAGGAAGGAAGGAAGGAAGGAAGGAAGGAAGGAAGGAAGGAAGGAAACTTAATGGGGTGTATAAAATTGGAGATCAATGTTGACAAAACCAAGGAAAGATTTACAAGTCTCACCCTTCAGGCAAGTCTGACTGTTTAGTGTGGACTTTCACATCATCCTCCTATTTCTATCTGCCTCTTACTCTGCTCCCTGGTGTCATTGAGTATTGAACATTGCCGGTTCAGCATCTCTAAAGAGAACAGGGCAGGAAAGAGGTACTTATGGGGTGGTCTGTGTAACTTACTTAGGCAAACTTTCAACACATCTTTGTTTGGCTGTACACAGTCTCTCCATCTTCATAGGCACCAAGAGCCATCAATTTTTGACCTTTCCAAAGTTCTTTAGAGTAACTCATCTCCTTCTTCTTGGCTTCCTCTTCTTAGTTTTTACTAGCTTTTAGGTTTTAGTGTTTTTCCTCCATGCTGCTCAGCCAACTCAACTACTGCTCTTTTTTGGGCTTTCCATCTTCTAAAATGTGATTGTCAATTCTTGTCTAATATCCCTCTGCAGCCTTCTTTGTCTTGGGGAATTTTATTATATCTTTTTAATTCCTTCACTGTCATTTTTAGTAGATTTCTCCAGATAGTACATATAAATGTTTATCTTTAATTTTCTGAGTTTCATTTGAATCATTACAATTTTCCAAAGCTAAAATAGGATCAATCACTCCTTTTTAAAATCTGTCACTCAAATGCCTATGGCATTAATCTAACACTTTACTTACATTAGCATACAAAATCTTTCATGATTTGACTCTTGGTAATTTTTCTCCTTAACCCAACAATATAAACAAAAATATTCTTTCCTGTTTCTCAAAAATGTCTTTTCTTTCTTTATCTTGGGGGTGGGCACCAGGGATTGAACTCAGGAGCACTCGACCACTGACCCACATCCCCAGCCCTATTTTGTATTGTATTTAGAGACAGGGTCTCACTCAGTTGCTTAGTACCTCATTTTTGCTGAGACTGGCTTTGAACTCTCAATCCTCCTGCCTCAGTCTCCCAAACTTAAGATTATAGGCATGTCCCACCAAGCCTGGCTGTTTCTTGTTTCTATGCATTGACTTTCTGTTATTTGGAGTTTGCTTTTTTCTTCCTAAAAAGCATTTACACATTCTTCCCTTTCCCTATAATACATTCTTTGACTCCTTCAGACCAAAGTTGACCTCTTCTTGTGTGTTCACAAACATTGAATACACATATATGAGAACAGTTATATTTTCCTAACCCCACAATGGAGAATTTAGATGTAGCATTTCCCAGTTCCACAATGGAGGGCTGCTATACAAAATGTCACCTTCAAAGGCCAAGATTGTCTTATTCTTCTTTGACCTTTTCTAACATTTAGCAAGCATCTTCCAGAGTGCAGACATTCAATATACATGTGAGGAATGAATGAATAAGAATGAGGTAACCTGAGATTCCTCAGGTGTTGCAAAACAAGGCACCTGAGGGCAAAACCTTCACCTGGGATGTCCAGGTCCCAAATCTTGCCTGATTTGGGCTTACTGTGTATTACCTGGCATAACTCACTTCCACCTTTCTGCTCTTAAGTTTGCTTATTTGTAGAATAGGGATAGCTCACAAAATGTTATCAATTTTGGACAAAGGCTAAACATTACTTTGAGCACCAGTGCCTCTTAAATCAGTTATAATAAAGTCATAGGCTTCTGTTTCAAACTCTGTAACTAAATTGTTTTCCTAAGGGTACTGTATAAGGTGTTCCCTTCTAAATACTCAGAGAGCCAGAACACCATCATTGGTGAACGCCCCACAGTCAGGCACAATAAACTGCCCACCCAAGGCTTGTTGGCAATCTTTCCCTCTGATAAATGTTACCAATGATTTTACAAGATGCACCATTTTTTTGCCTGACCTTGTTTGCTCAAGGCTGACCTCAGATGAGGCTACATGCAAGTCCCACCCCACAGCTGCTGCCTCTCTTGTAATCATGTCTTGGGCCAGGATTTGTTTTGTAAAAGATCCAGCTGTATGGAAAGTTCCAACAATTGAAGTCAATAGAATCTAATCCTCAACTCTTTGTTGTTGGGACTTTCAGGTGGAAAAACCTGCAAAAGATCAAACCTTCAAAGGACTTCATCTCAACTCCTGGGTGCCTTTTCTAATGGCCTGATGGGAGACCATTTGGACAGCATACTTTTCCTTCAGAACATCAGATCTGAAGCCAGCCAGCCATGGGGTTTTGCTCTATTTTGCTGTCTAAACTGGAAAGGTTACTTAACTATTTAAACTATTGTTTAGGTTCTTTTTACAAATGGCTATTAATACCTTAAATGCTAGTTGTGAGAATCCACACAATAGCACGTGTACAGCAACTAGCAATGATAAGTATTCCATTTTAGAGGTTACTAGCCTGCCTGTCTACGGATAAGTTACCATTGATCAATGTCTGTGCTAGTCTTATTGGGCTTTGTCTGGGAGAATAGCTCTGTTTGAAACTCCTCTGTCTTTCAGAGTCTGTCCCTTCCAGCTGAAGTATAAATATCAAAGGAGAAAGTATGACTTAGGGTTCCTAACTTCAAACACAGCAGAGCACTATATTTAATAACAAACACTACATGTTTGAGATGTTGAATTTAAATGAGAAATTGCAAAAAAAAAAAACAACTAATATAGCAGGAACGGACCTAATATTCTATGACATAAATTGTTTTTGGAAGCTCTCTAGTAAAAATTTAGACACCTGATGGTCACTGTCCTTCCTTTGGAAATTATCCTTACGTGAAAGCTGTTTAAAAATATATCTGAAGTGGCATCATCCCAAGCATTAAAAATCTCACCTCTGGAAACTCCTGTGATGTGGTAGCTCTAGTTTTTCTTTTTTCTAAAGGGAGTGTCGAAGACCACATGCCACAACTGAGGTAGCATATGTGTCTATAGGGTTTGATGGGGAACTATCTTTCAGGTATGTGACCAGCACACATCCTACACGAAAGCATAATCATGGGTCTGGGGCTGTAGCTCAGTGGTAGAATACTTGCCTTGCATGCAGGAGGCACTGGGTTCGATCCTCAGCACCATATAAAAATAATAAAATAAAGACACTGTGTCCATTTACAACTAAAAAAATATTTTAAAAAAGGCATAATCAGGGGCTGGGGTTATGGCTCAGCGGTAGAGCACTCTCCTAGCATGTGCAAGGCCCTGTTCGATCCTCAGCACCACATATAAATAAATAAAGTTATTGTGTCCAAGTACAACTACAGAAAGCAAATATTTTTTTAAAAAGGCATAATAATGCTAGACAAGAGAGCTCCCAGAGGAAGTAGGTCAAGGAGAGTCTCATCCATTATGCTAGTGGCATAACACTGTGAAAACCAAACCCAGTTGTTGACAAATACACTAAATATATTGTCTGAAATTATCTCTTCTCAAATTGGATGTCCAAGATTCCAAATTATGCCTAAAATTCATGTATATAGGAAAGGCATAATAAAACCATCTATACTTTTCTGATTTCTTTTCCCCTTATCCTAATTCTTCCAGAAATTCTCCCTTTTCATCAATCAATTCCTTTTTCTCCTCTTTCTCAGCCTCCCACTCCACTTGGTCACAGGTGAATCCATATTCTCCATCTTTTTCTAACATGGCTTTAGGGGTAACCTTTAAGAATACCTTCCTAGGGGAGCCAAATCCCCACAAAATATCTGAATCGTCATTCTGAGAATACAGGAATTAGCTTATAAGTCCCGTAGTGCCTTAAACTTAGTAAGAAGATGTCATAGTCTCCTTTCCTACCTATTTTCCCAAAGCCAGATTTCTAAGAGGTGAATAACTGGGCCCAGGGAATTTGATTCTTATCCAAAGCATAAATTGGAACTTAAATCCTCATTACTTCCCCTGCGCATTTTTCATTGATTAAATCTGAAATATCATATATTGCCCTCCTATGAATATCAATAGTTTCTTTAAGAAACAGGAGTTTTAGTGCTTCTATCATTGGTGATAGAAAATTATTTTACTACTTTTTAACTTGTAAAAATATAACTTGTCCCCAAAGTGTTCAAACAAACTGGGAGATAAACATTATGCAGAGAAGGGAGGAAGGGAGTTATTTATTATTATTACCAAATTTTTTCCTTTTTAAAAGAAATGGGTCAGTTTCATGTTGCTGTTGAAAAATATCCCCCAAACAGTGCTAGTTAGTGTTTTGTTCTGTTTTTTTTGCATATTTTTTTTGTTGTTGGAAGACACGCCCCAATAGCACAAGACCAGAGCTTGGGAACCTCCATCTGTTCCAGAAACCAGAGTTCCCACATAACTACATAATGTGCTGCTATCAGATTACCAGCTTGCCACAATTGCCTAATGTAACAGTGAGTTCAGGGCGCTGCCGTGGGGAGGTATAATTTCCAGGGGGATGACTTAGGCTGAGTGGTTTCAGTACTCAGGAATCAACGTCCAAAACTCATGGACAGGCTGGTGCTCCACCTAGAGATTCAGCCCAGGTCAAGGAATATTCAGGATTAAACTTCCCAAGGTCTTTCCCTCCTCTCTCTCTCAGTATTAACTGTTGTTTCTATGAGACTAGGGTCAAGGAAATGGGATCATTTAATTGCAATGCTTGTCTTGTTTTCATGCTTCTGAAATATCTTGATTTCAGAGTCCCCCAAATGATTTCTGACAAGATGATCCCTGATTTTTTCCTTTGTAGTGCAAAAAATTGCTTGGTGATTCATAATGGGTTCAGGATGGTGGTGGTGATGATGATGATGATGATGATGATGATGATGATGATGATAATGATGGTGATAGCTTATAACTAAATGTAATTTTTATATCAAAATATTACCTTGTATCCATTCTTGTTCCTAATACATTATCCAGTCCCAGATCTGGACCTGAAATGAGTCAGGCTTACTAGTAGAATGACAGGATTAAATGTGGATTTCACTGTGTTTCTGGAAGTGACAGGTAAACCAGATATGCCTAGAAGACAAGATTCAATTCTGTTTTATATGACTGGTAGTATTTCTAGTTGAATTTAATGCTCCCAGGAGTGAAACCCAACCTGGACCACTAGTTATTAGTAGAATTTTGGCATAAATATGAGAAAAACCTGGAATTTGATCTATATTCATTTCTCAGTTCCTATTTGCACCGCACTTATTCCCTAAAGTGGTCCTGCTTGGCTTAGAGCTCCACCATCACAACCTTAGTGGGCCACCTCCCTCTGATCCTAGATGACCAAGTCCCGGTGACTTCTAATCTCATGTCATAAGCATGATCATTACTGCAGCTTCTAGCTCCCATGTATCAGTCCAGGTCATGGTTTCCCTCTCCTAATGGCAAAATCCTTGGCTGAAAATTATCCAGATGTCTTAAAGAACTAAGTGGGCAAGAGGCTAAATAGTCCTGTAGAATGATGATTCTCAAAGAATTTTCCTAAGTAACAGAATGTTTTTTTTCTTTGAATTAAATCTCAAGCAGATGCCCAGTATCTAAAACAGATGAACATGGCATTGCAGAGATGATCCCCCATGCTTCCATGTTAGCCCTGAGGAATCTTCACAAACTTGAAGGCTCCTGAGAACATGGATTGGAAACTGTTATCACACAGGATTCCAAAAGGGAAGAGGAAACCAAAAAGTTTGCGGCTCATTTCAACAGCCACTCACACAGTAATTATAACTTTGGTTCCATGACCTGCCTCTGAACCCAAGCTTCTTGGATTCTATTCAGAGCAAAGGATGGGGGTAACCTATAGTAAAACTGGCTTCCCACTCCCTTGCTCAATTTCTTTCTCAAGTTTTTCACCAACTTCCTGCTCATTTACATTCAGTGGGCCTCGAGTCACACCACCTAGTGTCCAATTTCAGTTCTGTTTCTTTCCAGCTGTGTGTAAGAATGGTTTAAACTCCCAAAGACTTGATTTCTTCTTGGGTTGATGAGGATAATTACATCTACTTAATTTGTTGTGATGATAGATTAAAATAAACTGTGTAAAAGTATTGTGAGAAATATGCATTTTGTATACTTCTGAAGTTATTATTAATATATACTCTAGAGTACTGGAGACAAAGATATATCACCAAAGAATCTTGATTAGTCTGTAATCATGGTTAGAAACCTAGAGTGCTCTAGAGACATGCACAGAGGATATAGAGGTTGGAGAAAAAATGAAGTGCTTTTTTTTCCCCCAAGCATCATTGTGATAGTATAAATACACAGCTAATCTGTGAACTGAGTGCTAGCAGGAAATTTAAGAAAGATAGACATCTCCAGTGTTAATGTGCTACAGAGCAGAGGATGGTTCACAAACTCAAATCCTTAACAGCTCTAAGAAAAAAATAAATTTCTAAACAATCAGCATAGAATGTTTGGCCAAACACCTTCATGAGGCTTTAGACATAGCTGGAAAGTTTCAACATCTTTCCTGGGTCATCCACATGAAGGTAGCCATAGAGCCCATGATTTCTTCAATGAATTCAAATAAAGCTCTCAGGAATCTGAAGATAGGATGATGAAGATCAACAGTGGCAAGGAGGAATACCTATTAGGATAGTAGCCACTGCTGGAATCATCCATACAATATCCGAGTATATGAACAAATAAGGAGTTCAGAGATGATTTGGTGCAAAAGTTGGAAATCTACAACACCTATGTTGCCTCTTACCTGTCCCAAAACCATGAAATCCTTGTTTAATTTTAAGTAAGACTCTCTATGATAACTCTTGTCCATAAAATAGGGCTAATCTAGCTGGGGTAGTGGCTAGTGGTAGAGTGCTTACCTAGCACTTTTGAGGCACTGGGTTTGATTCTCAGCACCACATATAAATAAATGAATAAAATAAAGGTCCACCAACATCTAAAAGAATATTTTTTTAAAAAGTAGGGCTAATCAAGAGACCATTTGCATAAATCAATTACAACAGTAACTTTAACAGGATACTAAAAAAATTGGTATGCATTTTTTTATATGAGCCATGTTAGCATTGTCCCAGTTAACCATGATGCAGTCTCAGAATCCCTTTCAACACCGCATTCTAAGTAGTCAGCTCCAAGATGTGAGAAGAAATGGGAGCCATTTCTGACAATTCCCAGTTCAACCCCTACTCTGTGCTTGCTCCTGCCCCATGTCATCACTAAGGAACTGAAGCTGAGGGAGAAGGAGGGGCTGCCTCTCCGTGGCAGAATGCTGCCTTGAAAGACCAGTCATGATTGGAAACAATGGTCATCATATCTGCTTTTGAGGGTGGCACTGTACAGGATCTCACCTGAGTTTTAAATAATCCTTCGCAGGTGAAAGAACATCTTCCAAGATTGTGGTCAGTCACTCTTCCATGCTAATGTTAGTTAGCTAATGACCACTTAGATTACTCTGAGGTGGGATGATATGAGGTTCAAGTTCCAGGACAGTGATATTAGAGAAAAGAAACCACAGGGGGTTAGAAGGAAAAGATTTAAAAAAAAAAGAAAGAAAAAGAAAAAAGAAAAGACTTAATCTGTGTGAGTTCTCAATAACAAGATAGACTCCATAGAGCTGAAAAGTGACTGTTCCAGCGTCAGTCATACAAAGTTGGCAGCAATAGCTGGTTCTGCCCTTAATATTTTTTAATAACTTCTTAATTTGCTAAGCTTCTTGATTTCAAGTAGATGTACAACCCAGGGCTCCAGGAAGCAAACCTCCTGCATGAGGCACCATGAGTCACAGTTCCAGACACCCCATGTGCAACTAGCTGGGACCGGGGCCATCTTTGTCCTCTCCTGCACCTCTCTGCTCCTCCCAATCTCTCTCCAGAGGACCTTTAAGCCCTTCTGGGCCCACTCCCTGCCATCTCCACTCCTGCGATTGCTTCACCTTCTTCAGGGTGTCATCATCGGTCCCGACCCTCCTTTTCGGCCATGCCCTCCTCTCCCCACCCAGCATCATCTTTTGCTCCTGAACCACTTTCTCCGCTCACACCCACTCTCTTTTCCATAGTTCCTTTCTTTCTGCTCGCCTTGTTCTATAGTTTCCTGAGTTCCACCCTTCCTTATTTTTTTTTTTTTGGTTTAAATACATTTGCCTTCTTTTTAATTGGTTGTTCACAACATTACAAAGCTCTTGACATATCATATTTCAAACATTAGAATCAAGTGGGTTATGAACTCCCATTTTTACCCCAAATACAGATTGCAGAATCACATCGGTTACACATCCACATTTTTACATACTGCCATATTAGTGACTGTTGTATTCTGCTACCTTTCCTATCCTCTACTATCCCCCCTCCCCTCCCCTCCCATCTTCTCCCTCTACCCCATCTACTGGAATTCATTTCCCTCCATGTTTGTTATCCCATTCCCCTCACAACCTCTTATATGTAATTTTGTATAACAATGAGGGTCTCCCTCCATTTCCATGCAATTTCCCTTTTTCTCTCCCTTTCCCTCCCACCTCATGTCTCTGTTTAATGTTAATCTTTTCTTCCTGCTCTGAGTCCACCCTTCCTTATTCATCCCAGTGCTCGTGCTTTGTTCGAATCTCTAGTTGTTTTTCTCTTTTAAAATATTTTCATTTCAATTCAAAGGAAAATATCTTTATTATCTACACTGCCTTTCATAGCTCATCTTATCAAGGGATTGGCATTTCTCATCATCATCTCCATTAAAGATAATCCTTCCCTCTTGTTCACTGATAGACTTGTTTCAATATCATGTTGATATAAAATCCAATCTTTTAAAAACTTATTATTTTAGTGGAAGTGAGCAGGAGGATAAAAGAGCAATGAGCATACAAATATGAAAAGCATTTGACTGGGTGATTTCTCTCATCTCCATGAGCTCTGCAGTCTGGGAGCTATATTTTATTTTACCATGTGTATTCTACTTCTTCATTTTTTCTAAGAATATACTCACTCTTTAGGCATGAAAAACCTTGTAGGGACATCATGTTCTCCTTAATGAAAATCTTGGGCAAATCACTAATTATTTATTAAATAAGAGGAAGTAAACAGGTAAGGATAGAAAGGAATGGAAAGAGTCTCTCTCTCTCTCTCTCATTCCTTCTATCAATCTGCAAAGTGGAGGAATTGACAGCTGACTGTGGAAATTGAACCAGCTGAATCTGATTTCCAAAGATTGAGTTAAAATGAGTCTTTTGGTAGTATACTACTGGTCACCAGGAGGGCGCCTTAAAAACTATCAAGAGGACAGATTTTTTTTGGTACTAGAGATTGAACTCAGGGGCACTTGACCACTGAGCAACCTCCCCAGCCCTATTTTGTATTTTATTTAAAGACAGGGTCTCGCTGAGTTGCTTTTAGGGCCTCACTAAGCTGCTGAGGCTGGCTTTGAATTTATGATCCTTCTGCCTCAGCCTCTCGAGCTGCTGGGATTATAGGTGTGCACCAGCGCGCCCGGTCAGATTTTGTTTTTATGCTGCCTCATGAGTATGGATCTCACAGACACATAGGTCTCCCCTACCAGGAGATACAGAGAGGAGATAACAGTTGTAACTTATAAAGGTGTGGGCCCCAAGTGCATGTAGCTAATGGAATAAATACAAGTATCAATATTAAAATCAGGAGGACAAAGGAAGGGAAAGAAAACATTCTTTCTGAATGAATATCCTCCTCTTCTTTCCCTCATTTCTTCACTGTCTCTTCTCACCTCCCAGTGCACTACTATTCCTCTGGCTCTCATTGGCTCTGGGTCTTATTATTTTCTGTTCACTCCCATCTAAATCAAAATGCTCAATTCCTCAGGTTTCGGTTCTTGCATGTTGGAAAGTACCTGAACATTCCAAGTCAAAGGAACAGTTTCAAGGAAAGTTGCCACCTTGAAGCATTACAGATTAAAAAGATCTTGTTAGATGAAGAAGTTATTCATGATCCTTATGAGAACAGTTTCCATGAGTGGTGGTGGTGGTAAAGCAGAATTTCAGAGATTCCTTGAAATTGCCCGTTTTTTGGTTGTTTTTTTTTAAATAAAACTTTGAGGATGTATGTTTTTGAAAATGCAGTCAATTCTGCCTATTCAAATAGTTTTGAAGCTGAGTGTAAGACTGAGGATATTGAATCCTGAATATAGCCAAACTATCCAGGAAATGCAAAACCAAAATAAAGATCTTTCCAGACAAGCAAAGTTATCTGTGCTTGAAGTGATTTAAGAATGCACTTCAGGAAAAAAAAAATTTAAAAATGAAGCCTGGCACAGTGGCACATGCCTGTAATCCCAGCGACTTGGGAGGCTGAGGTATGGCAGGAGGATTGAGAGTTCAAAGCCAGCCTCAGCAATTTAGTGGGCAC
Source organism: Spermophilus citellus (assembly GCF_964194105.1). Taxonomy (NCBI): domain Eukaryota; kingdom Metazoa; phylum Chordata; class Mammalia; order Rodentia; family Sciuridae; genus Spermophilus; species Spermophilus citellus. Next base: position 131,165,016 of record NC_138185.1, on the reverse strand, counting down.
TTAGCAACTCAGTGAGACCCTGTCTTTAAATAAAATATTATAGGGCTGGGGATGTGACTTAGTGGTTAAGCACCCCTGGGTTCAATTCCTGGTACCAAAAGAAAAAAAAAAAGGAAAAAAGAAAGAAAACAAAGCAAATGAAACATGGAATTCAGAAAACAGAGGTCCTAGCAGAGAAGAGGTGGATTTCAGGATGCCAGTCCTGAGTAGGAGATGCAATGCTTGCTGAGGCAACCTTGTATTGGCTCTTCTGACTAAGAGGATGAAAAATTCTGAGGAAGTGGACTAGAGATGTAGCTAAGTGGTTAGAGTGCTTGCCTTGCATGTGTGAGGTCCTGAGTTCAATCCTAGTCCTGGGGTAGGAGGAGAAGAAAATCAGAGATTCACATTATTCTGTCAAGAAGAAAAAGGCAAGGTACAGGCAATTCTCTAGGTGCCCTTAGACACCCTCTATTCTTCCTCTTTTTTTTTTTTGTTTTTTTGTTTTTTTTTTTTTGAGATGGGGCTCCCCACGTTGCCCAAGCTTGTCTTGAACTCCTGGGCCTAAGCAATTCTCTCACCTCAGCCTCCTCAGCATCTGGGCTTCTAGGCATGCACCATGGAAGCTGGTTTCCCTTTTCTCTCTTCTCAAGAATAACTGATGGGCTGGGGCTATAGCTCAGTTGGTAGAGGGTTTGCCTCACATACCAAAGTCCTGGGTTCAATCCCCAGCACCACACACACACACACACATACACACACACACCATAAACAACAACAACAAAAACCAACCTGCTGTGAATGTAACATTCCAGGAAAAAGAATGTCTGGGTGGAATAGGCCAGGTTCTCTCTGGTCCTTACCCACCTAGAAGAGAATGTTTTTCATCACTTGAGCTCAGTGATTCACGTTACTCTGGATATAAAACCCTGGGCAGGCTGCTTTTTCATATAACTTGTTGTATACCTGTGTTCTGCCTCACTATACTCAAACAAGTTGGTAACCATCTAATGAGAACATACAGCCTGCTTTTGTTAAAAACACTGACTCTTCACTTGGGCCAGCAAATGCCCAGTGAGTAATAAAAAGCAGGATATGGCATTCTCTGGCTCCATTTTCCACCTGTCTGCTTTGCTCTGAGTCATTCTCTCTGGAAGGCACCTTGAATTCCAAGATCTGATTGATAAACATCTTGTGAAGAAGACTACTTGCAGGCCACAGCAACTTTCTTACTGCAGCCAACAAAGCCCTGACCTACCAATCCTGAGACAATGATCAATCAGATCACTGTGGGACCAAGACTGCTTGGCTATGCATACTTCTGGTGCCCTTGCCTATATAATCTGGGAACTCATGTCAGTACCCACTTAAGACAGGGCTAAGGACATGGATCCCTTTGTCTTTTCAGTGTAACTATATTCTGATGAAAGTTAATTTCCTGCTCTCACCATAGTTTGTCTTTTCAGCTGGGGAGATAGAATCTAGTCCATTGGGGACGGGGCCTTCACCCTACATCTTTGGTAACAAAGAGTGCACAGTGACCTTGCTTCAGTCAAGGCCATCAGAAATGACAGGAAAAATAAATCAAGACAAGAAAATGTCCAAACATGAAGGAAATAATAAAGTATGATTTTAAGCAATTGATAAACATGAGAATCCATTTACCCTTGATGCTAAATGTTTCCCAAACATATCCCAGAAGTCTTTTGAGAAGAAAATGTAATGCTATGGAACAAGACAGGGATGCCCTCTCTCACCACTTCTGTTCAACATAGTTCTTGAAACACTGGCCAGAGCAATTAGACAGACGAAAGAAATTAAAGGCATAAAAATAGGAAAAGAAGAACTTAAATTATCACTATTTGCAGATGACATGATTCTATACCTAGAAGACCCAAAAGGGTCTACAAAGAAACTACTAGAACTAATAAATGAATTCAGCAAAGTGGCAGGATATAAAATCAACACGCATAAATCAAAGGCATTCCTGTATATCAGCGACAAAACTTCTGAAACGGAAATGAGGAAAAACACTCCATTCACAATATCCTCAAAAAAAATAAAATAAAATACTTGGGACTCAACCTAACAAAAGAGGTGAAAGATTTATACAATGAAAACTACAGAACCCTAAAGAGAGAAGTAGAAGAAGATCTTAGAAGATGGAAAAATATACCCTGTTCATGGATTGGCAGAACTAACATTATCAAAATGGCGATATTACCAAAAGTTCTCTATAGGTTTAATGCAATGCCAATCAAAATCCCAACGGCATTTCTTGTAGAAATAGATAAAGCAATCATGAAATTCATATGGAAAAATAAAAGACCCAGAATAGCAAAAGCAATTCTAAGCAGGAAGTGTGAATCAGGCGGTATAGCGATACCAGATTTCAAACTATATTACAGAGCAATAGTGACAAAAACAGCATGGTACTGGTACCAAAACAGGCGGGTGGACCAATGGTATAGAGTAGAGGACACAGAGACTAATCCACAAAGTTACAACTATCTTATATTTGATAAAGGGGCTAAAAGCATGCAATGGAGGAAGGATAGCATCTTCAACAAATGGTGTTGGGAAAACTGGAAATCCATATGCAACAAAATGAAACTGAATCCCTTTCTCTCGCCATGCACAAAAGTTAACTCAAAATGGATCAAGGAGCTTGATATCAAATCAGAGACTCTGTGTCTGATAGAAGAAAAAGTTGGCTCCGATCTACATATTGTGGGGTCGGGCTCCAAATTCCTTAATAGGACACCCATAGCACAAGAGTTAATAACAAGAATCAACAAATGGGACTTACTCAAACTAAAAAGTTTTTTTCTCAGCAAAAGAAACAATAAGAGAGGTAAATAGGGAGCCTACATCCTGGGAACAAATTTTTACTCCTCACACTTCAGATAGAGCCCTAATATCCAGAGTATACAAAGATCTCAAAAAATTAGACAATAAGATAACAAATAACCCAATCAACAAATGGGCCAAGGACCTGAACAGACACTTCTCAGAGGAGGATATACAATCAATCAACAAGTACATGAAAAAATGCTCTCCATCTCTAGCAGCTAGTCAGAGAAATGCAAATCAAAACCACCCCAAGATACCATCTCACTCCAGTAAGATTGGCAGCCACTATGAAGTCAAACAACAACAAGTGCTGGCGAGGATGTGGAGAAAAGGGTACACTTGTACATTGTTGGTGGGACTGCAAATTGGTGCGGCCAATTTGGAAAGCAGTATGGAGATTCCTGGGAAAGCTGGGAATGGAACCACCATTTGACCCTGCTATTGCCCTTCTTGGACTATTAAAAGAGCATGCTACAGGGATACTGCCACATCGATGTTCATAGCAGCACAATTCACAATAGCTATACTGTGGAACCAACCCAGATGCCCTTCAATAGATGAATGGATTAAAAAAATGTGGCACCTATACACAATGGAGTACTACGCAGCACTAAAAAATGACAAAATCATAGAATTTGCAGGGAAATGGATGGCACTAGAGCAGATTATGCTTAGTGAAGCTAGCCAATCCCTAAAAAACAAATACCAAATGTCTTTGATATAATGAGAGCAACTATGAACAGAGTAGGGAGGAAGAGCAGGAAGAAAAGATTAACTTTAAACAGAGACATGAGATGGGAGGGAAAGGGAGAGAAAAGGGAAATTGCATGGAAATGAAGGGAGACCCTCATTGCTATACAAAATTACATATAAGAGGTTGTGAGGGGAATGGGAAAATAAACAAGGAGAGAAATGAATTACAGTAGATGGGGTAGAGAGAGAAGATGGGAGGGGAGGGGAGGTGGGATAGTAGGGGATAGGAAAGGTAGCAGAATACAACAATTACTAATAGGGCATTATGTAAAATTGTGGATGTGTAACTGACATGATTCTGCAATCTGCATTTGGGGTAAAATTGGGGGTTCATAACCCACTTCAATCTAATGTATGAAATATGATATGTCAAGAGCTTTGTAATGTTGTGAACAACCAATAAAAAAAAGAAAATGTAATGCTAGCATACTACTTGGCTCAGCAGTGACTAATACTTACTCAAGACAGTGATACAAATACAGTATATTGACTTTTACCTTGTAAAATGAATTAATAGACAAAACACAGCTCCCTGGCAACTGAGCATAAATAAATGTTAATTGTTTTGGTTATGCAAAAAACATGTCTATAGTGGTAGTTTACAAAAAAATGAAATTGAAAAAATTAAAATTAAATTGTGCTATACTTTTTTTGTACCTATTCAGGATGGAGAGCTGAAATGTGAAAAGAAAATTGTAAACCGTGATTTGCAACCTGTTTACCCATGTTCTCAGTGACATAGTTCTCCTGCAACTCTGCCTTCTTGGAGGGAAAACCAGGAAGGAAGGAGCAATGACTGCTTCCTTTGTTTCCCTCCCAGTGACCAACTGGACAGACACAGGAGGTGACTCTCAAGGTGGCCACTTAATGTTGGTCTCAGCTGAAGCATTTAGAAACTATGAGGAGCATCATAGAACCCCTAGGCCACGGGAAGCCACTTTTGACCACATCACCTAACATCTGCCCTTTGGGTATGTCCACAATTCAAGTGAGTTAGCAGCCACCTGCTCATGCAATTGAAGCAGCAAGGTGAACTAAGCATGGGTAGAGATTAGGAAGCCAGGAGTTAGGCAGAGGGTAGGCCGGCACTTTCCTAAATTCTAAACCAAGATTTAGTTATCGATACTATAGAAGCTATTAAGTGTTAATGCTGCTTCTGCAAATCTGTAACTATCTCTAAAGGAAACATTGCTACAGTCAGTTCAATGTTTCATACCATAGAGTGAAAAACGCAGGCTTAAGCTAATTGATCTTTATACTTTGAAGCCATCACAAACTTCTGGGTCATCTCATGTTGACACATACCTGTTGGTCAAACTTAGAACACCATAGATTGTATTTTATATCGAATGAGTTCAAACCTTAATAGTTAAACCCATTCTCAGAAAAAAAGAAGAAAGGAGAAACATGATATTCAAGAATTTGATTTTTTAAATCATGTGAAAAACAATGACAGAACCACAAATCCAAATAGGAATTCTATTTCTAAAAATTAAATAGAATTGGAGCCAAAAAAAAAAAAAAGAGTTGAACTAGGGGGCTGGGTAGGGGTAGGGAGCAGCTAGGCAACAGGCTCACTCCCAGTCCCATGGAGCCCCTACTGATTGAGGGTCTGCTGGGAGGAAAAGCAGTCAGGCGGAGAGCTGGCCAGACAGCGGAACATGCCACTGCAGCAGGAGCTTCTCTGCAGAGCCTAGGAGGAGAGCAGCTCTGCTCGAGTGCTCCACTCCTCAACAGCCAGATGGCAGCCTGGTGGTGGCCCTGGAGTCCTTCTCTCCCATAATTTAACGTGTCAGTATTCATGTTTCCCTAGAAAATGCCACTCTAGGGCATTACGGGATGCTGGCGCCACTATACTGTTCGGATTCCAGAGATGCACCCCTGGTCACTTTGGGAAAACTTCAAAAAATGCCTGAATTACTCTCAGTGACTACCCAAGTGCTCTTTTTCACTGATTGGATGCCAGGACCTGCCCTCCAGCAGGATCCCACCAGCACATTCCTTTAAGTGCTCAGGATGCCACCAGGCTCTCTGGGTCTCTTATGATGAGCATTGCTGCTGCTGCCTGTGAAAGCTGGTTTGTCCATCCTTAGCAGGGTTGAAGCTGGCCTTGAATGTGATGTCTTCCACATGTCATTCTAAGGCTGCACTGCGCCAAAGTGCATGGTCCTGAAGTGCCCCACTCACCAGACTGCCTGATGTTCTCAGTGTCCTTCAGGAATGTTTATGCTTTGAGTTCCCTTGCTTCCATGCTGACTGGGACATTTTAGCTGGACAGACCTTGTGTGCCTGACTCTGCCATCTTTTAAGACAATTCTTTCCATGAAGACTGACCGGCCAAGCCATCAGACATGCTCACATGCATCTACACCCAGTGGTGAACCTGGCTCTGGTTACAATGGAAAGTGCTTTGTCCACTGCACTTGTTACACGTCTACTATGTGGTCAGAACTGTATCTTTCTATGGCAGAAAATGTAAGCATGGAATCTATTGCTGTTCATGTTGGGAAGTTTAAAAACATGTTGGGAGAACAAGCTATGTACATAAAAATGTTAAGTAACAAACCAGACAGGATAGGGAAAGTGCTTAAATGAGCAATGTCTAAGTTCAGAAGAGTAAAAGATTGTGAATGGGCTTGTGTTTGGAATCAGTGTTGGGTCAGAGTTCACAGAGCAAAGCCTTGAGTTTGATTCTAAATAAGGCTGTTAGTCAAGATTTTGATTATAAGTGACAGAAATTCAATTCAAATTGTCTTGAAGAAAGAAATGTTCATCCAGTAATAATTTGTCTTCAGCATAGCAAGATATAATCTTCAGGGCTGGGGATGTGGCTCAAGCGGTAGCGCGCTTGCCTGGCATGCGTGCGGCCCGGGTTCGATCCTCAGCACCACCTACAAACAAAGATGTTGTGTCTCCCGAAAACTAAAAAATAGATATTAAAAAAAGATATAATCTTCATAACTTAGTCTTTACCTCTTTACAATCTATTGTCCATGCAACAGACTAGGGAAGACTCTTTTCTTTTTTTCTTTCCCATGCAGTACTAGGGATCAAACTCAGGGCTCACACATGCTAGGCAAGCATACTACCCCGGAGCCAAATATCCAGCCTTGGATGTTTTCCTTATAGCGACCAAGGCAGCATGCTTGTATCTTTTCTTTTTTAAATAGCAGAAACTACTAATCATTGAACTTTAGTGCCAGGAATATTCACTTATAAAAGAAGGAAGGACTGCACTACTTTCCTGGGGTCACAGAGCCAGAACATTGCAGAGTTACCCCTTGAGTCCAGGCTTTAACAAAAGTGCCCTTTTTAGTAAATTCACACTTGTGTTTTGTCCATTTTTCTAGCCACACAGATATCACCTAACACTAGGAATGACCATCAGAGAAGTAGATATCCACTGATGGGGGCCCCTGGTTGGTCCAACCCTGCTCTGGGGCTGTCCCCAAGGAGCAGCATGTGAAATGGCCATTGAGGGCCTGTATTGCTGTTGCACCCCCTCTTCCTCCATCAGGCCTCAAAGGTAGAAGATCCCAGTGGAGCCACAGCACAAAGATAGCACCAGCAGAATGCACGAAGTGCAGCGGTGGACCTTCTCTGTGAATGGACTAAGACCAGAGGTAAATTGTACCATGGTGACTCTGAACCACTCAACTTCCTGGTTTCTCTGAAGGCTAGGGTCTAGGAAGAAGAGTGCACTTGAGACAGAGCAGAGTGAAATGATAGCCCAGACAAGATGAGAGATGGGCTTGAGTAGGAAAAGTAAAGGGGAAGTTTTTTCTTATCAAAAGTAGTTATCATAGTGACTCACACAAAGTAGCTTCTCATAATTGTAAGAGTATTGTCATTAGTATTAGTACTACTATAATGATGTGTACCCTGAAATATTTCTTAATTATTAGAACAACCAGGATCTTTTTGGTAGCAAGTAACAAAAACCCTCCCAACTCAGCATGTCTAGTGAGAAGTTCAGTGGTAAAACAGTTCAGGGACTGGGCAATTCAGCACCTTGCTTGTGTAATAAAGATCCTAACTCTTTCCATCTTTTCTGGGCCAGCCAGGCTGCCTGTCAGTTGTTGTCCTCATGCTTATTCTCTCATGGTCAGATAGCTCAGGCAATCTCTAAACATCATCTTCTCACACAGGCATAGCTGAGGCAGGAAGAGGGAATCCTCCTTCCCCGTGTCCCTTTTTTAAGAGTGAGAAGAACTTTCCTGGAAACATCTCTGCAGAGTTTTCCTTCTTCTCAGTGGCCAAAATTGTGTTACATGCTCATTCCCAAATCGATGAATGATCAAGGAAAGTAAAGTTCTCATAACTGTCCCAAAGGGAAGGAGTGGATAAGTCCTAAAGTGGAAGCCTAATACCTGAACAGAATCAGGATTTGTTCAACTGGAAGAAATTGGGGGAAATGGTCTTTGGATGCAGAACTAGTGATATCCTTGGAACTGTATCTCAATAGGACAAGACTTTAGGGATATAGAAACAACACTGAATCTCAAAAGAGCAACCATAAACAATCAGAACACAAAACAAATAACTCATAAGCAGCCCAGCCTGTGCTCCTGAGCTCCTGTCCCCGGCCAAGTCTTGCTGATTGACTGATGAAAAAGCAACAAAACTGAAAGATGATCAGCAGGCATCCACTCCTTTAGGGAGTATGGGCATTAGAGATTTTGGAGACTGAGAAATGCCCCTAGCTAAATGCCTCTAAAATGCACACTCCTCATTGGAGATTTAAGATGGTAATGAAATATTGGACATAGAAAGTAGCATGATTTGAACATTGCAAGGGGAATGCACAACCATGATGAAAACTGGTACAAAACTAACTCCACCTTGGCTCCCCCTCTGGTGCATCCCCGTAGCTGCTGCCCCATTATAAATATTAAAATCCCAGACCAAGATGAGGTGATATCCTTTCTCTGTGATCACCCACACTCCCCGTCTTGACTGTGTACTTTCCTTTCCCTTTATAGGAAATCTTCTGCTCTGCTGCTAACAATACGACATGTCCTTCAATTCTTTTCTACAGCACAGTCAAGAACCTGAGAGGTCCAGATAGAGTCCTGCTCCACTCAGGAGACCTCCTTGTACTCCTGTGTGCTGATGATATTTGCCAACATGTGTACTCGTCTAACTTTAGACTTGGTGAGAATAGTAACAAAGTCTTATATGTCATTAAGTTCCCTCAAAAGTGCTCATCACTGAATGATTTTGAATTTGAATGAAGTAGGATAATTACTTATTTTTCCATAGTTTTGCCTTGTTTACATTATAGGAACTGAGAGATATTCTAGTTAAAAAAAAAAGAAAGAAAAACACGGGGCAGGGATGTGGCTCAAGCGGTAGCGCGCTCGCCTGGCATGTGTGCGGTCCGGGTTCGATCCTCAGCACCACATACCAACAAAGATGTTGTGTCCGCCGAGAACTAAAACAAATAAATAAATAAATATTAAAAAAAAAGAAGAGTCCGTGAAGAATTGATTAAAAAAAAAAAAAGACACAACAAAATTTCCAGTGGTTACTGGTCTCTTGATATCTTATTCTGTGTTCATCACAGAATACCTTAGACTGGATAATTTATAAAGAACAGAGATTCATTTCTCACATTTCTGCAGGCTGGAAAGTCCAAGGTTGGAGGGGTCCCCTGTGGCTAGGGCCTTCTTGTGGTGTCACCCATCCATGGCAGAAATCATCATGTGGTAAGCTATAGGGAGGGGAGGAAGGGAGGAGAGGAGAGAGAGAGGAGGAAAGCCAAATATATCCTTTTATCAGGAACTCTGAAATAACAAACCGACTAACATGACCCAGTCATTAATCCACTTGCAGAGCTCTCATGACCTTATCAGCTCATAAAGGTCCCACCTCTTAATACTTACACTCGGGATTAAGTTTTCAACACATGGACTTTGGGAGACAAATCCAAACTATTGAACTTGAAGATTTTTTTTTTTAAACCTCTATTTTGAGTTGAGAAAACTTAGAACTGTCTTCATTAGGTTTGGACATTAGTGTGAGAATAGAGGGTAGAGAGCTAAGCAAAGTACATCATCAGAAATTTCTTCTTTCTAGTCTTTAATTATTTTCTTATCAAAATTTTAAGTGTAAGGAAGGTAGCAGGAAGAGCAAATACTTTTTTTTTTCAGTACTAGGGATTGAATCCAGAGGTGCTCTACCTTTGTATTTTTCATTCTGATATAGGAGCTTGCTAAGTTGCTCAGGCTGGCCTAGAACTTGTGAGCCTCCTGCCTCTACCTCTGACATAGCTGGGATAGTAGGTTTGTACTACTGCTCCTGGAAAAGTGAATACCTTTTTTTTTTTTTGGTAGTGGGTATTGAACCCAGGGACACTTTACCACAGTGTTACATCCCAATCCCTTAAAAGAAATATTTTATTTTGAGACAGAGTCTTTCTAAGGTGCTTAGGACCTCGATAAGTTGCTGAGTTGCTGAGGGTGGCCTTGAATTTGCAATCCTTGTGCTTCAGACTCCCAAATCATTGGGATTACAGGTGTGCATCACAGTGCCTGGCACAAATGAATTCTTTGATGCAACCAAAATACCTGCAAATTTAAAATCAATTGACTACAGAACTAAGATGGTTAAAATTAATTTTCATTAGAAAAGTAGATATAAGTCCCCGAATTGAACTCTAAAACCGGTTACTAAAATTTGAAAAGATGGGATAGGATTAAGTGTAGATGGGAAATCTGCTTCTACTTATGAAAAATACTTATATGTCGAGTCAGATTAATTTACGCACTAGAACAACAACCCCCAAATCAAGCAGAGTGGGCTGCACGTCGAGGCAATGGGCTGGAGCAGCTTGTCACCAGCTCAGCATTCCAAGCTGATTCAGTTTGAGGCAACTCCATGTCAACATGTGCAAGGGCAGTTGCTTGATGGGGAAAGAATGGGCTAGAGAGTTGAGAATGGGCACTTACATGCCTCAGCTGTCTCGTGTTCATTTCTTGTTGGCCAAAGATGGTAATACGAGTATTAAGAAAAAACTGTTTTTCTCTATTCTCACAACACTTCTAACACCAAATGTGTGGGGATTTTCTCCATACCAACCAATTCTCCAATTCTTAGTGAACTGTAGCTGGATGTCCAGTGCAACTCAGTTCTGGCACTGCCTGCCTGGAGTTAGTGCAGATCTCACAGGTTAAGGGTTCAGGTCTACGAGATACTTCCACTGAAGGCTCCTAACCACAGAAGCTTCTGTACCCATGGAGTTTGGGATGCTCTACTGTCCTACAAGTGGATGCTTTCTTGTTCACCAATATGCAAGCTCTCTGAATCCTCTTGACTAGGTTTTTATGGGTATTTCATTATGTAATATGACTGATTAAATTGCTGACCATTGATGATCAACTTAATCTTCAGTCCTTTTTCCTGGGAGGACAAGGGAAAGGTAGAGCTTAAAGTTCCAACCTTCCAATCTACATGGTTAGTTCCACTGGCAGCCGATCTCCATCCTGAGGCTATCTGAAAGCCCCCCACCCCCAACCAGTCATCTCTTTAAAATACAAAGAGAAACTTATTACTTTGAAAATCCCAAAGATTTTAGGAACTATGTCCCAGGACGTGAGGGTAGAAACCAAATGTTTATTTCTTAAGTTGCAATGAGCACAGCCAGCCTCAAGGGGCAGGGAAGTGTACTTCTCCCATGTGTTGAGGAATAGAGTAGAACTGGTAATCAATGGTCAGGAGTAATTTTCTAGTGGGAAGTAAATTCATTATGAACTCAAAATACCACATGGCTTTTAGAACTATGTAACATGAGGCAATGTTAACAGAATATCAGAAAAAGGGTGCTAATAATGGTGTTGGTTCCTTTCCCTGGACAGAATATGCACTGAGTGTCGTGCTTATTTGAGGAACTGTTTTTTTGTTTTTGTTTGTGGTACCGGGGATTGAACTCAGGGGCACTCAACCATTGAGCCCCCAGCCCTATTTTGTATTTTATATACAGACAGGATCTCACTAAGTTGTTTAGTGCCTTGCTGTTGCTGAAGCTGGCTTTGAACTTGCCATCTTCCTGCCTCAGCCTCCCAAGCAGCTGGGATTATAGATGTGTGCCACTGTGCCCAGCTGAGGGACTGTTTTAAGAGATATTTTGGAGGTGTTCAGGGGATAACTAGACACAGAATAATCAAGATTTCTGTATATAGACTGGAGAAATCTTCTGTGGATAAAAGTAGGCATTTGAGGATTTGATTTGCTTGAAGAAACAGTATGTAGTAATTTGCAGAGAGACAGACTCTTTTAAAAAGGGCATTTTGCACTCAAAATTATAAATTACCTTCAGTTAAGGGAAACTCTTTCTGAAACATTGGGGGTCTAAGCAAGGGATGAACCTCCTCTGACACAGGGTCAGAATGATATTGTTCATTGGGCCTTTAGAGGTGCTTCCAGTCCCACATTTTGTAGTTGAGTGGTTCCTGAGTAACCCACAGTTCCCATCTGGGTGATTCACTCAGGACCTCAAAACTATTGGCACTTCCTTGGACTTCCTTCCCACACATAACTGGGATCTGGCTACACAAATAAGAAACAGATTATTTATATCCCAAAGGTGAAGGGACAGAGTGTCGTTTTGCATCCAGGGTTGCAATATTTTATTCTGAATTGAACTCACAAGGCAGCTTCAAATCATTCTAACACTAGCTGCAGAAACACACGAGAAGCTGCATACCCTATTGTCTCCCTGCAGTGGAGCTGGGCTGAACTAATGCAAACCAAATTTGACTTAAACAAACAAAAATTTCAAGAAAATTCTTGTCAGACTCTTTTATGTTATGTCCTTGAATGAATTTTTACAGCTGAGTTGGAAGCTCTATCAAAGAGGAATTAAAACTTCTTTGCCAACTCCTGATATACATAAGATGTACAAGGTGTGTGCATGGCCTCTTCAGAGCTGCTCTGCCTTACTGACCAGAGTTAACTGCTTTCTTCACCTGGTAACCATTTCCTGACATCTTCTGGATAGACACACTTTCATACACTTTTTATTATTATTATTATTTTTTTTAATTCATGAGTTGCACTTCCTTGGTTACTATGACTGCAAATTGTTGATACTGGATTCATTGTCAGGTTTTTATTCCTTTTTGTCATTTTTCCCATGAACTAATAAGCCACAGTGGAGTTAAAATTGCAAGTAAATGTGAACCCTGCACAAGGCATTTTTATGTTCCATTGCCATTGCCTTCTTACCCTTAATCATTCAGAGCTGTTAACATACAAAAATGAAAATATTTAGCCTTCTCCCTCCTGGACTCTTTTCCTCTCTCATTTCCCAAGTGTAGAGGGGAAAAACCACCCGGCCATTTCCCACCAGGACTGTTTTCAGAGTAACACATGTCCTCAATTACTAGCATCAGAAACTGAAGGCACCTTTTGGGTCAGTGATGGATGAGTGGTTGGCCTCTGGCCTCTGTTGGATACACCCTGTGGATGCCATGGTGGGAATGGCCTAGCAGGGCAGCAGTTTTCCCTCCTGTGATTCATGCGGTTTGCATCCTGAGCCATGGACTCAGTTCACAAGCCCCGTGTCAGCTTGGATGTGAGCCCCTCCACAGGGGACTTCAAGCTGAGAGCCCATCTCATGGGGGATAAGAACTTGAGTCAAGAGGGGGAAATGCATGAATAGTAACCTTTTGTAATCTAAGAGACTAGGTTCTAGAGTAAAACCTCCTGGACCTGAAACTTGATGTCCCACTGTGTTAGTCAATTTTCCATCACAGTGACAAAATCCTTGAAATAAACAACTTAAAAGGAGGAAATACAGGGCTGGGGTTGTGGCTCAGCAGTAGAGCACCCGCCTAGCACATGCAAGGCCCTGGGTTTGATCCTCAGCACCACCTAAAAATAAATAAATAAAATAAAGGTATTGTGTCCAACTACAACTAAAAAATAAATATTAAAAAAGGAGGAAAGACTTGTTTTGGCATATGGCTTCAGCCCATGGTTGCTTGGCCCCATCTCTTCAGGCTTGTGGTGATGCCAAAATTTATGGAGCAAAGCTGCTCACATCCTGGTGTCTGGGAAGTGAAAACAGAAGAAGGGCTGCAGTCTCCAAGTCCTCTTCAAGAATAATGTCTTCACTCCTTTCACTAGGCCCCCCTCCTAAAGTTTCCATCGTCTCCCAGTAACCAACAGGCTGGCAACCAAACCTTCAACATAGGATCTTTAGAGGACATTTAAGATGCAAATCATAACAATCACTTACCAGTTGAATGATTTTTTTTTTCCAAACCATGTAACTTCTCTCAGCCTCAGTTTTTATTTGTTTATTTGTTCATTCATATCTTGAAAAAGGAAATTAGGGGTTGGGGGTATAGTCAGTGGTGGAGCACTTGCCAAGTATGCACACTGGTTTCAATTCTTAGCACTAATAACTAAATAGAGTCATTAACTCATGGGATTGTTACGTGGGTTAAATGAGATAATCCATGTAAAGGACATAACACACTCCTGGCATTGATTAAGTGCTCAATTATACTAGTCAAGATCCTTTTGATAGAAAGTCACTGAAAAAAAAAAAAAAACAGCTCACAACAACCTAAGCACAGAAAGGCACTAATTATAGTCAGCTTTGCATCACTGTCACCCAAAGACTTGACAAGAGCAACTTAGAAGAGGAAACATTTATTGTGGCTCACTATTTCAGAGATTCAGTCCATGGTCAGCTGACTCCATACCTCTGGACCCGAGATGAGGAAGAATATCATGGCAGAAGAGTGTGACAGAGAAAGCAGCTCAGGGCATGGCTGCTAGGAAGCAGAGAGACTTTTGCTCCTCTGGGACAAAATATAACCCCCAAAGTCACACCCCAGTAACCTACTTACTCCAGTCATACCCTTCCTGCTTAGTTACCACTCAGTTAATCCATTCAAGTGGACTAATCCACTGATTAGGTTATAATTCTCATAACCAAATCATTTTACCTCTAAACATTCTTGCATTGTCTCACACATGAGCTTTGGGGGGACACCTCATATGTAAACCATAACACTAATTCATATAAGACATGGATAGCTCAGGGACTCAAGAAATGTCAGTAAGATTCCCAAAAAAACAAATGCTGAATGTCTTCTCTGATATAAGGGGGATGACTCAAAATGGGGTAGGGAGGAAGAACATGAGAAGAAGACTACCTCTAGATAAGGTGGGAGGGAGAGGGAGGGAGAAGGGGAATTGCATGGAAGATGGAAGGAGACCCTCTTCGGTATGCAGAATACAGGTATGACAATGTGAGGGGAAAAAAAAGAAGTGTGTCACATTAGATTGGGTAGAGAGAAGTGATGGGAGGGGAGGGGAGTGGAAGGGGGCAATGGAAGGACAGCAGAATAAAATTGACATTATTATTGCTGGATTGCATGACCAATGTGATTCTGCAACCTGTACACTCAGAAAAATGAGAAATTATATCCCATCTGATTAAAATATATGATATGTCAAGATCATTGTACTGTCATGTGTAACTAATTAACACAAACAAAAAGATTCAGTCTACCCCTCTCTTTCTTAGTTCTGCTGGGTGGTAGCTAGCCTTACAGGTGGCCCCCAATGATCCAGACCTTCTGATAATATCACTCTTATATAATTGAATCCTTCTTCCCACTGTAACAGGTTTGTTCTGTGTGTTCAATATAGTATGGCAGAAAAAAATAAGTGTCTTCCAAGTTTGGAGACTAGTCTCTCTCTCTCTCTCTCTCTCTCTCTCTCTCTCTCTCTCTCTCCCTCCCGCCCTCCTTCTCAGCTCTAATTCTCTCTTCTCATTTCATTTATTCTGGAGGACACCTGTTACTATGCTTTAGACAGCATTACATAGAGTTGCACATGAAAAGAATCAGAATTCTTCTGTTGATACCTCATAGAGCTACTTTGAAAGTGAATCCTAGCCCCAGTCAAGCCTCCAGATGACTGAAGTCCCTGATGACAACTTGACTGCAACCTCCTAATAGACTCAACCAGAACTACCCAATTGAACCATTCCTAGATGCCTGACCCTCAGGAAGTATGTGAGATAATACATACTTGATATTTTAACTTGCTAGGTTTGGGGTTATTTTTCATGTAGCAATAGATACCTAATGCAACTGTCTACTCAGATGGCTTCATTTGTAGGATAGTCTCTCTGAGTCAGCCTTTGGTCATTGTAGGCTTATACTATCCACCCAGCTAGTAATTCTAGTAGCTATTTCCCCTTTCTGAAAATTACAACAAATTTAATGGATTAAGTCTCCTTGGATGGACTAGGTCCTTCCCTAAACTAGTATTTTCCACAAATAAAAGTGCTATTACCAGAAGAGGAAATTTTGTTGAACTACAAAAGCAATTGATATCTGCTATTGTTATTATTACTAATCATAGCACAATTATTTAACTTGTATAAGCTAATGTATTTAATAGTAATAATAATGACTAATTTTTATTAAGTGCTTGCTATATGCCAGGCACTGTCCTAAGCATTTTATATGTATTCACTTACTTAATCCTTACAATTTCCCTAAGAGTTTTATTATTACTCTATAAGGAAGAGAGGTATGGAAAATTCAAGTTACTTTCTCAAAGTCATGTAGCTAGTGAGTAGTCAAACCTGAGACAGTTTTGTTCTAGATTCATGCTTATAAACCAATCTGCTAAATCATTACCTTATCGAGTTTGGTTTCAAGTATTTTGTCCTCTTTGGTCTTGATTTTTCATTTATGAATGTTTTTGCTGAAATAAATAAGGAGATGATTCGGACTTAACTCTGAAGTTCTGGACAGACGCATTAAATAGATGTGCATGAGAAATGCACAAGTACTTTGTAGTGATGTGCATTCAAAGCTCTGTTGCAAGCACCTCTTGACTGATAAACCATTCATACAAAGGTGCCCTTTTTTTTTCAATTCTTACATCACTGACAGAAAAGTGTACATTAAAAAAAAATCTTCTGCATAAATATTTGGGTATAGAGGTGAGTGTGGGGAATGTCACTAGTGTAGCCTATTTAACCAATATGGGTGTCTATCTAGTTTCTAGATTTTTATTTGTTCCAATTAATTGTTTGACAACGTTTTCCACCTGCCTGTATTAGTAAGAAATTCGGTGTTTATTCCTGAAGCCTTTGTTCCCACCCCAAATTGCACAGAAACCCAAGAAACTTGTTCAATCTGAAAGTGTTGATTCAACTTTGGAGGTCTAGCTTGTTGGTGCTGCTAAAGCCTTGGCCTGGTTTGCTGAGTCCCCTGCATACTTGTCCACTGTGATGATGAGGCTTTTAGGAGCCCTGCACTGGCTCTGAATACACCTCATCCTTGGGCTTTGAGGTTAGGGCTCTCTGTGTTCACAGGTTGAGAATTAGTTATTGCCTTTCAAACCACCATCACACTGAGGTGGATGGACTTTGATAAGCAAGTGAAAATTCCAGCTCCAGCTAGGCTCCTGGAACCAGTTCTTTCTATAAACCAGGAACCCTGCTAATTGATCCAGATTCCTCCTTCTTGCCTGGGGAGTAGTTCCCTGGGGCCTTTAGTGTCCTTGGGAACCTCTGACTGGACTGTCTCAATCCATCAGAGGGTCTTTAATTCTGCTGACATCCACTGAAACCTCAATGTTCTGAGCCTGGACTGTGTGACACACCTTTCCCATGGAGAGCAGCCAAGTCTGTGTAACTGAGGACATTGGTGGTTGCAGGAAGCACCAGTACAATCTATCTCAACATGGCCTCTGAATCTACCTTGGTGCAAAACCCATTAGCAGCTTTTCTGGGTAAAAATGAATTCCACTGCTTCACTGGAAATCCTGCTAGATAAATTAAATTTCTCAGTGTATCAGAACCTTAGGCAGACTATCTGGTAGAGTCTGGTAGGCCCTTCTGGTCCTACTGCTTCAACAAAACCTACCTGGTTAGAGAAATGGTGAAGCCAAAAAGAGGGCACTGCTATTCCCAGAAAAAAAGAGAGGGCTTCTGGGCAGACAGACAAAAGGTGACCAGTATATTACACAGCACGTCCATCTGGTTAGTTCTGGGTTTGTGAAAGGGGAAGATAGCATCTTTTCAACTCCAGCTGGTCTTGTGAACTAGATATTGCTTACCATTTACGTCATTTTAATAGGAAAGTTAATTTTGAGCTAAATGAAAATTTGAGGCAACTAGATGGATGTAGAGTTAGGAGGAAGCTGGGGAATAGTACTAATTAAATTGGTGTTCTTGCTTCAGGATTTTGACACTCTTAAGTTCTCATTCTGTAGTTCCAGGGGGAAATGGAACACTGATTTAATCAGTTAAGCATACATAGTAATTTACATACTGGGCAACATTGTCTCAAAGAAAAGGAAGTCTCCAAATAAGGCACCATAAAGGGCCAAAATCATTTGGACTCTCACAAAGAGAACTCATCATCTCTTCTTTTCTCACTGCTTTCCCCACTTTCCTGTGGGGGAACAAGTTGCTAAGGATTAAGAATCCTTGGCAAAAGCATTTCCTCTTTTGGAGCAAGGGGAAGTTAATATCAGGAAGGGGGAAAGACAAGGATTGGGGATTCATGTAAGCATGAATCCAGGTGTCAATGATTTCTCTGCAAATATGAGAATTTCTAATTAAAAGCCAGAAGTCAACCAAACAGCTTGCACCATGTGGGAAAAAAAGGACCGGAAAGTTGGGTGGTATGTGGAGGCCTGATGTAATCACATTCCATTAGACGCAAATCCTTTCCTGTGGGTAAATATTGTCCTGGGAGTATCATACACTGTTCCTAATAAATTTCAAAGGCAAAGACATAGACATCACCTAAAAACTGTCTTCAGATGACTATGGCTCCTGCAGGCCAGGAAACCGAGCCGATTTCCCATTAAAGTAGGTTTGTCTGTTCAGCAGGGTTCCCAGGTCGCTGTCATGGAGAAGTTATTTGCTGACTCATTTTGAAATTGGAGAATTTTCAATTTTCCATTGCGCACAATTCTGTCTCTTTCCAGAAAAGTTTTTGAAAAAATAATTTTATGTAACATATGTGAACTATTTTAACCTGTTTTATATTCTAACAAGAAATATTACTTGTTCCCAATTCCAATAAGAATGTGCAAGGCAGTGTGTGCAGGTTGGTGTGTGCAGGGTGGTGTGGGGGAGCCTCACCATTTTTTGAATACTTCTCAATTGAGTATAAAAAAGCATGAGCCATGGACATAGTGGCCTCATTTTTTTGAGACAAACTACTAAAAAAAATGCATCGTTTATTTAAGCCTTTCCAAATTTGAGTAATAGCTTTCTTTTGAACTGCACTTCAATTTAAGGGTTCTCCCCCACCTTTCATTCTTTTGAAGGTCTTTTACTTATATGGCCAGAGAAATAAGCTTTAAAAAGAGGTTTATTTTTTTTTTTCAGTAGGAAAGATTAGGACTTCCAATACTTCAGTTACTTTTAAACTAATATTTTCTCTCTAATCAGGTACAGGGCTCTACTCATCCTGTATTCAGTCCTGGAAGGGGCCAGTGACTGAAAACAGTATTTTTAGGAAGTAGAAAGGACTTTGGAGCACTCTATTCCAAATCACACCCAGTAAAGGGATAGACATCATTGTCTCTCCCAATTTTGGTTAAGAGGCCTCTCTTTGGACACTCAGTGTTGTCTCTATATGGTGACTTTATTTCTTGGAGGAGATGGACTCATTTTCAATGATGTTAGGACAGAACGACAGAAAGATTCAAATCCAAATCTGTCAGTCCTTGTGTCCAATCATCCATCCATCCATCCATCCATTCATTCATCCACTCATCCATTCATGCTTTGATAAATATTTGAGCACCTTTGTGTCAGGCAGGCTTTGTGTCGTATTTAAATGTGTTCTCTGCCCTCAGCGATAGGGATTGGGAGGGTGGAGGTGTAGGGGGGAGTGGGTAGAAGAGGTGGACACTAACCAAGTAGGTCAGGAACAACTAATTAACAATTTACAGTTACAATAAATGGCATGAAGGACAAGTAGCAGGGTGGGTGATGGGGCTAATTGTAGGAAGACACAACCTAGACTGGGGATCAATTGGAACTATTAACTAAAATTCTTTGAGTTTTTCTCTTATCACCCAAAGGAAGGGTAGGATATAAAAATCTGGCTTAGAGTTTCTTAAAGTAACTATTCATGAAAAGGAGCAAGAAGTTTTATAAATGAGACAGTAATAAAACAACCTGGATGTTCTCAATAAGGGGATACAGAGTACTTTATAATATACACCATTTGGCAATATTTTATAGCCTGAAAACTAACTTGGAAAAGAGCTTTTTATTAATATAAGAAAATACTTATACTCTAGTGTTAAGTAAGAAAAGTTGCAAATGCAATAATAATCCCAAATATATATTGACATACCTAGCAAATGCATATAAATGGTATCAAAATTTTTTCAATTTCTTATCACTAAATACATGACAAATATGTAAATAAACATTTTAAATGACTATAGGTAAACATCTGTATAACTGCAGTTAGATCAAGAATAGCACATTGCCAGCACCCAAAGGGCCCGTATTCCTTCCCCCTCCCCTCATATAGTATGTAAAGCTTTCTGTGACTCTATTTCACACACACACACACACACACACACACACACAAACACACACAGACACACACACACTTACTCACTCAAGGTAAACATGATCCTGATTTTATGAGAATTACATTCTTCATATGTAATTTAATATATATAAACATTTATATAATATAAATTCTATATATTTTATTATCACCTATGTGTATTCTTCTGTAATAGAAATAATTTAGCCCGATTTTGAACTTTATATTTGTAGAATCTGACTTGTGTTTTCACTCAACACCATGTTTGTGGAATTTGTTCTTGCCCTTGTGTGGTTAGTTGGGTTAATTTCATTGCTTTAGTGTTCCTTTGTATGAGTGAATACAGTGCAGTTTCTTTCTCCATTGTACTCTAGGTGGACACTTGAGTGATCTCCACCTTGGGCCTGCCTCAGACCACGCTGCTACAGTGTTCTCATACCTGAGCATTGCATTGAGCTTCTTTACTATATAAACCTGAAGCAGACTTGCTAGGTCATGGGAGGTGCAGGTCATTTTCTGTTCCTCCCCTCCTCTCACTCCATTCGTTCTTTATTTTCCTCCGTTGTGCTCTGTGTCCTTTTAAGAACCACATCACCAGACTTTTAGTTAGTTTGGGAAGTGGGGCGCCGTTCTATGAGATGGGGAGGGGGTGGGGAAGAGTTGAGGGTTTTATCCCCTGATTTCCTCAGCTTCCCCACCGTCTGGTGGCAGCTGCACTGCACTTGTTAAGTTCTGGCACTTGCAAGGGTCTGGTAATATTCCATTCTTGCACTTGAGGCTTACCTGTGGGAAGGTCATCCCATTGTTAGTCTCCAGAGGTTTGTCATCCTTGTGGCTCTTTTAATGCTGCTCACATCTTAAATAGTGTCTTTATTAAATTTTCTTCACTTAAATCCTTTTGAACATGCCATCTCTTTCCTTTCATTTAAGATGTATGATCCAATGGCTATTAGTATATTCATGTATTTGTGCATCCATCACCACAATCAATGTCAGAATGTTTTCATTATCCAAAAAAGAAATTCTGCAACCCTCAGCCATCATTCCCAGTTTTCCCATAGTCCCCCAGCCTAGATAGTCACTCATCTAGTTTCTATCTCTATAGATTTTTCTGTTCTGGACACTTCATATAAAAGGAATCACATAATCTGTTGTCCTTTGTGACTGACTTATTTCACTTACAATTTTTTTATGTTCACCCATGTTGATACTATAACATGTATCAGTACTTCATTGCTTTTTTTTTGTGAAAAATATTCCACTATCTGATGACAATGCGTTTTATTTAAACTGTTTACATGTTTTTGAGTAGACCTAAGTTTTTATTTCTCAAGAACTTCTTTTTTCTTATCAATTCATAAAATGTTTTCTTTTTCTTTTTTTCCTGCAGTGCTGGTGGTCAAACCTTGGCCCTTGTGCTTGCTAGGTAAGTGCTTTATCACTGAGCTATCATCTAAGCCCTGGGGTTCATTATATATTCTGGTTACTCAGCCTTTGTCAGCCATATACATGGTAAATATTTTCTCTAACTAGTTGCTTTTCTTTTTACCCTCCTTATAGGTCTTTGATGAACAGAAGTTTCTAACTGTGAAGAAGTTGAATTGATCAACTTTTCTGTATTGTTAGTGTCTTTGGTGCCTAATTTAAGAACCCTTCTCCAAGTTCATGACAATATTTTCTCCTATGTTTTCTATGGGACATATAGCTTATATTTAGATTTGGGAAGAAATCTTGCAAATGAAAATTTTTAATTTCTTTTGCAAATGGATCTACTTATCATCATTTATTGAAAAATTCACTTTTCCCATCTATCTACAGTGTAAGCTTATTGTAAAATAAGTTTCCATATATGTATGAGTTTCTTCCAACAGAATATTATTGATCTGAGAAATTGTGATTTCCTTCTATATGCCTTTTGGTAGTTTTCAAATTTCCTGCAATGAGGAAATATTATTTATATAATTAGAAAACATTACCTCTAGAAAAAAATTAAACGTTGAAGATTAAATGTGCACACAGGACATTTAAAAACCTTCAGACACCTAAGAGAGTCTTATCTTTTTCTACTTCCCCTGCCTTATGTCCTATTATTCTCATTACTAGTGGCAAGTGGTCAAGAACCTTCTTTTTTTTCTGCAGCAGGGAACAGAAATGGAACCTCCTGCCCAGACTTCTAAGAAATCTGGGTCTCATCTTCTCTCCCATACCCCGTTTCTCCAGGTTCAGTCTAAGGCTACCTTCTTCCTCTAGAGCTTTATGTATTTTCTGGGCTTTGCTCTGACCTAAGTCCAGAGACCATGACTTCCAGAGCAAAGTATGAAATAGACCATCCTCTCTCAGTGCCCAGATACTATCCATCTAATCATTAGTGAAGCCTTTCCATTTGCTTCCCCTCTCCTTCCATCCTCTGCTTCTCACATAGATGGTCCAGCTATTCGTGTGGGAGTTCTTCACTCTTTCCCAGTGGTGCTGGGTTGTCTTGGGGATCTAGACAGGCACTAGCAGTGAGTGTGAGTCTGGAGTCAGGCTGCCTGGGCTCAAATCCCATTCCTGTTATTTATTAGCTGTGTACCCTCGGAGAAGTTACTTTACCACTCAGTCTTTAATAACTTTTTCTAGTGTGTAAATGGAAATAATCGTGAGGATAAAATTACTTACATGAATGACTTAATAGTGTTTGGCACATGGTAAATTCTTGTTAGCTTTAACATCGACCCCCTGTCATGAAAGAGATGTCATATGTTTAGCCACATGTAGTAGCAACATGCTCCTTGAAAAAGCCCAAAGGCAAGCAGACATAAGAATAAAACATTGTTATCCATACAACTGCTTTACACCATTGGGGTGTAGCCTCTCCTCTCTCCCCTCGCCAACCCAAATCCTTCAAAGTCTACTTTGAAATTGAGGAGGGCGGAGGTGTGTAAAAATAGAAGGTGGCTGTTGTGTTTTCATATCTGGGTCACAATGATGCATAACAGACAAAACACACTAGAAAACAGAGGCGTGGGTGCTAAGGACAAAATGATAATACAAGCTTCAGGAATTCATAGAAATTGGAGGGAGAACTTTGGAGTCCACAGGCTAGTCATGGGTAAGGGAGTGTGTGTGATAGGATTTAAACCTAGTATACCAGATGGAAGGGGCAGAGACACCCCATCTGAATTATTCAGGAAGGAAAGCCCAGAATGCATCACTGCTTCTGTTGTGGACCCTAAGCAAGGAGCCCTGAGTCTCCACTCCTCTCCCTGCTGTGTTCTATCTGGGCAACGCTCCTTATGCATAGGCCATGTGTGCAGCTTTGGATCCTGTATTCGCTCTGCCATGGTGGTTTGTCACTTACTTCCTGTAAACATTTCTCTACTTCTCACCCCAGAATACAGACTCTCTGAGTGCCACCTGTTCCTTCTCTTCTCTGTGCCCATAGTCTTAGCTTTCTGATTTCTCCATCAATGGCTTGACTCTTGACTGGGATGCAAATTTAACTTCTGTCCAAATATTTTCCATCTGAACTTCTGTTTGGAGCAGATAGTATTTCACTGTCATGGGCCTTTATTGGGACAGAAGGGGGTAACATGAGTGGTACTAAAAAATCAAGTTCATTTATCCAAATGGCTTTCAAGTAAGATCTGAAAAAAATCACTTCCCATGGATTTCTGTCCAAAAAGCTTCAGGCCCAGTGTAGAGGCAATTATGGCCAAGGAGGTTAGCATTGAACTTTAGGCCAAAGACAGCTTAGGAGTGGACAGAGGCTCATGGCTGACACACATGTCCTTGGGTTCTCTCACATTTCACCTTTCTTGTTCTTCTTAACCCTGGTTGTTGGCCTAAAAAGAGTGCCAGGCCAGACCAGGCCACAGTCCAAGGCCAATGCATGTACTAAAACACCCCACCCCACATGTTGCATGACATGTTCTGACGACTCACCAACCACTTGGGTGTTCCCTTCCTCTGGGAGGATTCACACGAGAGCTTTTAGGTTGGCCACCTCCTCCTGGCTTTCCCATCTTCCTCATGTCCAGCTCCATAGGGACCCAAATGTACCTACCTAAGGAACATCTTTCCTTGACTTTAACTCAGATGGGTTTCCCGACCACAACTGCTTTAGCATGAGGCAGCAGTCCTGCGGAGAGTGTGTTCAGAGTGCAGGTTTGAATCCCATGTCTACCATGTATTAGCTGTATGACCTTGAACAATTCCCTTAGCATCACTGCATCAGTTGCTTTGTTTGCAAAATGAAAATAACACAAAGAGGTGTGAGAATTTAGAAAGATTGCTCACTAATAAGAAGGTTGGGTGACTTTTCTTGAGAAGCATGCCAGTTGTGCTGAAAAAAAATAGTTTTGGTGTCACATATGTAGAGGGGGCCCTTCCATACATATGGGGATGAGATCCTTATTTCAGTAGAAAGTGCAGTGGGAAGCTGGGCCAGGAAGAATGACTTTGTGTCATTCTGGAATCAGAGCACTGTGTGTAAGGAGCAGATCTGGGAACTGATGCTTGACAACTGAGGGTCGCTGTGTTGAACTGGCATAGACAGAAGACAGTGGTGTATAGCAGGTGCATGTTCTGACATCCCTAGTGCCTTTGGCCTTGTTGGCATTGCTGGGAATGCCTGTGTGGAGGGGTCTGGCTCCTGGAATAAGAGGCTGCCTCAGGTCCAGGTCATTGGTTTCACTGGGGGGGGGGTGCCTCCAGTGGGGGGGTTTGTGACTATGAGCAGAGGCAACTAATGCCAAAAAAAAAAAACCCCAAACAAACAAACAAACAAAAAACGAGGCTCCTTGGAAGAAGAAAGGAGGTGTTGTGCTCAATGCCATGGAGCCATGCCCAACCGGACTGACCCTTTGGACTGAGGAAGACTCGTGGGGGTCTTGGATCCTTCACAGACATTGCAGGGGCTGAGGCATTTAGTGTGCATGCACAAGAGAATGTGACTATATTTTATATCCCAAGCTAGTGAATCAGTTACGTTTGTGAAGTGGTTATAGCAGGCTGCCTGACACATTTCAAGGGTTCCATAAACAATGCTCATTACTATTAAGCACACGTGCCTTAGCAGCCAGAGGACAGAGCAGTGTTCCTTGGCAGCTGGAGCTCCCTAAGGGGAGGGCGGCGTCTTAGGAGCTGGGAGAAGAGAGTGGAATCTTTTAGCAGCCGACACATACCCAGTGACTCCAAGGAATCTCCCATCCAGGCACAGAAGTCTGACCCAATTTGCTGGGCTCCTCTCCTGAGACCCTCTGGTTCCAGCTTCAAATCCGAGGCAGGAACATCCGTGAGTGGGCTGCAGCTAGGAGGTGGAGGGAGTGGTCCAGAGCTGCCAGAGCTGGGAGCCTTGAGCGCTAGCTCATCTCCTCCAGCACTCCCTGGGGGGTAGGAGGCTGTGAGAAAGGGAGGAGAGAGGGTGTGGGGTGCCTCTTGCGGTCAGGAAGGCTTCCCCTCCCTTGGAACACACAGCAGCCAGGTCATGGGCTCCACTGTCGCTGTTTATCATCCTCAGTCTTAGGAAGAACAGGCCTGCATGACAGCGCTTTGCAAGTTGGAAAGTTTTTTCCAAATAAAGCCTGGGCCTGAGAGTTAACTGTAGGACTTTTAGAACTTTGGAGCACCGGGTCCTGTGTCATTTCTCTCAGAAGGAGATTGACATTGATCACACAAGTCAGGTCGGGATGGAGCTGCCAAACTATCTACGGCAGTTTGCAACACCTGGGTTCCTTATTCTTTCCAGCACCTTCTCTGTGCCCCCAAAGAAACCAGAAAGGTGGAGAACGACTTGTGGGGAGCTATCCTAGTCATGGATTCTCACAGGATGTGAGAGCTGGGAGTGCAAGGGATGGTGGCAGAAGGAGGAGATGGGGACAGGTAGATGAGGAAGGTCTCCAGGGTGTCTTCCAGGCAGAGCCGAGGCACCTTCCCTTTACAGATGTGCCATCAGAGGCACAGACCTGCTGCACCCTCCCCACCCAACGAACGCCATGATACAAACAAAAGGGTTCATCTTGTTTATGTGGAATTGCTGATTGGTAGAATGTGGTTTTGCCTTGGTGGCTGGAAAAAAATAGGAGCAGATAGATAGGAAGTAAAACATTTGACTCTTGTAAAAGTTTAGGTGGATACAAGGAGACAGACTGGAGTGCAGCAGGAAGAGGCAGCAGGTGGGTGGCAGGTCTGGTCTAGTGGCTGCTGGAGGGGCACAGGGAGGGTCCTGGCAAGGCAGAGTGCCCAAGGCTTGTTGGGCTAATGTGACAGCTTCAGGTCCACTCCAACTTGTCACATGGCTTGACCTCCCTTTTCTTTTAACAAGGTCCTGCAATGTGCCCTTTTGCATTTAGTCTTCCACAGTCCTCTCTGCAATCCCATCTCCTCCGTCCCACCTCCTGGAATCCTGTAAGGAACTACAATAAAGATGGAAAACCCGAGCCCCCAAGAACAGTGGCTCTGCCTAGGTTCCTGCACAACCAAGCAGAAAAAGGACCTCTTTATCCATGCGTGCCTCCCTCTGCCCTATGCCACCACCTGGCTGAAAGGCCCTCCTGCATGGACTCCTGAGGGACTGCACTCCCAGTGAGTGACTGAGGCCCACACAGCCCTTTCCCTCAGGCCTTAGTGACCAGTGTGATAGATGGGCCTGGGGGTGGGCCATGGACAAGTGACTGTCAATGAGCAAAGGGGAGTCAGGAGCTTCCTGATGCAGTCCACCACCTCATGCCTTGGCTTTTCAGACATCCTGTGCACCCCTGCTGGATCGGTATTCCTAATAGTCCCACAGCAGCCCACGGTATTCCAAGTTACTCCAGACAGGCATCCTATCCCCTGCCCCCACAACCACAACCTCATAACCCAGCTCCATTTCCACATGGAACCTGCCAGCTGGCCAAAGCCACTCTGTTCTTGCCCACTTCAGTGCCTCACTCAGAATGTCCACTCCATGGAAAAGCCCAGCTCAGCCACCACATCCCCAGGAAGTGTTGGCCAACACTTGCAATGGGAAGGACCTCTCACCACCTCTGCTATAACACCACACCAAATTTTAGGAGCTTGGAAAGGATGTATTTTACATGACTTGAGGAAGTTCTGACTCTTTTTTTCAGGTAATGAAAAACCCAATCCTAGACAGGATGAAACTGAAAGACCTTGGACTATCTGTCTCTCTGGAAGTTCTTGAAAGCCCAACCATGTCTACAGAACACTCATAATTCATCTCTTTTGAACAATTTCCAAGTCCTGGGTACATCAGAGCAAATACAGCATGCAGAGCAGGACCCCTGGCCTCTGTGTGTTTACATTTTTGAGAAATTCCTGAAACGTCTACAGAGTCTGCAACAGCTGAAAAGCATTTACTAAGCTCTATTTTTTCAGAGAGCTGTCCTTCCCTGGGAACTTAGCCTGTGATATATATCATGAAGCATCACATGAACGTCACTGGGAGTGGCCATGAACACACCAATTCTGGATATCCACTCTGGTTCTTCTCAGCCACCGCAGTCTTCCTCACTCTCACTTTTCAGCACCGTACTCGGGTTCCCTTTTTCTGTTCCAAACTTATGATCTTCTACTCCTTTCAACTTCTTTCAGGATTTGTAATTTAGCACCACATAATTTAGCTCTTCCTCTTAAGTGATTTAAAAGCAGTGAGGTTTAGTGGCTTTGGAGCTTGTGTCAGAGAACCAGAATATTTGCCCTCCTTCCATTAGAGTGAGTTGTTTCTGGGACACAGCTCCCAAATCACTCCATTCCCAACTCCTGCACTTCTTACTATAACTAATTTACATGTGACTAATTATGGACAGTATAATGAAGTGACTTATGTCACTTTGGGGTAGGGTTGTTACAGTATCTAACATGCCATCATCGCTCACCCTTCCTTTTTGATGATCTCAGATGCCATATGTTGGAAATTATGGGACTTCAAGATGGAACGAACCTGGATTCCTGAGTCACACTTGGAGAATGATCTTCCAAAATGGTCTTGCCAAACAGGAACAGCTGCAGAGGACTTTGGGCAAGAAACAGATTTTCACTAGGTTAAACCACTGATATTTTCCTTGACCAAAACATAAATTTAGAACTGAATCCCATCTCTGCCGCTAGTTAGTGGTGTGATGTTGGGAAGATTATTACCAAACTTACATTTCAGATTATCCATCAATAACAAGGGGTCAGAAGTACTTAACTTTTCAGGATGGTTGTGAAGAATAAAGAGCATATTTCTGAAGTGCTTGGGATACTGTAGAAACCAAATATTTGATTTATGTGTGTGTATGTTCCGACATAGTAGCTTCCCGTATGCTAATCTTGCTACTGAAGTATAGATTTCTTGAGTAGTAGCTCAACATTATGAACCTTCTGCATTCTCCATTAAGTCTAGCACAGTGCAAAGCTCATAGAATGTCTCGATAATTATTTGCTAAGAAGAACAAACCACCTTGTTTTCAAACAGGTAAAATGAGCTTCCTGCACTCCCTCTCTAAGATATCCCCCATGCCATCCCAACCCATCCCATCACAAATCTTCTCCCTTTACTCTCTTTTACCCAACTCTCTCCACAGGCCCAGTTCTACCCTTGGGTTTCAAAGTGTATTTTTGTGTAACTTACTGCTCAGTATGTGAGTAAATGGGTAGATCTAATTTGGATAAAAATGCTTTTGTGGCTTGGAACAAACGAAGCAAAGTCCAGACAGGGAAGGGAGAGGCAGAATATAGAGCTCTTTGGGAATAGACGGTGCAGAAGCCATGCCAGAGGTGACCTTGTTTCATATTTTTATAACAAGCTTTAGACACGAACTATATGATGAAATCTCTGAATTGGAAGATGTTACTAAGCCCTCCTGCCCAGTGTAAAATATCAAGTTGATGAGGATCGACCATCTCATCAGATTGGTATGTTGAGATTTTGGGCATTGTGTCAATATGTTTTTTGAAAAGAGGACACATATTTAAAGAATAAGAGCAATGAAGGAATGATGGATTATCTGAGGTTGTCGTAAGCCAACACAGTTAGTTAATCTTAAGGAAAGTCAGACTGTTGAGGAGGCCTTTGTAGCTCCACTTCAGTCTGTCAGTTTTGACATGCCTTTTGCATATTAATATATTTTCTCACCTCATCTCACAAAAGCCCTTTAAGAAAAGGAGGGTAACACCGACAACTCTTCCAATGATAGTAGATAGGGGGAAAAGGCCCAACCAATAGGAAACATTTCAGACTATTCAAAAAAATTTTTTCAAATGTATATGGACTTAATTTTGAAAGGGGTTAGATACACAACACACATACATGCAAGCACACATACAGCATCAGGGAACATAACAGCTACAATTGTAGTAAAGCCTTTACAATCATTTCCCTGATAGAAGGAGTTTCATTGAGGGGGAACTACAATTTCACAAACAACATACACATATATGTAAATAGTACACATTACAGTATCACTTTGCAATTTTTGGCCCTCGAACACATTTTATGTGAGATGAGGACTGGTGATGTTGAGTGGGGGTAGACTTGAGAGACCTTAATGGATTTGAACATCAAGACCAGAAACTGTAAACAAAGAACAGGACCTGGTGGACATGCTGTGTGGTCTGAGGCTGCACCCAGGGTTGGGAACAGGGCAAGGATAGTGAGGCACCATTATCAGGTACACCAGAAAAAGCTCAGGAACCATGCATACAATGTTTTAAAGCAATATTTAAAAAATTCAGACTGCAAACTACCAACTGTGGTCTGGGTGCCTGTTTTGTTAAGTAGAGGTTTATTGGTGCAGTGTGGGCATCTCATAGGTGTCAGAAATGCAGACTCTCAGATCCTCTTCTAGCTCTTCAGATTCAAAAGTCTGTTTTAACAAACACAGCTGATATGTATGCCCATTAGAGCCTGGAGATTTAAAGGTAGGCTGTACTGACGTGTGGCTGCTTCAGGCAGGCTAGTAATTTGGTGCCCTTCAAGTGGATAGTCATTAAACATTTATTATTAATCATTTATTTACGAAGGACAGGAAGACAGATCTCTTTCTTTGTATTCATCATAGGGAAATTATTACATGCAGGTAACATAACACTTAAACATACTTGGAATGACTTTTTTATCACATCTTTTCAAGCATCTGTAATTGCAGTGTTAACCTCACATAATTTAGTTTTCTTATTCAGAATATATTTTAAATTCCTTTTCAGACGCTCTATTGGGAAAGACGTTCCAATTTTCTATGATTCTTGCTTTGATTTTTGTGATTTTCTGAATCAGAAAACTAAAACTTAAGGCTTAAGTTTTAGGTAAAAGAATGTATCACCTGTTCCAGGCTGCAATTTCTTTTTTTAAAAAATATTTATTTATTTTTAAGTTTTAGGTAGACACAATATCTTTATTTTACATTTATGTGGTGCTGAGGATCGAACCCAGTGCCTAGTGCATGCTAGGCGAGCACTCTACCGCTGAGCCACAACCTCAGTCCCCCTTTTTTTAAATATTTATTTATTTTTTGGCGGACACAACATCTTTGTTTGTATGTGGTGCTGAGGATCGAACCCGGGCCGCACGCATGCCAGGCGAGCGCGCTACCGCTTGAGCCACATCCCCAGCCCCTGCAATTTCAATATTTCAAGACCAACTACCTGAGCCTGGAGGCTGGGTGGCAGGCTGTTGGTGGCCGGGCCCAGTATCCCATCATGTGACTTGTGCATTCTTAGAAGAAACTGATGGCTTCTCAAAAAAGGGGTTATTTTTACTCCAAAGAACTATCTGCTTCAAAGGAAATAATTGTATCTCCCAGTTTTGTAACGAGAAAACCTGAGTTAAGTGGACCGTATTTCTGATTAACATATTTTTAGGAGGCAACCTCAGCATTTTGCTATGAACAGTCTTCTCATTGGAGATGATGACTCCATGGGAACAGCCAAAAATGCAGGCTAGTGGGAGAGATGATTTGTATCTGGCCATGAGTCCAGCCTCACGTGTGCTTGGTTGTTCTCTGACAATGCTGCACCAAAAGCCCCAGTGCAAAGATACAGTTTGCAGAGTCAAGAAGCATCATGTGTTATTATGGAATAACAGTGTCCTGCGGAATAGCAGCAGCAGTGGAAAGGGTGCATGTCAGAATTACCTGGTGGAGTTTCCCGAGAGAACACAATCATGTGCCTAACTTCCAGAGTCTTCAGAGATTTAAGGCAGTGGCTCTCAACCATGGCTGCAAAATTGGAACCACCTGGATAGCTTTCAAAAATGATAATGACTGCAGCTCAAATCCAGATTCTGATTTAATTTGGTCTGGGGGTACCACCTGGACATTGGGATTTCTAAAAAGTACACCAAACATTTCTAACATGCAATCAGTGTGAAAACTGAAGAGGTGAACACTTTGTGGTTGAAAAGGTGTGTGTGTGTGTGTGTGTGTAATTAGGGTAATGGTAGCTGCTATAACAACAACAACAAAAATCCCAAAATAATATCATTGGTTTAATGCAATGAACTCTATTTCTTGTGTGAATGAGTGCATGTTTTTCCCACCAGACCTGGAAGTGGCATATATCACTTCTCCTGACATCCCACTGGTTAGAATCCCACCACATAATCCCACACTAACTGCAGAGGAAGTTGAGATATATAGACTTTTAATGGGCCAAGGGGAAATAAACGGGGTTAGTGAACATCTCCTTAGTTTCTATCACAGACAAATAACATAAAAATATTTAAGGTGCCTTTTTGTTGACATGGTATTTATCACTCCATAATTTAAGAACCATGGGCTTAGAGTTTTGGTATCAATGCCTAAAATTGATTTTATGTATTTTTTTCTCACATTTGTGGAACAAATAATACTCTAAGAAATCTTTTAGTTGTAATTTTTAATAGGAATTTTTTCAGAGCAGTGAGAAGAGGGACTCCAGGCTGCTGAGCTTTGCTTTAACTTACGCAGCTCTGCCTATATGTTATATATTGGACTTCAGGGTGAATTTCATTTAGTCTTATGAATCTAATTCTGAAAAAAGAACTCACCCATGAAAATCACCACTTTCTGTGGAAATTACCACAGTATAATGTGGAGGAGATGTGGTAGAATGGTGTTTCTAGTTTTGGTGATTCATAAAGGTCTAGACAAAAGGCCTTACAGATGTGCAGGGTAGACTTACTACAGAAGTTTCCTGTTTCCTGTACCTTGACTTCTGTCTCCTAGGACTGTGGAACTGAGGATCACACATCCTGCTACTTCCTTCAAGAGCTTACCAAGTGTAACCATGCCCCCACTAAAGTACTATTGGTGGAGTGAGGCTCCACCACCTCTTATTTAAAGTGTCAATGAGCTAGGAACCTGACTTTGTTCATAGTTGTCCCTAGTGCTTCATGCAGAAGCATAATGCAAATTTCCAAAAATATTTGCTGAGAAAAACAAAGAAGGGAAGGGAGATAAAGAGAGAGGGGTGAAGGGAGCAGAGGGGAAGAAATTGCTCTTCTGAAGGTATTTTTCCTATTTCACAACCTCCAATCTCACTCATTGAAACTTTCAACATGTATCCAGTGTCTACTGTGTGCCAGGCACTGAGCTGGGTGATGGAGCAGGACAAAGCAGGCCCAGTCCTTGACAGCAGAGGCCTCTCATGGTGCAGGGGAGGAGGCAGTGCGTTACAGAGGTTATGATGAGAGTGGGCAAGGGGAGAAGAAAGAGGGCTGAGAAGTGTGTGACTCACTCTCCCTTGACCTTCTCTTGGTTCCTGGAAGAGCAAAGGTGAGCCTAGATTTTGAATCACAAGTGAAATTTGTAGCTTTATTGGTTCGCATTTTGCTTCCATATGTGGTAGTTTATTCATCCTTCTTTAGACCTGTGCAGTGAATCAAGTATATGTGGTGGTATTGGAAAATCACAGGTTTTTCAGTCTCAGTTCAACCTCTTTAAGGAAAGAGACCTCAATTCTGTGCACAATGAGGATTATAAACTTCAAGGATCAAGGTAAGGATCAGAGGCAGACATAGTTCACATGTGCTTTTGAAACTATGAAGCTCTGTAGAGGAATTAGATTCAGAAGAATGTATATAGTAGGTAGTAGTTATGCTGTGGGAGTGTAGAGAAGGATATTGCTATTATTCGCAATTACCAGGCTCAGAGCCATCGAGTAGGTGCAACTGAGTCTTGAGCACAGCTTTTTGACCTCAGGTGTCCTGCAGTCTCAGGACTCGTGGTCAAGCCTCCTCAGAGGGCAAGATTAAGATCTTAGTGAACTTTCTTTGCAGCCCTCAGAAAGGTCAAAACTCTGTAAACCAAGAATCATATGCTCTGGGCAGGGGAGGGGGGAAGAGGTTGGAAAACCTTACAGCTGAGAACATATGCCCTTGAGAATGGTGCACCTGGCTTCTATCCATGTCCTCTCCCAGCAGGTATGAGACTGTGTGGGTGGGTGGGTGAGCAGGTAGGCACAAACTGGAGCTACTGTTTCCTGGGAAGCTGGTTCC
The DNA here is from genome assembly GCF_964194105.1 of Spermophilus citellus. Lineage (NCBI taxonomy): Eukaryota > Metazoa > Chordata > Mammalia > Rodentia > Sciuridae > Spermophilus > Spermophilus citellus. Next base: position 131,131,428 of record NC_138185.1, on the reverse strand, counting down.
ACAGTCCATTGCTGCCCCTACCTGGTGGTCCACACTTGCTTGTGAATAGTCCTGCTGCAGTTAATCTCCAAAACTGCAGGTAGCAGCAGGCCTCAGGAAGGAGCTTTCCACCTTGGCTGAGGCCTGATCAGGGAACAGCCCTAGAAAAATGCAGCACACATCTTGAAGGGGACCAAAAACATGAAGGGGACCAAAAACATAAAGGGTGAAGAACACCTCATACTGATTTCACGTAGTTACAAAAATACACAGATACAAACCCAGTCCAGTCTGAGATTCTAATGTATCAAGATCTCATTAATCTTCCCTGGCAGGTCTGGCCTTCTCCACAACAGAGCTATTGGGGACACCCAGAGCAGAGCTCACTCTGTAGACACAACTACACAGGCCTATGACCTCTTTCTGTCAATGTCTGGTAGGATGGATGAGATGTGTGATTATCATCAGGATGTTTTCAAATGTCTTCATTTCCAGGAGAAGAAAAAGTTTAATCATTTAGGTTTGATTTGATTCTCCCCTGGAGAGTATTTTATGGTGAAAAGGAAACAGATCTCCTCTTATTTCTGAAACTCCCAGCACAGCTGCAAAGAGCACATCAGGTGGGACATGGAAGTCAGGCAGAAACTGCTGAATGGAGCAGCTGCTTTCTGCCTAATGTTGCCATCTTAGTATTGTTTGGCTTCAAACCCAAGCTCTGGATTTGAGAAGTACATAGAAGTTTTTGTGGTGTCTGGCTGGCACTATAACTCTTCTGCAAGGGGCAGAGTGGGGCATAGAGAGGGTAATATTGCATTCCTTTATGAAATGGGAATAGTCACAGGAATGAAATATAACAATGAAGAAAGAGCAGCTAGCTGCAAATCACACCCACTTACCTGCTATGACTTTATTCAATTGAAAAGGATACACCTTCCACTGTCCAACTGTAAAAATGAACTGACATCGACTTACAGAGTCATAATTCAGGTTTGGATCAAGGATGCAAAACAGCCATGTCCTAAAAAGCTTTATGATTTTCTTTGCAAAAAAAAATTTTTGGATTCATTAGTAGTTGAAATAACAGATTTTGTGATATTGCCAGGTTATGACAAAACCATGTTGGGTGTCAAATGTACAAGACCCCTATGTTTATTCAGACATTTGTAACAATGTCAGAAACTTTAATTGAGACCCAGTCTTGTAAATGAATCCAGTCGTGGATACATATGGGAATTTGCAAAATCAAATTCATAGCCTTCTGATTTTTCTCAAACTCTAAAGTCAAAATAATATTGAGAATCCGCTCATAACTTATAAACGTTAGGCTTATATTGTGTTTCAAAAAATTTTAGCAAGATATATTGGTTTGCTTTTTAAAAATTGTATCTAAAATTGGCAAATAATTAATAATGTTCTTCAACTATGCATGCAAAACCTTATCTAATCATGAGCAGTAATGATTTTCTAACTTTAGAAACAATGTCCTTAAACTATTTAATAATTGCATTTTTAACACAGAACTATACTTCAATTAAATAAAAACTAAATTAAACCCAGAATAGAGTATATTCTGTGGAAAAGCTGACTGTGATTGTAGTGTAGTGGTTTTAATGTATGTCTTAATAGCTATGGTTTATAGATATATAACTTTTAAGTATATTAACATAGTATCAACCTAATTGTCCTTCAAGTTGGCTCATTTGATTTACAAACATGGTTTCTGAAGTTTAACAGTATTTGTAATGGCAAAGTCCAAAGCAATTTTGGCTGAGCAAAGCGCTATTTGTTGAACAAAAATGTAGTTGTTTGTGCATATTAAACATCTCACAAGGCCAGCTGAGTTCATTTCAACCCTACTTACAAAATAATTATTGGCAAATGAAATGGGCTAGGGGTAGAGACAAGATATTTTCAAGCTTCTGAGAGGTTCACAAAACCAAATTCTTGCTTATTGAAAGTGAAATTAAAAGGTCACAGACAATTGAAAGGTACATATTGAAATATCAGGATTAAAAAGGGTTTTGACAAGAGGAATATTTACAATGGAACAATGAGGAAAATGTTATGTTACAGTCAGAAACATGGAAAATATGCTGTTCAAAATCGTTGGCTCTGGAATAAATAAAATCCAGACTTAGACTATTAAAAATATCAAAGTGATCCACTATGTGCCAATTCCATTTTCTTCTGTTGTTTGTTTTAAAGAAAATCCATTATTGAATATAATACAGTTCTGGCTAAATTATCAAAGACATTTTCCATATGCAAACTGTAGTTTACCATATGCTATATATTCTCTAACAATTTTAATACACTTCTATCACAGAACATAGATGTAGAGTTAAAAGGAAATTTTGAGTTTTATTTCAACCTCTTATTCAGGGCACAAGTCCCTCCCTTCTGAGTCATTCAACTCATGATTATTAGCACCTATTATGAGAAAGAGTTTTTGGATGGAAATTAAAAATTAAACAAACAAACAAATAAAAATCTTCAAGATGTTCCCCACCTGTTAGGTGGAAGAAAGTATCCTTGTCCAGTGATTGTCATTAAGCCTAGACTGACACTCTGCTAGCTCACGACAGGAGCTCACCACATTGAAGGAAGCACATCCTTTCAATGGGTAGCTTCATAATTAGGAAGGTGCATATTAAACTGAGACTTGCATCAGCTTACCCCGGTTTTGCCTTTGGGAACAACACAGAACATACCTATTCTATTTTCTTCAGCTTAACTCTTCAAAGAATTTGAGAGGACTTTCCTATGTCTTGTAGTTTTCCCCCTTTGAGCAATAATCTTAATTTACCTTATTTTCACTACCATAGAATTATTTCATTACACTTAGGGATTTCAAAAACTACCTCATATCAACCACATGAGCTTAACAGTTCAGTATTGCACTAAAATAAAACAGCATTTTCAAATTAGGACATTTAGAAACCAAGAGTTATGGCATTCAATTGGATTTGATTTGACATTAGTCTTTTGTAATCAGGCTAGCATTGACCAACAACAGATGTTTAGGGAAAAAAGATGAAACACCTAAGTCTTGCCAACACTGGGTATTTGAGGGAAAGGGGCATAAATCTTCTCTAATGAAATTTGAGTGATCTAAGACAATGACAACTTCATATTTGGAAGTATTTAAATCTGGGAGTTTATAAAGTCTCAGGATTAATGAGATCATGTTTTAGAAATGATAGTCTAAATTTCTTATTAGTAAGTGAGGTTAATATGACCAGCACTCTGCCATCTTTAATGAATATAGTAAGGGACTAATTCAGATGTATTCATTTGTTCTTCTAGTGGTTATACATATGGCACCTTTATTATCCATAAATAACAGACCCCAGAATAATTTAAATCCAGGAGACTTTATTTAGCCTCCAGAAAGGCCCCTCCAACCCCAAATCCATGCAAGAACACAAAGCCGAGGGGTAAACTAAAAAAAAAGAAGAGATTGTTTTATTGTGACACTTATGACATTGACCCCTTGCTGACAGGAATGACCTAGAGTAATTTTGGCATATTGCACATGCTGCGACGAAGGGTGCACTGGTAATCCTCTGGCTGCTGAGGTGGGTTCCTGGTCCTTCCCAACCTCAGTGCACATGTGGGCCAGTCACAGAAATTCCATTACCACTTGGTGTAGACATTTAACAAGTCTTTGGTCTTAATAAGCACCATTACAAACCCTCACATTAAGGGCATTATTATTCTAGTTTATAAATGTTTCAATGATAAAAAATAGCACGATTACAGTATACACACACTTAATTTACATGAAATGTATTATACTCATAACTGAGATAAGCTATTGAACTAACTTTGGTTGATTGAAATTAATGAAGTATTTGAACTGGAGACTTGCAATTTGGTTTCTAGGTTGTGTAAATATTACAGTGCATTTATAAATCTAGTTTGAAAATTTACTAGCACCAAATAGGTATGATAAATGGCCAATCTAATACTTGTATTTGGAGAAGCAGAGTTTCAAAATTTGAAGAAAAAAAACCCCAATAACAACAGAATAGTCCATAAAATGAAAGCACATTCCTGTCCACCTGCTGGGAGGGACACATTGGCAAGATGGGACAAAACCCCCCAGTGGATATACAGGTCCCAGTTTTCAAGAATCAACACATGACCAGGTAGCTTAGCTACACATATGAGAAGCCTGAGAAAGTGGTTGTTCAATTAGGGTAACCGCCTGTACCTTGCTTTTGTAATACAAGAATAGTGCTTATTTATAAAAATTTACTTGGTGAAAGACTGTACCTATAATATGAAGATTCTGATGGGGGGAGGAATATAATTCTACCTATCTATAGTTGTTTTTATTTTAATTATTTGGTCTCTGGATGGTGAATTAATGAAGCAATATCTGAATTTTCATCTTCAGATTATCACCCAGTTCACCACTGAGGTAGTCTTTGTCATGTCTGTCTTCTAGCTGGTCAAGTTCTTTCTTTCTGTAAAGAGGAGTACTACTGATTTGTAACGAGTAGGTTCCAGCCACTGGCTTCTTCTTGGTAAAGTGGAGGTAGCTGATCCCTTCCTTTTGGTTGATTTTAAAGAAGCCATCTTCATTTCCAGACTCAATCAAGTATCTGTTGTGATTCGTCAGAGTTGTGAGGGCTGGAAGGAGTTCTAGGATTCGGACCTTATTACTGACATGGGAAATATTGAAAGCAAAGGTGGCTGTCTTCTCAACATCCCAACTTGCAAGACTCACGTTGGCTTCTGTTTCAGACAGATCCTGGGGAGATACGAAAATGTTCTAAATTCTGTGTAAATATGCCACTTCATTCTCATATTAAAGAAAAAGGGAATAGACTCTTACACTAATGCAAATTTCTGTCCATGTTGTACATGCTGTGGTGAAAATGCACATTCATCCATCAAGCACTTTGTTTAAACCACAAATTTTTTAAAATTAGCACATATTAATAATACTAAAAACTGTTAAACTGAACTCAGGAAGGAAGTCATTATCTTTGAAACCACTTGTAGGTTTCTGAACCAGCAGTATCAGCATCACCTGGGAATCTGTTAGATGTGCAAATTCTCAGCACCACCCAGACCTATTGAATCAAATTCCCTGGGCGTGTCTCCCGGCATTCCATGTTAATAACCCTTCCAGGTGATTCAGAGACATGCTCAAGTTTGAGAACTGCTGTTCTAATAGATTATTTTCTTTCCAAAGACTAATCTCATTTCCCAAATCACAGCAGGTGGTTGTAGCGCTGATACTAAGAATCAGTCTCTTTTAATTTTGTTCACTGACGCAATACCACCCCCTCCTTAGGACACACCTAGGAACCTACTTCCTGACTGTGATGACCTGCTAATAGTCAATGCTTTTCACCTGGCTTCTTGCTTGCCTCTCTGGGACCACATGTGTTGGATTCTCCGGCCAGGAGCCAGAGGGCTGGGTGAATATCTGTGCATTTCCGAGTTGACTGAGAGGCTGCTGCAGCCGCAGGCAAAGAAAGCCAGGCTGCTTGAGCTCTGTGTTGTTCTTGTCTACAGTCCAAGTTCCCTCACACTCCACATGGTTCCTTTCAGTAGAGGAGCCTCTAGCTTTTGGAACTTGGCGTCCCTGTGTAGGGAGCACTCTGTCACTTAGCCATTTTGCCCACTTGCTGTCCTGGATCTCAGGCCTTGTCCTTTCAGCAGACTTTGGGTGGGTGTTTGACTTTCTTTTTGGCCAGACAGAGGAAATGAGTAAGTATGTGAAAACCTTCGGATGGCCACTCCCGAAAAGAGTAAGAAACTTCAGAAAGCCTCACAACCTCTTATAAAATGCAGCCCAGAGCTCAGGGAATGTCTGGATTTTCTCCCTGGGGAGGTTTTTCACACTTTGGAGCATCCTTAGAGGAAACCACAGGAATCTGGGAAGGGTTTCCACAATAGGATACAGCAGGAGAAACCTTCTGACCTACCTTGATATTGGAGGCATCTGTTTCATTAGCACTTCTTCGTTTCCTGCCTCGTTTGGGGTAGCCATTGATCTTACACTCATAGCAAGCCTCTGGGGAAAGTGAATTGTCATCCATTTCACCACTGACAGGTGCATCTGAGCCTCCTCGGTCCATGCCCATTCCAGAAACACAGTGCCTGCATCAAAAAGAGAGCATAAGCGTTTTTCATTAAAACCAGGACACAAGGGATGCCATATGAGAATTCTGGAGAAGCCTGATCTGAGCATGTTGACTATTTGTCTGTTGGATGATCAGCTGGTGCTAGAACCACACCAAGGTCTTCTATGTTGGGTCTCTCATTCCCAGTCTTGTGAGTTTATTGATTTTTTTCTATTACATCTCAAGATGCTGTTTTGCATATCTATTTATCCCTTCATTTCCCAAACCAACCAGGGTAGGAATTTTGTAATACTTGTTCAGGGGAGGGGATACAGATTGAAAACCAAAGAAGAATGGGGGATGAAGGGAGACTAGGTGAGTTACCAGGTTAAATAAATATGCCTTATTTTTGTGAATCAGACTCTATGCATGTGAGAAAGGTCTTTTCCCATCTCCACCTCCAGGAAACATCAAGGACTTGGACGAATGGGCCATGTTTGGGGCATCTTGCCTGGACACTGTATTTGTTCTTCATTCTCTACTTTGACCTTGTTGTGGTTAGAACTCGTCAGTTCTCACTGCTACCGCTACTACTACTTCTACTACCACTACTGCTACTACTACCACCACCACTACTACTGCCCCCTGCTGGTTTGAGAGGGTTATTGTAAGTTCAGAGTGTTCCTTCCTTAGCTCTCTGTGTCCCTGGGTTCACTCTCCAAGTTCTTGGCCTCTTCCACTGCCAACACCACCTTTCCTCACTCAAGCCACCAAGCAATCACTTCTAGTCTTTGACCTCTCATTTTTACTTACTCTAGGTAAGAAAGTCATAAGAAATAATTGAGGGTTAATTTAGTAATAAACTGTGAAGATGTGCAATGTGTATTACATATACTACACTATATATATAATTAGTATATATATCAACATATAAAATGCTTGAAGAATCAGAGCTTGCCCAAGTGTGGGAAACTGTTTCAAGTCATTCAAAACCACTAGGGCCATTGGCTTTGACTCATGTGAAGCTGGATAAACAAACCCATGGCCAGGAGAGATCCAGTTCAGCTGTTTTTCTTTGCCTTTCAATTATCAAAGCCAAGTTATGGAGTGAGGCTTGCATGTTTCACAAGTACCTTGTTTTGTTATTCTGCTTACTATTTCAGAGGCCACTTGGAATGTGTATTTATCAGGTTCCCCTTTCCAAATGTGTTGAAACATTTGAATGATCCTATAAAAAGTCTTTATTTTGGGGTAGAATCCACTCTAGTGAGTAGAAGCCAAAACTGTTATAAAGGGTAGATTTCTACTAACGCAGCTAAATGTAGACCAAATATTACTAATCTATTTTTCTGTAATAGTTGACCTACTCTTTACAACTCATTTTCCCTGTATGCCCTTAGGATTCAAATTACAATACCAATGAGTAAAATATTTGTTGTGTTTCATAGCAATTTATAGGTTCCTACTATTTTCCACAATCTTGCTCAGGTCCAATACATTTTCTTCCTTGTTTACCTTGCAATATGAAATAATAAAACAATAAAATGCTAGAAACAATAAAATGGATGAAATGATATATGCTCATTCTCATAATGATTAAGTTATTGGGAGGTAAATCAAAATATTCAGGCTTTGATTCTTTTCTCAGAACTTCTTTTCATATCCCAAGAGCACCACTTATAAGAAGTGTGACTAAAATCCCACTGGCCAAAAGCCAATTTGGAGTGTCACAATTTTTGCTGGGAAAAATGTTCTGGCATTAAACTATAAAGTATGAATGGACCGAGAGTCAGACACCACCACCTGGGGAATTTGTGTTCTGTTGCTGGCATCCTGTATACTTTCCCAGGAAACATTCTTTTATCTTCAAGTTTAACCAGACCCATGACAAATCACTAGATGCTTACATGTCCAGGAATCCAAGACCACTAAATCAATAATTTGGTATGAGTGTGTATATGTGTGTGTGAATATGTAACTCTGTGGGTGCATGTGTGTGTGTAAATGAGGAGAGTATGCAGGAGTTCATGTAGATTTAGTGTCTGTGTGTTCCTAACTGAAAAGTGAAGTCAGAACTCTTCACAGGATAGCTAAAACTAGATGGACACCCAAGTCAGATTAATTCAGCAGGGGAAAATATTTAAACTTTGAAAACTTACCTCTAAAGTTTGAAATCATTGAGTTGAATTAAAAAATGCCTTCCCTGTTCCAACTCTCACATATACATGCATATAATTTGGTGAGACTTTCTTTTCTTTTTTTCTTAGATGACATTTATTTATTTAGTTAGTTAGTTATGGGGAGTGAACCCAGGGTGCTTTACCACGGGGTTATATCCCAAGCCCTTTTCTTCTTTCCTTTGTTTTACTTTGAGACAGAGTCTTGCTAAGTTTCTCAGACTGTCCTCAAACTTGTGATCCTCCTGCTGCAGGCTCTTGAATTGCTGGGATTATGGCATGTGCCACCATACCTTGCTAAAATTTGGTGAAATTTTCTACCTGGAAAATACCTTAATTACTTCAACTCAATGTTTAATGCTCAGTTATATTATCTGGACTAGTTCTCTGTATGACTTATCCTCGTGGGAGCTGGACAAGAGGGCATCTGAAGCTAGGAGAGGATCCTGCCTGCCCCAGCACAAGGGTTGGCCAACAGTGGGCAGCCTGAGTCCAGTTGTGCCTTGGAGAGAAGAATAACTTCCCAACAAGATCTGAAGATCAAGAGAATAGGACTGAGAAGTCACAAAGTGAGAAATTTACAATACAGTTTCATTAGTTCGATGTTCTAGAGATCTTCAGAAATCCAGATGCCCCCTTACAAATAAAATGACCTAAGGGAACAAACAGTATGGTTCTCCTCTCATAAGACAGGCAATGTTGAGTTAAATATACTCATATGGTATGAATACAAGCATTGTCAACCAGGAGGAGTAGTGCTTACCCTTGGCCTATTCGGAAGTAACCAGGTGGACAGCCACACAGGTAGCCACCCTCGGTGTTAGAGCAGCCATAACTGCAGGGGGCCTGTGAGGAGCCACATTCATTGATGTCTTGGCAGCCCCCACTGAACTGTTCGTACTGGAAGCCAGCAGGACACATGCACTTGTAGCTTCCCAGGGTGTTGTGACAGGAGGCTCCTCCGCAGATGTGAGCACTGAGGCATTCGTTTTCGTCTGCAGGGAAAACAAGAAGACAGGGATGTGTGACACTGACCAGAGATTTCTAATGAGGGGTCTGGGCCAGGCCACTCTGGCTGGCCACTGGCCTCCAGCTAAGCTCTCAGGAGGGGAAGGCAGGCAGGGGTGGCCAGGGTGGAGAGAAGAACAACAGAGCAAGATGTGGACGTGGATGCGGCCTCTTGCCATGTCATGACTAATTGTGGCAGATGAGGTCTAAAGTGCTGGGAGGAGAGGACTGGAGGATGGCATTCTGAGGAGCAGCAGACTCCAGTTCTCATAGGAAACTAACACTAGTAATGTTCTGCTCCATGCAAACACCCAGTAAGGAATGTGGGGCTGGTTCACAGCTCAGATTCAGGGTCCAGGGATGTAATGGAAGGAAGAATTTGTGTAGTTCTCTGTACTCTTGCTTCACAAGTGCCCAGCAATGGGACAAGTATCTCAAAAGCAGAGACAAAACATTTCCCTGGAGGTTGCTCTTTCAGCCCTCCTTTCACGGGATGTGCAGCCTTGGGGAGGACTATTATTCTGCAGGAAGTGTCCGCCCCATTTGGACTTCCTTTTCAACAATCCGCAAAAGCCCTTAGGTGCTTGTTCTTGAGATGAATAGTGCCTTTTGGTATGTCTGTTCCCATCTCTGAGTGGCACACCCCACTGCATCCAAACCAGCCTCCTTCCCCGAGTGTCTGAACCATGTTGAAAGTTAATTGAGGCTGGAAGAGATTTGGTGCAGACTTCTGGAGCAATAACTGTGGGAAACCCACAAGACAGACAGATGCTGCAGGACTGGGATACCCACAGTGACCTGCCAAATCTGGTGGTAAGAAGAAGGGAAAAGAATCTAACTTTAAAAAATTCAATTCAAAGGAAGAAAACTGAATTTCTCATTACTTCCAATTTATACTTTTTTTAAATCTCCAATACAGTGTTGTAGACCTGCCTTTGTAGGGCAGGTTGGAAACTTGCTGGTAAGACATTTCTTAATTGCTCCAGCCCATTTCCAAGCACATGTTCATGTGACTACAGGTAGATTGGATTGCTCTTCACTTAGTGAATATTTGCTTAGCAAGAGGGGAAGGAAAAGAACCTTATTAGATACCCACTGACCAACAGATAAGATAGTAGGTGTTTCACACTCCTTTAGGCAACCTTCCTACAGTCCTGAGAGGTGGGGATCCTATTCCCTGTTCTATAAACAGAGAAGGTAAGGTTTAGAGAGCTTCTCCTGATCTCACAGCTGGTTGCAGCAAGGCTGAGCTTCACAGGCAGCTGTTTCTGACTGTGAAAGGTGATTTTCTTCACACCACCGCTACTCTCAAGAAACTCGCTCACATTTAAATTGGTGCTGCCTTTCTCCCATAATTAGCTTTACCTTCTTTGCTAAGGCATATTCATCTGTAATGGAAAAAAAAATACCCAATAAATCTATTTTTTATTCTTTTTTTTTAAAGTTAGAACATAGGTGAGTAAAAGTGGTGGGGGCAGGGTGCTTGATTGTACCTTCTCCTCCTTCCCTCTGCCCCTCCAACTATGGGTGTGTGAGCCTGACTATATCTGTTTGAAGATCCTCTGTATCCAAGGATTCTAAAGTCCCCCATCTGAGGCTACAGTTTTCTAAAATATAAATAGTGGAATGGGCCACTATCTGTGTTCCTTTTCCCCTAATTTTAAATTAGGGATGAGATGTGTGATAGAGGCTCATGAAGACCATGGGCACTAAGCCCTCTGTCAGACTCCAGGGCTGAGGGTGTTTTCTTGGGTAGGGAGAAGCCCTGGCCTGGCTCTCTTTTCTCTGCCCCTCCAGGGCACACTCTCAGGAAGCTGATCTGTGTGGAGTGTCTACAGCTCTGTTCCCTTGTCCTCCACTCTGGATTGGGCTCAGCCATGTGTTTCTTGCTGGGACCCTGACTAATAAAGCCTATAAGGCATAGGTGGACAAAGGGGAAGATCTCTCAATACATTGCTCAGTTTATTCTGCTTTTTGACAAAAGGCAAAAGGACCATTGGTTAGAAGTTAGGGGGAGGGAAAGTTTGTCCCTTATAAAAAAGACATTTCTAAGTATTAAAGCTGTCTGTATCTAGATTGGGCTATCTGGGGAGAAAATAAGTGCCTTTCAAAGTGGTCTTCAGGTCAAACTGGAATGATGAGGAGGCTGGAGAGGGGTTTATATGTTAGGAAAGAGGTTAGACTAGATAATCTCTGAGGTTCTTCTTAATTTGGAGCCTCTGTCTGTGTTATTACAAACACTCATCCCAACTAGGAACTCTCCTCCTTCCCTTTCATAATTTTTCTATCGTATTTTACTTTTTTTCCCTCCTGAGAATTTTAATAAAAGTGTAAATTAAATTTGCTGATCTGGATCAGAGAGATGTGACAGAGTGGAGCACAGATTAAGGTAAGAAATCGGCAGATGTTCAGTGTTTACAGCTAGAAAACCTGTGCACCAAACCTTCTCATCAATATCCACACTCCTCAATTTGGTGGATGTGTTCTGCATTTTTTTCCAACCTTTTTCATCCCATGTATCCAGGGGCAAATGGCTCTGCAAGGATTTTTTCTACACTCTGAAATATTTGTCATATTCTTTCATTTGGTATTTCAATTGATAAGGGGTCTGTTCTTTTTATAAAAAAGAGAAAATTCTACTTTTATTGAAACAGCATTAGGGTCTCTGGAAACTATTTCACAAAAGTGAATCAACAGCACCACAGTTTGACCTCTACAATTGGAGGCTCCAGTATCAGCTCAGAGTGTAAGTTAGCTGTGGTATTAGGGAGTACCAGCAGGAAAAACTCAAAATGTCTGATTAGGTTCTTTTTAGTAAATTTGTCTAGGGAAAAATGGGCTGACTCCAACTGCAAGCTTAAAATTTGGTATTTGCAATGAAATCAGTGGCACTTTTCTCCAAACCCAGGCATTGGGGAGAGTTAACCTGAGGACAGATAGGAGTGAGATCCAGGTGGGGCTGGTGCAACAGATCTGTTCTGTTCTGCATGGCTCTTAGGAAGCCATTCTAAGCCCAGGGCAGTACTCATTCTGGAGAACTCTAATTCTTGAGATTTATGAGGTCAGTTTGCTTTTGGGGGGACATCAGGATCCCCAAACTTCTTCCTAATCAACTTATTCTTTCAGATCATCCAGCCAGGAAATGATCTTCATAGGACCAAAACAGATTCTCCAGGCAACTAGGGCAAAGCCTGTGGGTCTCTAATATCCATGGACTAAAGTTGTCCTCTTTAACAATTTTCCTTATAGCTCCAAATTCATTCAAGCAACCTGCATAACCATAACAAAAAGGCTCATATACTGGGTATCGAATCAATGAAGTTCACTCTGAAGTTTTGTGAGCAATGTCAGAAACTGCTGATCCAAATCAAAGACCCCCCACCTCCACCATCCTTAAGCTGATAATGAACAAAGATGTTTTTATTAAACCCAGATAGCACAGACAGTTGTGTAATCTAAACTCTTCTAGCACTGGGGCCACTTAGCCAGCCCATATACCTCTCTGAAAAACTGTCTCCTACAGAATCAAACTAGATGAGAGACAATTTGGTAAATGAAAACACACTAAATGTGTCTTCATTCGGGGTAAAGTAGAACATTTGCCCAGGAAGTATTAATTTCTCAAGTTTTTGCTAAGGAGGGCTCTGTACCTAAGAATGCATCAGCTAGAACAGGTCACCCAAGCACCAAGCTTGTGGTGGTGCTCCTCGATACTTGCTGAATGAAAAAATAAGTGACCATGGCACTTGAAAGTTAAAGGCCTTGGGTTCCAGTTCCAGACATGTCATAAAAGAACAAAAGACATCTTATTCCTTCCCCGAGCTTCTGGATCCTCATTAGTTAAATCAAAGGGCTTGTGCTAGATCATCTCTGGTGTCCTTCTGATATGTATTAAGAGTTATTTTCCCATGACATTGTGGAATCAAAGATTGTATCATTTCAACTTAATGAGGGAGTCTGTTGATCTCCCTTAATTATCAAAAGAATTTAGCCATCCTGAAAAAATTCTGTCTCTGCAGTTTGCTTTCTGCCTCAAGGATGCATAGGGCTGAACAGAACTACTTCCGTTTCCTCAGGCCAACGAGTCACCCAAAATATCCTCTGGCTGATATTTCAGTCAGAAGTAGAACTTATTGGCCTCTGATATAAAGAGAATGCAAGTGTTCTAGAAGGCCCCAGAAAGGCAGGGGGGTGTTGATAGTCAAGGAATTCTAAGGACATTTCATTACAGATGCTTTCAAAGCTACTTCATCATAATATTTTTTCTTAGTTTGCTATTTTGCAAAGACTGTTACTCCCCTTTGGTTTTAATCAGGTTAGGGCAATTTGAAATGAGTACTTGTTGCTTCAATAACCAAACAAAGGTTTTCAGAAAGAGCCAAGTTTGCCCCATAGGAGTTGAGAGCGATACACTGAAACAAGCAGAGGCTACTTGCCGACACACTGGTTCCACTGGTAGTGCTGAAGGTAGCCCTGGGGACAGCTGCACCTATAGCCTCCAATGATGTTCTGGCAGCCGTGCTGGCAGCGATGGTTGCCTTCACACTCATCCACATCTGAAAAAGAAGTAGAGTTGACTTTAAGCCACATCAACACTGATCTCGGAGTCACTCTCTGAAGCAACAGGTATATGCATGTGGAGGTAAATGGCAATTCTAGTGAGAATCTGTTTCCTAAAAAATTATTTTACCACCCAAAACTTCAAGAATATCTACTATGGAGCTTTTACTAAGTCTAAGAAGAAAAACATTCGGGGATTCCCAGTAAAGTCTACAAATAAAGATCATGTTGAAATTTGTGCAAAGCTCAAAGCATTCTGTGGGACAGCTCTATACATTATTTGTGTTCCTTTACCTGCACTAGAATTAGAAGTCAAAAGGTGTCAATGCAAAAATACAATCCTAAAAATGTCATTTAAACTTTTAATTACCTATTAGTAGAAGAGTTACTCCTTATATGTTTAGTGCACATTGGGGAAATTCCTTTATGGCTCAGGACACAATAACCAGGAATCTAGCTATTTTTCTTGACTGAGTTATTCCCATTAGATGACATTATTAACTAAGCAGAAAAGTTTTGTTATACCTAGGAAGAGTATGTTATAGCTGGGCGCCATGATGCACGCTGGTAATCCCAGTGGCTCAGGAGGCTAAGGCCAGAGGATCACAAGTTCAAAGCCAGTCTCAGCAAATTAGTGAGGCCCTAACTGAGCAACTGAGACCCTGTCTCAAAATAAAATACAAAAAAATGGCTGGGGTTGTGCCTCAGTGGTTGAGCACCCCTGGGTTCAATCCCTAGTACAAAAACAAACAAACAAAAAGCATGTTATAAATACAACCAAGCATGAATCTCTAAGGTATGGGACCTATGCAAACCAGGCAAAATGTTTAGGTGCTGCCCCTGAGCTCAGCCCTGACATCTCATAGAAAATGATGATTGAGGGTGCTGATAGCCACGTAGGCCATCTCCACAAGAGTCCACCAGCTGGACGCAACTGAGGACTCCACCCACCTTCACAGCTGGCACCACTCTGGTCAAGGGAGAATCCCCGCTGGCATTCACAGGTGAAGCTTCCAGGAGTGTTCTGGCAAATGCCCTTAGAGCCACACAGGTTGATGTCAGAGGTGCATTCATTGTTATCTATGAGAAGCAGAGGGAGAAAACAAGATTAAAATTCCCCAAAGTGCTCTTGGTACTGTTTAAAAGAAAGGAACAAGGCTGGGGTTGTGGCTCAGTGGTAGAGGGCTCGCCTAGCACATGGTTCGATCCTCAGCACCACATAAAAATAAATAAATAAAATACATGTATTTTGTCCAACTACAACTAAAAAATATTTAAAAATGGAAAGGGACACAATGATTTAGAATAGGCCAAATAAGACCAATAACCCTTATATATGTCCACACACACACAAACACATTTTTCAATATTTTTGTTTTCTTATTCCAACAGCAGAGGGAGTAGAAAATAACCCCTTAAGTGAATAGCTATGATTCACATAGGGCTTTTTTCTCTTCTACTTACCAATGCAGGCAGTGTGGTGCTGGGTAAATCCAGGAGGACATTTACAAGTGAAGCCGCCAATGGTGTTAACACACAGGAACTGGCAGTTGTGCTGCTTAGTAGCACACTCATCAAGATCTACAAGAAAATGCAAGATGGCATTGGAGTTGGGCTGACCACACAGACAGCTGCCCCTAGGTAGCAGCCCTAAGTTTTGATTTGTAATTCTTACATGACACTGGCCAGAACACAGCCACAGAAAATGGCTAGAAAGAACCCTGGCGATTAGACATTGAAAGATAAAATGAGGTTTCAATTTAGACAAAATAAATAAATAAATTAATTAATTAATACAAAAAATAAGATAGCTCTTTGTATGACCCAAGGCTAACCCAATTCCCTTTAGCAATGTAGGAATTTTTCAACAAAGGAATTTCAAATTCATTCTAACATTTTAAACAAACTAGAAAGTGAAGGAAAAACTGATCCTGAAAAATTTCTAGAGAACTGAAAAGATGCATTTAAGTTGAAACATAAAAAGAAATGTTGAGGCTGGAAATTAATTTGTTTAGCCATTTTCTGTTTGCTGTTTTTAATCTACTCAAATGAAGTAGTCAAAAATTTCTGACTTCTTTGGTTAGGGATTCTCCTTTGGATAAAACAAAATTGAGCAATCCAGAAGGAAATATGGGAAAGGGAAAAACAAAAACAAAAACAAAACTTTCATCTGATATGCTAAGAGCATTTTAGAAAATGCTGACTACAATATTTATTGAACATTATTTCTCATCTCATAAACCTTCTCTAATATAACTGGGCTTCTCTCCTCATAGTCTCAACTTCTAGGCTCATTTTGAACTGCAAAAGTATTTTAAAATGTCTAGCTTTTAGTTGAATTTTAGTAATTTTAAAAATTATTTTTTTGTTTATATATAACAGAAGAATGCATTACAATTCTTATTATACATATAGAGAATAATTTTTCATATCTCTGGTTGTACACAAAGTATATTCACACCAATTCATGTCTTCATACATGTCCTTTGGATAATAATGATCATCACATTCCACCATCATTTCTAATCCCCTGCCCCCTCCCTTTCTCTCCCACCTCTCTGCCCTATCTAGAGTTCGTCTATTCCTCCCATGCTCCCCTTCCCTACCCCACTATGAATCAGCCTCCTTATATCAGAGAAAACATTTAGCATATGATTTTTTTGGGAATGGCTAACTTCACTTAGGATTATTTTCTCTAACTCCATCCATTTACCTACAAATGCCATGATTTTATTCTCTCTTATTGTAAATAATATTCCATTGTGTATATATGCCACATTTTTTAAATCCATTCATCTACTGAAGGGCATCTAAGTTGCTTCCACAGTTTAGCAATTGTGAATTGTGCTACTATAAACATTGATGTGTCTGTGTCCCTATAGTACACTGATTTTAAGTCCTTTGGGTACAGACCGAGGAGAGGAATAGCTGGGTCAAATGGTAGTTCCATTCCAAATTTTCCAAGGAATCTCTATACTGCTTTCCATATTGGCTGCACCAATTTGCAGTCCCACCAGCAGTGGATGAGTGTACCTTTTTTCCCACATCCTCACCAACACTTATTGTTGTTTGTCTTTATAATTGCTGCCATTATGACTGCAGTGAGTGCAAAAATTAAAATGAAGAATCAATAAATGGGATGGACTCAAACTAAAAAGTTTCTTCTCAGCAAAAGAAACAATCTGTGAGGTGAATAGAGAGCCTACATCTTGGGAGCAAATCTTTACCCCTCACATATCAGATAAAGCACTAATCTTTAGGGTATATAAAGAACTCAAAAAGCTAAGCACCAAAAAAACAAAAACAAAAACAAATAATCCAATCAATAAATGGGCCAAGGAATGTACAGACACTTCTTAGAAGATGGTATACAATCAATCAACAAATATATGAAAAAAATGTTCATCATCGCTAGCAATTAGAGAAATGCAAAGCAAAACTACTCTAAGCTTTCATCTCACTCCAGTTAGTAAATATTTTTAAACCAGCTGTGTATTCAGACATGCTTTGTTACAAATTCAGCTATCAAGCACCCACCTCTCAGAGGACTTTTGGAGTTGCAGCTCAGTTCTAGATTTGTTAGTGACTGCATCTGCTCCACTGTGCCTACGTCCTGGCTCGTGTGACATCTGGAGTGGACCTACCCTGAGAGAACCTCCCCATGTTTGTACCAGGGCTGACTTTCCTGAAAATGGAGCCCATGCTGTACTCCATGGTTTAGAGAGGCTGACCCATGTTCAGGTCTCTCAGAACCCATGGACCAGCTTCCCCTCTCTAGGGCCCTAGGAACCTTGCTAAAGCACCATCACACATTGACTGATGCTCACCTGTACCAGGCGAGAGAGGCAACTCTATGATTTCTTAAAACAATGCAACTTCATAAATATGACACAATTAAGAACAGCAACACTCGATGTTCTCACCTCTGTCTTTTCTCTCCTCCTTTCCTTTTAACTGGACCCCCCCCTTCTTTTACAGGGAAGATGCTCCCAAGTCCTTCTAGCCTCTTTCTTCGCAATTTCAATGGGATATATGTCTGTACCACTTATTTTGATTTTTAGTCAGCCATGGTAAGTATGTGGAGAAATTTGGTTAGGAGGAAAAGGGGAGAAAGGGACTTATCTTGTAAATGAATGTGTAAAAATCATATAATTGCTTTCTGCATTCCTAAAGCCATAAAGAGGGATTTACTAATGCTTTTTTTTTCCTTTGTGAAAGAACATAATGACCACTATGCATTTAATTTCCATTTCTGAATCTCTTAATTGCTAGGAACTTTTTGAGGATTTTGTGCCACTAGAGGTTATGAAAATGTTGAAAATTTATTTTGTTACAGACAGCACACACAATGAGAGGTATTCTTTCCCTTGAATTTGTTTCATTTACATGGATAAAATTCTGGCTCTGAGTTGTAACCTCACATTGCCTGGGACTCCCTGATCCATAAAAGCATGAGTTCCATGTTTGAGAAGAACAAAACTAGGAGCAACTTTTCATTTAAGATGGTTAGAATTTTTAGTAGGTCTCTCAACTTCCTTTCCTAAAACTACAGGATTATATAGGATTTGTGCTGTACAGGATAGTCTCACACAGTTGCCCTTTATTTCATCCTCTCACATACCTCTTAACTCAGACACAGGAAAGAGGTCCAGGGCCCATTTCTCATTGCTGTCTATCCCCACTCCACCCCATCCTTTATCTTCCCTTACTTCTCTGAGAAAATGCAATAATTCTTGTTCTACCTTCAGGTCTACGTTTCTTTCTCCAAACCCCTCATTTCCCAAATATATCCTTAAGAATAACTCATTTATGCCACTCACTCAATATGGAGTTCTTATTGTTGAGGAAGATATTTACAGAAATAAATTTACACAAAAAGAATTCTCAAAGGGTAACTTCTAGTGGAGAAGGGATTCCTGCCCAGAGTTGTGCTGTTTCTTAATTCTTATCCTTCAGGTAAGCTCCTAGAAGGCAGGAATGGTTTTCATTTGCAGACCAAAAAATCTGGCATGGTGTTTAATTAATCAGGCACAATGTCTTCTGGGATCGTGACACTGATTATTCTAAAGCTGTACTTTGCTGGAGATTGAGACTATACAATTTTTGAATAATTAAGACAGCATAACTGCAAAAAATAGAAAGCAGAGTGGAGGTAATCAATTAAGAACTGGCCTCAACAGAGAGTCTTGGAGCGAGGTTACAGCCATCTCTGAGACTCACATGAGTGGCCCCTGGGATTTTAACAAATATATGAAAAAAAGTTCATCATCGCTAACAATTACAGAAATGCAAATCAAAACTACGATTTCATCTCACTCCAATCATAATGGCAGCTATTATGAAGACAAACAACAATAAGTGTTGGTGAGGATGTGGGGAAAAAGGTTCACTTATATACTGCTGGTGGGACTGCAAATTGGTGCAGCCAATATGGAAAGCAGTATGGAGATTTCTTGGAAAATTGGGAATGGAACCACCATTTGACCCAGCTATCCCTCTCCTTGGTCTATACCCAAAGGACTTAAAAACAGCATACTACAGGGACCCAGCCACATCAATGTTTATAGCAGCATCATTCACAATAGTTAAAGTGTGGAACTAACCTAGATGCCCTTCAATAGATGAATGAATTAAAAAATGTGGCATATGAATGGCCCCTGGGATGACTGTGGGTATCCAGTGACGTGACTGCTGCCACTGCTCCTCTGCAACCTCCCTCTCTCAGGGACCAACTTCCTACAAAGGCACTACCCCCAGGGAAGAACTTCTTGCTTGTAGAGCAGAGGTCTTTTGGCTTGTTTATGGATTCCTCCTAGGCACAAGGAATGTGATGATGTGGCAGGTGAATGGGCAAGGGGATCAGGAAGGGCAAATTCTACTTTACCTTTGCAGCTTCTTCCATCCTCTTGCAGAATGTAGCCTTTCGGACAGGAACACTGGTAACTCCCTTCTGTGTTTTTGCAGATAAAATTGCATGGTTTGGGAGCCTGGTTGCACTCGTTCAGATCTATGGTTAAAGAGATACAGTATGACTGCCCATCTAAACAGACAACTAAATGTTGAACATTCACTGGGTTTAATAAAGAATTTTAGCTTAGGGGTAAAAATAAACTCTGTGTTGCCTTTGATCACTGTCCTACCCTTTCCTATGAAATAACAGTTTGTTAAGATTTTTAGTTGGGGATTTTCCTTTTTTGCATAACCTAAAATTTCCACTCAGGAATAAACCACCAGAATTTGTGATAAAGGATAATTCAATACTGGTCTTCTATCTCAACTTTAAAGATTAATACTAATTCTTATGTCATGAAACTTAAAGCCACCTAGAAATGTTGAAATATGGTTGTGGGGGGCCACCCTGAAGTGGAGCTGAGCACACCCTCTTAGCCTTGAGTAATGGGGTTGTGGAACTGCATTACACACAGTGTGAGGGGAGGCAGATGGGCCCTCACCTTCCAAAGGAAAGGAAGTACAGCTCTTGGACTGGGCTACACCCCCGTGTTTGCTGTAACACAATCCCTTGTCTTATTTGGGTGGAATTTTCTATCCAATGTCTTTCCCCTAAATAAAAACAAGGGTTTGGGGTGCGCTCACTCTCTTGCCTCTTGCCTTCCCTGATCCCCTTGCCCTCCAGTGTGGGGGCTCAGGTCTCAGAGCCATCTTTGACCCCCAAAAAAGGTACTTCTGTGTTTCTGTGGTCTTTTCGTTGTCAGCCCAATTTACACGGAGTGACCCTGATTCCATTGCCTGTGCGGGAAGTGGGCAATGGATGGTTGTTCATAAAACCTTTTATTTTCATGGAAATATTTGAGTAGCATCTTTATTTTCTGAAAGGATTCTGTATTTGTGAATTTTCTTCTTGAATTATAAAAAGTCCATAAAGTTTTCTTTCCTTCTTTGTACGTGAACAATGGACTTGAGTGATTTGAGTTCTTTAAACTCTGGATTTTGTTTAGAGCACTCACCGACACAGGAAGTCCCAGTTATATCTGGAGTATAGCCAGTTTTACAGATACAGTGATATGATCCTCTGTCATTGACACATTCTCCATTTCGGCAAACATCATGAATAACCTTGCATTCATCAATATCTGTAAGTTAATAAATATAAATTTAAATAATAAAGATATTATTATTAAATGGCCAGCATGACTATATAGGGGTCACTTCAGTGTAAATTCTAACAGATTGTGTTGAATTTATATTATGGTCCTACCAAATTAAACCAAAGGGATGACAGCATAAATTTCATATGCAGTAGTGGTTATATTGAAATGCAGACTAATATCTTCGTGAGACCATTGTGACAAACTGATCAGGCTAGAGGAAAACTTTTAAAAATAATTGCTCTTCTAAATTTATATTGTTTTTCTCTTCTGGACCCCTCAAACAATGCCCCACTTAGACACATGGTTTTTTTGCTGTCTTGTGCCATCAAGCTTGCCCACTGCTGACATATCATAATCAAATCACAGCAGTGGGCCCTTTTGATAGGGAAACTCCATTCCCCCTCTAATATTGCATGTTCAGAATAAAAAAAAATTCTTTTACATTCTCCCTGTTGTGTTTGAAGTTAATTCTGAAGAATATCTAATTAGGTAATATTGGGGAAATGGGATCAACTTCCTTCCTTTGCTGAGGAAGGAGATGAACCAGGGCTCTGGGGTGGAGGAGAGACTCTTATTCAGGGCTCCACCCATTGACTCGGTCAGTGTGCATTGCTGAGCATTAAAGCCACTGTTCTTCACCTTTTGACCCATCTTTCTCTTTCCTGTGTAGTAGGGTGCCAAGACAAGTAGTTTGCACGCGAGTTATCAGCCCCTGATGGCCAAATAACCATTCTATATCAATGGCTGGGTGTGCCTGACCTTTCCAAGTTTACTCTGAAGTGTCATTTAGCACACTCTCTTTGGTCTCAGGAAATGAGTCTTTTCCACCACCTCATTTTGACATCCTCCAAAGAAGCATAAATTGCTTTTGATCACTCCATCCTATCTGTCCACTTCTGTCTTTTACCACACCCAGTTTCACTAGTCGGCTTTCTGCCACATCTTTCTAACAGAAAAACAAAACCTTTTAAAATTCTTTTCTTTCTCACCTACAATTTCCTCCTCCCAAGGATCTCAATAAAACAAAACAAACCCAGTAAAAAACAGCAACAACAATGACAAAAACAAACAAACAAACCCAACTCTCTCATTTTCTCAGTCCTTTTATGAACTAAAAACCATTGCTAAACATGGAAATATACAGTGACAGGCCTGAGACACTGAACAGCCTCCTTACCTCCTCCTGGTTGAAGCAGCTTGTGCTTAAAGATGCAATTGTGTCTAACTGCTGGCATAACATCATTATT
This sequence comes from Spermophilus citellus, assembly GCF_964194105.1. Taxonomy (NCBI): domain Eukaryota; kingdom Metazoa; phylum Chordata; class Mammalia; order Rodentia; family Sciuridae; genus Spermophilus; species Spermophilus citellus. Next base: position 131,109,265 of record NC_138185.1, on the reverse strand, counting down.
TATAATTTTTGATGCTATATGTTTTAGATAATTTTGAGTTAAAATACATATTTATTGGTGGACTGAATTTAGCAATCACTTATGTCAAAAGATTTATCTAAAAAATTATCTGAGTAACCTACAACTGATTTACAGAAAACTTCTATTTAAATAGTTGAAGATTCTTGCTATGCAGAGGCAGGGGTCCAAGCGCACACAACTTCTTCTAGTGGACCACTGACACTTTGGCAAATGAACTTGAATGTCTAAAACACTATAATGAAGAGTTCTTGTTAATCTCAAATAAGCAATTCAACCTAGGCCCCATATCATAGATTACACATTCTAATCTGTATTTCACAGAGAAATAGTTTCCTTGAAAGTACTTTTGCATGATAAATCAAGTACCTGCTCCATTGGTCATGAATCCTCGGCCATGGGGGCAGAGTTTCTTGAAAGCCACTGTGCCCTGGAAAGGGCAGATCTCACAGTGGGGACCCCAACCTCTCCCTCCGTCACAGCAGCACTCAGACTTGGTGACGGGATTCCTGTTGCTCGAGCCGATCTGACACATGTTTTGCAGCACCTCTGTGAAGCAGTACCCTTCCCGGTTGTCTGGAAGGTACATTATGTAGCAAAGAGGATTTAGAGAATTTTATGAGCATACTCGGGTTTTAAGAATTTGGTCAGATATAAAAACCAAAAAGAATGTAACACTTTACCCTGGGCAAGAAGGGTGAGAAGGGAAAGCTGGAGACAGCAGTGAGAGAGGAAAGATGACGTCTGAAGGAAACAAGACAAGAAATTCAGTAAATTGGCAGAAAGGCATCGGCCTAGACAAGCTTATAACTCTATGTGCTCCCCAAAAGATGGAGAAATAGCCATAATAGTCATGCTATTGCAAGAGGGGTAGAGAAACTTGGAAATGGAGGCTGGTCACCAAGGGCTCAACAAAGGCAGCCAACAAAGAAATTCCAAGCAAGTGATTCAGTGATACAATTAGTAAAGGAAGAATTTAGCTGCAGGGTGGTGCTTAGCCCAAGGGACAATCACAGTCACTAAGTCATCTCCAAAATATGAAATTTAACCCTTCCTCAATTTTGACATTTTCTCTTATTTTCCAAGCAGAGACCCGGGTCTCAAGCATCCCAGTGTGGGGTGGAGGTACTCACCCAGGCACTCATCTTGGGTGGGGCTGGGGGTGAACCCGTCATTGCACTCGCAGGTGTAGCTCCCCAGAGTGTTGAGGCAGCGCCCGTTCTCACAGATCCCTGGCTTGGTCTGACACTCATTCTCATCTGTTTGGTTTCATCAAGGGCCCAAAACAAAAAGAGTCAGCTGACTGTTTTATAGAAAGATGGATTCCTCTTCTTCCTCATTTCTGTCTCCCCTAAGCTCCTTGCACAGAGATCCTCTTACCGACACAGCCTTCTCCATCAGGTCTCCGCTGGTACCCAGGTCCGCAGATGCACATATATGTGCCAATGAGGTTCTTGCATTGCATTTGCTTTTCAGTACATTCATGTTTTCCCTCTTCACATTCATCCTCATCTGTAAAGAATGTGTAACCATAAGTTCATAAAAGAAGTTGCATAAAAATGCCTGCCTTTTAAACTGAACAGTAGTAAGTAAGCAATTTTCATCTGTTATTTCAGCATTGGCCTTATTTCCTTCATTATTTCTTGAATGCTGACCTCTTAATAATGGGAAGGAGTCATCTAACCACCTTTGAACTTGAAGTAATTGCTCCCTAACCAACAGATAACCCCTTCAGAAGCATGATTCGAATCATGCCTTTCCTCTATTCCCTTCCTTGTTTATATTTCTTTGTTGAAGCATTTTGATTCTTTTTGACTAAAGGTCTTGTTATTATAATATACTATTTTTAACATAATGATAATATAACAGCATTATAATCATGACATATGATAATATGCTATTATATAAGCATAATAGATTATGATATAATAAACCCAAACTTCCATTATACAATAGTTATAACATGATATGCTATAATACAGTCTTATTTTAATAATGTCAGATTCATTAATATGATATAATATTTGGGATAATAAAAGCTTTGTTATATGTGGATGAAAAGACAAGCATCTACAATATCTTATTTTCCACTGGTTCTTCTCTCTTTCATTTCCTTTTTTCTGGGGTTGGCTGGGCTTCTTTGCTCTTTACTTTCCATTGTGTTGCATTTCCTTCTTTTGTTATTCTTCCCTTGGATGTGTTCTGAGCTGAGGAATTTGGACTTTATCCTGCATGTGATCAGGAGCTCCCACTTAGGAAATCTCCCCATTCTTCAGCATAATTGTATTGAAGCCACCTGAGAGAACAGGTGTCTGCTCATTTAAGACCTTGGGGGGAACACACTGGAGCTCTTCAAGGGCCAGGTGCAGGATTATCCAGATTTGCATAATGCAGAATAGTCAGAGCTTTGGAAACTGCATGTGTAGAATTTTTAACGGATGTGGTTTAAGTAGGGTAGATCTATGTGCTAGCCCATTCTTGGAACACAATATCCATAGTGAGGGGGATATCTTCTCTTTGTTTTCTCATATACTCCTTTCTTCATAGTCTTGGATCATTGTGTCTATATGACCCCCATGGCACTTATCATGCTGTATTATGCTTACTTATTTATATCTTATCTCATATTGCTTCATATTGATGTGAAAAAAAATTTTTCCCATGGATGTGGGAAAATATTTTTTCTTTATATCTTCACATCTTGTGGAATTACAGGCACATTTCAGGCAGGATCTGCACAATGAACTGACAATGGAACTGGAGTGCTACAGCTTAGGGGAAAAGGTAGCAGGGACAACCCCTAAATTGTCCATGGCCTGTATGTTTACAAATTCCCAGCCCTCCTCTACCAAGGGAAGCTTTGGAGGGACATCTCCCATCAGAGATAGCATTAGAGCTTCCTGGCTTAGCTGAGCTTGAATGTGCATATCTCACCTTTGCACATCCTCTTGTCTTCTCTCAAAACATATCCAGCGGGACATTTGCATTCATAGGACCCATAAGTGTTCACACATCGGAAGGCACAGAGCAGAGGATTCTGGGAACATTCATTTATATCTGCAGGAGAAAATAATGGATCATGGACATCAACAGCAACACTAGAAGAAACCTACTCTAATCAAAAGTCGAAATTGTCATAAGCCTGGTTGAACCAAGCACTCTCTGATTTCCAGAAAATTATCAAATGACTTGGTTATTATATTTGGTATAAGTAGGGTGATCATACATCCAGTTTTGTTTGTTGTCCTGGTGTAATTATTAATGGTTATTTAGGTGGATGAGAAATTATAAGTCACCCTCATCCAGGGGACTTTTCTGAATTTCTGGCTTAGAAGACTCAGGCTAACCACCTCCCACTTCCTCCAGTTATATGGAATTGGGATCTGTTTTTCCCCATTTAGCCAAAACCATTGTGCTCAGAGCAGCAGCTGAACCCTCTAATAGTGTTAACTGCCCCTCCCCATACCAAAAGGTTCCTGTTTGAGAGAACAGTGATTCTTCTGCTCAAGAAAAGAGCATTCTGGATCACTGTATTCTTACAGAGAGACCTAGATCACAGATAGGTCTTGATTACAGCCTTAAATAGATAGGAATGACTTCATCTTTAATATACAAAAGAGATTACAGTCGATTTCATGGTTTAGAACCATTAGAATATGTTTTTGAAAAGGAGGGTTAAGCAGACCACCTTGATGATCCTGTTGCTGTCCAAGACCAATCTAACTGACTGAGAATATATTGATAGCCCTGATAGAGAAGAAATGATGGAATGGTTCATCAGGTCCACATGATTTTTATTCTACACATTTTGCCTGGTGTTTAATATTAAAGAACTTCATCAACCAAATTGTTCCTATTATCAATACACCTACCCACCTACTGTGTTTAAGAGACTTACCTTCACATGTCATCATTGGACCAGGCTCAAATCCTTCCTCACAGGTACACTCAAATCCTCCAATCACATTCTTGCAGGTTCCATTTCCACAGGGATTGCCCACAGAACATTCATCGGTATCTGCAAGTGACCAAGAGTATATACAAAACATGATGCATTGAGATGAAATGAGCTTGGATTCAGATATTCCTTTTCATTCTATCAGAGCACTCTGGTCTATAATATCTAATTCTTATTCTATTCTTAGAAGGAAGGAATTTGCATATCTCATGATCACAGATTTGTAGGTGAAATTTGACTTGCTCTGTGTCACTGACAGTGAGCGTACCTAAACTTTTGGCCCTTATACTGCCTTTCTGCATGTCTCCCGTCTCCCACATTATAAAGAAGTGTATCTTCTCCTGGAGGTAGATGCCCTAATGGTTAACACAAGGCTTCTATAAGCAGTCAGAAGTTTCTGCTTGTTTAAAGATAGAAATACATCTCCAGCTCAGCCCTACATTACATCACTCTACAAGAAGCTTTAAACATGGTGGATTCTTGCCAGATATAAAATAGAAGACTAAACTTACGCAAAATAAGAGACCAGAGGTTAAGCAGAATTAATACACTGGATAAAATCAAGATTCAAGCAGATTGTGTTGATTCCGTTAAAACCAGATGGTTTACATTAGGCAGAAGAAAGGCTAGAAAAAATATATTTAGGGTATGACCTCTCTAAACAACTGTAGAGAGAGAAGACATCTTAGCAAGAAGACATAAAAAATATATGTGCCCCCTAACCCATCCACCTGGAGCACTCTGTCCTTGATGCTGCCATATCCTTTGGGGAGAGTATCTTCCCTTGGGAAAGGTAAGATTTTTATAGAAATAACATTGTTATTTTAGCAATCCAACATTCAGAAAAGTGGTGGACTATCATAGGGTTACACCTTATGTTGGGGTCCTCAAGTCAGAGAGCGAAGGCAAGAGGAGGACATCGGAGAGAGATCCATGGCAAGGAGGCTCATTGTGCGCATGAACTTGAGTACTAACTGAAGACTCCCAAAGGAAAGTGTTGACAAATGGGCTTTTGTTCTGCCACTAATTCACATTTCACAGTCAAGAGTATTATTTCTCCTTCAAGTTGGTAAAAATGACAATATCGTTGCATTTTAGAGCGCAAAGGTAATTAGAAATAAATTAGTTCATCTGCATAATATTACATTCAAAGGCCTAGAAAGGCTTAAGAACGTGCCTGAGCTCCCTTGCCTTAGTTGAAGCTGAAATCCTCAAACCTGTTTCCTTGTATGAAGGAACACTTTTTAATTTACACAAACTCTCAGCACTTTTGCCACTGTTAAGTCAGGTTACACCGAATTGCTTGGGAATTCTTAGATAAATAAGAACAACACTTGGATTTAATTTGTAGTTAGTCTGCATTAAGGGTCAGAGGTCCGTCACAGAAGCCATTCTTTGAAATTTTATTAAGAGGGTTAAAGCAAGAGAAATTTAAACTGGGCCTTTCATATTAATGTATAAAATCCAGATAAATTTTGTATTTTACATACTAACAGAATAAGATTATTGACCATTAACTTTATTTTTTTTAAAATTTTTCATAAAGACTTTCATTACGGTGTCATCCTATCCTCTCTCTCTTAAGACATGTCCTGTGTCTGTCTTCCTTATGAGATGGTGAGGTCTGTGTCAGGAAGGACCTTCTCTGCTCGGTTCACTTCAGCAGCCCCAGAGCTTAGCATTGTGGGGGGCAAATGATGGAGACTCAGCTATGGGTTCTAAGTGAAGGAAAAGTGAATGGAAGGACGGACCTAAAGTGCCATGTTGGTGGTTATACTTCCCAGTATGAATGCTGTGTAGCTTAATTTTTAATCTGCAACATCCCAATGGAAGAAACTGACTGATTACTCACCCACACATTCATTGCCTTCTAGAATATAACCAAAGGGACACTCGCAGCGATAGGAGCCGTCTGTGTTGATACACTGCCCGTGTTTACAGACATCAGGTTCTTTGCACTCATCCATATCTTAAGGGAAGGAAAAAGTGGTGAATAAAAAGGTATTTTTTCTTAACAAAAAGATAAGTTATGATCATTGCAGTTTAATCAATACATATTTGTGTCAAATATAATTGGTATCTGAATGAAATAACAAAAATGTGGAGCTTAACTTTTCAAGACAGATGTGGAAAAATAAGGACTAGAGAAAGGCAAAGAAGAGGCTAGCTGAGTATACAGAAATGTTGAGAATCTAGCACAAGCTACTCACCAACTGCTGAATCATCAGGTCCCACAATGATCCCACTTCCATAAGGACAGATCTGGCGGAAAGCCTCTGCATTGGAGACACAAGCTCATTAACAGACTAGTGGCAATTAGTCACAGGCTTTCCCCCAAGCATTTTGCAGCAGCAAAATGGCCTCATGCTGCACATACTGAGAAGTAACGAATAAGAATAAGGCCCAGAAACCAAGGGAAGTTAACAAGACTCCCAAAGGTATGGTGCCTACTCCTTAGGCATCTCTGACTCATAACCAAGAAGATACCTAGCCCCTGAAAGAAAATGAATTTTAATGAACATTCTAATTATACCTCAAATTAAATTGTCTTATTCTTTGAGCCTATAATCTTAATTATTTCATGACCTTTTTGTACATGGGATGATGCAGAGAAATAGAAATGTCAGACGTACCATCAGGCTCTGTGGGACACAGCTCACAGGGATCTCCCCAGCCTTCTCCCTTCAAGGCACAGCAGCATTCCTGTTTGGAGTGATTTCTGGATTTGGGGGATGAACACTTTCCTCCTTCAAACTTCGCATAACAGTAGCTCATTCGCAAATCTGCACCATAAATTCATGATATCCTTCAGTTACTTTTCTACTGAAACTTTGTTGTATAAAAGTCAATAGGAAACAACCCACCAAGTCAAATGTGTTCTCTCATTACTACAGCAATACTCCATAAATGACTAAGTGCCTTAGCCGAGATGGTTAAAGTCCCGGGTAACATCTGATGAACAAACCAATGCAGTTTTAATCTTATTATTTCTTGTTTCCGCCAGTATGTCAAAATAATCTGATGTGAATAATAAAATCCAACAATGTCAGTTTTCAAAACTGATATCCATTAGTGACTTCAGGATTGGAATGTTCACAGATGGAATCATTCAGAAGATCCCCTCATTGATAGCTATGCTTCCACGGGTTTCCATACAACATTTGGCAAGCACTAGGGTAAGAAAGACTTATGGTCCTAATATGTAGGTGACAGCACACTTTAGTTGTTGATTCTGAACCTCCTAAGCTGTGGAACCAAAACAAAAACCCCAGTTCACAGGTGTAGAGCAAGTAAAGAAATGGCAATTTTGTGGATTGTCGAAAACAACATAAAGGTCAGTCACTGAAGTAGCTGTTGGGGACAAGCTGCAAGTGGGGCTTTCTGCAGATTCTATAAACACATGCACACATGGCCACATCAGTTAAATTTTCAACAGATGTTTGTTTAGCTCAACAGAGAGGGAAGGAAGGAAAAAGGAGGGCAGAACTATAGGTGGGTGGGAGTAGAACAATCTTTCTTTCAAAGAACACACATATTTCTTTAATATTGATTATTGCTTGGTGACTCCAAGGAAGATGGGATCTCTTTCTTAAAAAATTCTCCAACATTTTGCTTGACATAATTTTGGAAACTGACTTTTCCATTCTTACAGAACAAATTGGGTGATTCTAAGAAGTGAGCTCATCCAGTGGTCTGGAATGTGTTTTCGTTCAAGCTCGACTTCCAAGGCCTTGCACAACTCCTCTCATTACACAAAGGCTGCAATCTGCAGGCTTTAGGGAAATGCTTTCATATCCATTTTCTTAAATGCTGACCATCTCTGCCTTCTTCATTCTCTCCCATGATTGTTTTCCAATCCCAGGAAGCCTACTGTGTGTGAGAACCAACTGTGCAATTATGTTAAGGCAAGTTCACCAGCCTTAATTACAAAAGGTAAAAACACCAGTTGCTACAGATTGTGGAAGAAAAATCTTCATGAGTTAAATTTAAAAATTATCTATGGATCTATCTATCTTTCAAACTTTGTTAGTCAAATTCAGTCGGCCGCCCCAATGAACTTGTTCATCTCTTTCTGGCTACCCACACTACTCCAGAGAAATCCTCTCTGCAGTTTCCACTCCACTTCCCACCTGCTGAGGTCAGTTTCTAACAGGCCCCCTTCAGTGAACTACCCTTTTGAAGATCAAGAGTGATAAAATTCAGTCCTTGCCCTTCAGCATATCTGCCACCCATGTTAACTTTGCTGAGAAACTTGAAGATTTAACAAACTTTTATTTCTTGGGGGACACTTTTTGGTTTCCTTTATTCAAGTTTTTGTTGTTGTTGTTGTCATTAGAGTTGCTTTATTATTTATGCCTAGGACTGTCAACAATTTTATATAATTTAACTCTCCCCTTTGTCTTCTACTTTGTTGTATTTCTATTAAGCCTAGATCTATTCATGTTCTACTGCTGAGGTGTTAAAATTCCCTCTCTTTTCCTTCAATTGCTGACCTTATTCCAGACCCCTGCCCTATCTTCCCCACACCATTCCACTGACCACCCCAGGCCCAAATCTTGGATTTAGATAGATTTAAATGCATGAAGTTTCAAGTCAGTGTAAGTGACAAATTCCCTTTATTAAACTTTGCAAGTGGGAGTGGCTCATTTACACCTGTGGTCTCCAGGAACAGTACCTGTCCACCTGAGTGCCATGGCATTTGCTGCTTCAAAAATATAATCCATGGTTCTGTGGAATTTTCTCCCTGGCTCCTAATTTGTCATCTTACAAGAAAAACCCAGGCCTTAATTTCCGGGCTCCAGCAAAATCTGCTCTCTGTGGGAGATTTACTTTTGCTGGTGGTGGTTCTCTAGACTCGGTTTGTTAATCAAAGGTGCTTGCATTGGGAAGGAGAGCCGTGCTGGCACAGGTAGGTACTTCAGGGCTTGCTAGGCCTCCTGTTTACCAGTCCATCTGCAAAGAGCCCTCACTGACCTCTGAAATTTCTTCAGAACTACGAAAGTCACTTTCCCTGCTTACATTCCTCAACTCTGGCTCTGCCTCCTGGAGCTGAGCATGTGGCAGGGCTGCTCACAGCTGGGCTGATTCTCCCTGTAATGTCAGCTTGCTTTGTGACAGGCCAGTGCAAATTGAATTAATAGCCTCAGCGTTTCCTCTGGGCTGCCACATCGGCAGATTCACACCTGGTTTCTCACTGCTTTCTTTCCAAGCCCGGGCTGAGCCAAAGGCACACACAAACAAGGGAGCAGGAGCTAGACTTTATCTGGGCTGTCTGGGCTATCCATACAGAATATCTGCTTGAATCAAGCTCCACCCTACTCACCACCCTGAAATCCATGTGGACCTCTGATAGGGACCCACAAGACCAAACTAACCAAAGGACTCTCAACTCTGGATTTCTGAATGACCAACTGAAAGGTAAACAGCTAATCAGACAGAATAATAGTAACAAGGGTCTATAGAGGACTCAGAAACTAACAAAGCTTTGTCACATATTCAATAAGATCAGTTGGGCAGGTATTACTATTGTTTGAAAAGAGGAAACTGAGCTCCCAAAACATTAAAGGACTTGCTCCAGGCTAAAACATGATACGCTGGGCCCCCAAACTCAATTTTTGGAATCTTAAACGATACCCAGCAACTCTTATGTGGTAATATGGAAGTAAGAACAAAAATACCCACATACACTAAACAACAACAGAAAACCCTAACTCCACACCAAAAACCACTGGTAGGGGAAAAAAAAAAAACAACAACAAAAACCAACGCATTTTACAACAACAAAAATGTGTATTTCTGGGTCCCCTGGAATTCATGAGACTTAATTTGTATAAGTGGATAGCCACCTAAAAATCCCATTATTTAGAAACAGCTAAGGTGTTTTCTGAGACTTAAGTATATACTATGTCATGTTTAAGTTCAGGCTCTTTTTGATTTGTTTTTTAATTTGAAATTCAACCTGGTGAACCTTGAAAATCTTTACTGAAATAGTTGACACATAATATTCTTTTTTAGAGAATTTGTGATGTAGGAGATGGAACACCTGATCCTGAGGGCACATGGGTGAATCTGCATGTTTTTCTGTCTGAAGGTCTAGGTTTGCATCCACAGTTATGCAGGGCAAGTGTGGCTGAATGTCACCTAGGCTTTAGTATTTCAGTGGTTCCTGGTGATACTCCACTGATGGGCTTATCATCATCTGTGTTCTTAGGGGGAGAAGGGGCTTAAGTGCTGAGACAGTTTAAGCAACCGTACTTGATGAGTTTTTAATCTTAAAAATCTTAAAAATGAACCTTCTGACATATGGTTATCATTAGACCTTTGGTGAATGAAAACTCTCCATCTTCCCATTCACAAAGAATCAGAGCTTTGCCATGTTAAAGATGGAAGACCACAACAATTAAACACAGGATAGCAAACCTCTGAAGCCTTCAAATGCATTTACCTTGGCATCGTCTTCCAGTAGAGGACAAGGAGAACCCTTCTGGACACAGACATTTGAAGCTGCCTTCAGTGTTACTGCATGTTCCCAAGGCACAGATTTCTGGCTCCTCCACACACTCATCAATATCTAAAAGAATTACACGTGTTAAACAAAGTCAGAGTAAAATGGAGACACCATCAGGTACCAAATGCAAAACATACAAGAACAAAGTGCAATGGAACTTCAAAATTTACAACAGTTAGTAATATGGCATTATGTAAAAATGTGGATGTGTAACCAATGTGATTCTGCAATCTGTATACAGGGTAAAAATGGGAGTTCATAACCCACTTGAATCTAATGTATGAAATATGATATGTCAAGAGCTTTGTAATGTTTTGAACAACCAATAAAAAAAATTTCCAATAATGAAAGCTTTTCCCTGTGTCATAACACTGTGAGCTGAACTTCTAAGTTGTGGTGATGTTTTAAAAATTAGTTTTGATTGTTCTTGATGTAAAAATGGTTACCTGCGAAGGTCTTCTAAGAGGTGCGATGACAAATCTCTCACTGGTTGTTTAGCTAATTGAAAAACTGGAACAATACGCCCTGGGCTAAGAAAGCGGCAAGAAACTCCACTTCACCAATATACAGTACAGAAATTCTTCTTTCCCCCTTTTTTTCTTCCTTTGCTTAGGATTGAACCTGGAACCTCACACATGCTGGGTTACCACATGTCCTACTTTGCTTGGGAGATTCTCAGCTTATACTTGTTAACCTCACTTCATCATTGATAGTGCCCATTTTCACTTCCAAAATTGTCTCAATTTGGTCTATAAATTGCATGATCACTTTGCTTTTAGAAAAAGTGTGGTCAGTCTCTCTGAAAAAAAATCACTCATCACATTTCCCTCCCCAACTTTTTGCAGGAATTTGCAGTGAAGAAATATTTAAATTGAATCCCGAGCCATTCTCTTTTGGGGAAAGTTTTTTTCTATCAAAATATTAAATATCTTGCTTGGTGCAGTGGCTCACAACTGTAATCCCAGCAGCTCAGGAGGCTGAGGCAGGAGTATCACCAAGTTCAAGGCCAGCCTCAGCAAGTGAGGAAGGCCCTCAGCTAAATTAGTGAGACTAAAAAGGGCTAGGGATGTGGCTCAGTGGTTGAGAGCCCCTTCTTTCAATCTCCAGTGCCATAAATAAATAAATAAAATATCTCTTATATCAAGGGACTCTAATTTTAATGTGCTTGTGCCAATAGTTCTGCTCATGTTAAAATGTATTTGCATTACATGACTTTATTTGTAAAACATCCAGCTCAGGAAAAGTTAAGAAATTAACTTATTATCTTGATTTCATATGGTAAATAACACAATTAGATATTCTAGAAATATCTATGCAATTCAAAGTAATTATCTTCTTATGCAATGCAAAGTCAGTTTTTCCATCACTACATATTATCAGATTGTTTTTAAAATTTATCATATTCCTTGTGGTTTATTAATGAACTCAACTGCTCTCAATTGAATTATTCTAATCCCATACACCCTCCATTCCCACATCCAACCTTTTCTGTAAAAATGCTCAAATATTTATTTTTGGTTGTTGTTTTTGTCATTGGTTAATTCTTTTTCTTATAGTAGAAATTAGCTTGTAGGTGTCAGCTTTTTAATAATGAGAACAAATATTGTAGAGTGGGCAGATCTGTTGACCATTTAAGAGGTCACTTTTCTTTCTATATATTTTTATTCTGTTCATATAGGGACATTATTCATTAATTAAAGAGTAAATAAAATCAGTATTTAATAAAAGTAATATAATACTTAATAAATTTCATTTAGACTTAATTTGGATAAAATATTTCCACTTTTAATATATCACCACTTGACAGTGACGTTAATTGGATATAAAATAAAATTCCTCATCGACAAATATTAAGAGTAGAAAAAAATGTAAATTTTCTGATTTCACCCTGGAATTTATTTAGTCACTCATATAAAATGTTTACATATAAAGCAAACTATTATGTTATGGTTATGGTTTGTAAATATTTAAAACTGATAAATATTTTGAGCTCCATATGATTAGAAGAAATAAAATATAAAAAAAGAAAGAAAGTAAAAAAAGAAAATGGGTACTCATTGTGGATGAGTTTAAAGACTGGTAGTTAGGTGACCTCCATTTAACCCGTGTATTTATGAAGTTCTGACAATTATTACTATTAACTTAATGCCATGACATGTGTTGAGAGTAAAGGAATGCAAAACTACAAAATTTACAGAGAATTTATTTGTAGTAACACATTTCCACTGCTCTATAGGCTAAAAAAAAAAACATGAGAAATTCTATAACTACTTTCATTCAATTTCAAATGTGGTCACTTAAAGATTTTAAGTGGGTTCAGGAGTTATTATTAGTTCTCACCTATTGCCACTTAAAAACATATGATTCAAGTATACTGGCAGAGGAACACAGCATGTTCATAAGCTGTAGAAGAGCACAGCAAAAAAGAATCAAGGTCATATGACCAGCCATATGACCAACTACATCAGAGATTAGTACAAGGATAAGCTACTCCTGTCTCTCCAGAAGGATGAAACTATATCTACCTTTTGACTTTGGATTTTTAAAAATAAAGTATTTAAAAATGAAAACACCATTACAGAAAGGCTACTGTGGTGATTCTAGTACGATACCCAAATGCAGCTCATTTCCAAGCATGGATAACTCTCCTACCTTCACACTTGTCATTCTGCAGACTGTATCCAGGGGGGCAAATGCATCTGTAGGACCCATCCAAGTTTTGACAGGTTCCCGGTGCACATTTTCCAGGTTCTAGAAGACATTCATTAATATCTGCAAAGTAAAGGGAAAAAGAAGGAAAGTTTTCTTACGGGCATGATTTCTACCAAGCAATTCAAATTCAAAGAAAGTGGAATCAAGTAAAACACAAACATAAAGCTAATTAAAGTCCACAATTCTACCAAAAAGAAAAATAAATAATTCAATTAAAAAAATATCAGCTTTCCAAGGTATATAATATAATAACCATATTTTATTCTATCTACCACAAATTAAATGTATCTTGGAAAATGTAGTATATGAAAAGTCAGTGAGTACAATGAATTTAAGGGCACACAAAAGATTATATGACCCAGGCACAGTGGTTCACGCCAGTAATGCCAATGACTTGGGAGGCTGAAGCAGGAGAGTCACAAGTTCAAAGGCAGCCTCATTAATTTAGCTACTCCCTAAGCAACTTAGCGCTGGGAATGAAAAATAAAAAGGCTGGGCAGGTGGCTAGGTGGTTAAGTGTCATTGGGTTCTATCCCTGATTTCAAAATAAATAAATAAAATAAAATAATATGAGCATACTATAAAAGTATTTGAAATAAACAGATAATAAATAGAACTGCAACTGCTTAATTATTGATTTAAACAGTTTAATTGTTTTTATTTTAAGTATGATAATTTAATGTTTAAGAATAAGAAGAAAAGTCTTCACAAGCCTGATAAGTAAGATTCTACTCTGATTTTTCCTCCAGGCTTCTAGAAGGAAGGGTTAGAATGGAGACCAGCTGATTCTGTGATTGGTCTCCAGAACATCTTTTCTAGGGTCTTCCTGAGCTTGTACTTACCCACACAGGTCCTCCCATCTGGAGCCACCTCATAACCTTCATTGCACTGACACTGGAAGGACCCTACTGTGTTGATGCACTGGCCATTGCGGCAAAGGTTCCCATTTCCAGTTGCACATTCATCAACATCTGCCAACAAACAAAACAACAACAACATTTTTTTTTTTTTTACATTTTCCAAAGAAAATGTCAAAATTCCAGCAGTATCTATTTTGAGTTTCCATGGCCTTTGTGGACTCAGACAAACATAAGAAATTACAATGAAGGTCTGGTTTACATCAACAGACCTGGCTTTATGCATCTATCCAGATATAGCAACAAGTGACAATATTATATTAGAGGTTGATATTTTACTTTAGAAATTTATATCAATTTCACATTGATATTCATTTATATTTTATTTTTAAAAGCTAAAATTATGTAAAACTGATTATTCAAGCCAGCTTAAAATATTCTTTAATATTCTTATAATTAGAGGTCTATAAAATGAGCTTCTAGCTCAATACAATATTTGGTTCATTACTGTTCCCTAGAATAAAGGGAATTTTATACACTTGGTCTTTACTTCTTTTAAGAGAGGCTGCGGTGAAATATCTAAATGAGAAGGTCTACATTATTCCTGAATTGAGGAACTTCTTTTGTATATTTTAAAACTTAATTCCAATTTTTTGAAATTTAATTAATAAACAGCAAAGTAGATACAAAAATGATAGCTGAATGAGCATTTTAGTAAAAGTAATGGATGTAGTTACTGTAGCTTTCAATGAGCACATTATAATTGACAAGTCCTGTAACCAACTGTATGCACAAAACATCTATATTTTTTCAAAAACTGGCTGGCACACTGATGGTGATCCTAATTACAAAGAACACAGATAAAAACTGATGTCTCTTGGTGATGCGCTATTTTGCACACGCACCTATACAGTCATTGTTGTGAGAAAGGATGAAGCCATGATTGCAGCGGCAGTTGAAGGAACCAATTGTGTTGCGGCATGTTCCGTTCCCACAGGCATCTCTTTCACATTCATTTATGTCTAGAAGGAAGAAAGGCCATAATTATTAATGAGAAACATGGTCATGGGGTCACTGAAGTTAAAGAGCACTCCTATGCAGGCTGAAAGCTTCTCCATATTGGCAACAGCTCCACACACAGTAGAGGAAGCTCCTATGAGAAACCAAAGAGGCTAGGTTTTAAATTTTGGGAGTAAATGGTTTCCTTGGTTGGCACATGAAAAGAGGCAAGCTGAGGACATGAGAACTAGATGAGAATTATTTTATTCTATTTACTTCTAGAATTCTCCTCCCTTGCCACTTTTGTCAAATATTTTCACTTAAAAATGGAAAAAATTCTGTGTGCATCTGGGTCTTGTTTCGTTGCCACCTTTGGCAAACTTCAACTTTTGGGACTCTCACTCCAATTTACCAAAAAGCAGTGACTCACCTGGCATTACTCTGCAATCAGCAACAAAATAACTGGCACCTTAAATGTTTTTGCACCTCACCACGGCAGCTAGCATCTTTCTTAAAAAGAGTTGGTGAATGTCATATCATGTTAAGGAAATAATAAAAAAAAGAAAAACTAAGTGAAAGAAAGTTGCTACCACTGGCTTGAAAGAGTGAGGCACAATGAGGAGGGGCAAGAATGAAGGAAGAGAGGGGATGGGGAAGCAACACTTAAGGAGAGAAAAAGGTGATGATTAGAGTTAGGATCAGATTGTGGGCATGAAGATAAATTATCTGTGATCTGAATCAGGAAGTGATTGCTGTCTCCAAAGTGACTCTAACCAGTGTCTGTTGAAGTCTGCCTCCAGATGAGTCAGCCACTGTGCCAGCAGTCAAGAGCCTTTGCTTGGATTGTTCTTTAGCCAAGCTGGTGGAGTTCTTTATTAGGACACATTCTTTGTTAGGAGATTCCAGAAAATTCAGGTGGATCAAGGAGAAAAAAGGTTGGGGAGCATCTCAGAGCTATGCAAGGGTTAGATCAGCAGGGCTGATTATGTTCCTTTAACTTGACTCTGGAGAAGATGAAACTTGATGAGAATGCTGTCTGATGGATGAACTAGTTATTGTCAAGGGCGAGCGGTTTAAACATTGCTCTACTGATTCTTCTTCTTCCAGATGTGAAATTAATTCATGTTTTTTAAAGCCCCCAAAAGACGTAATGGTAGAAAAGGACTTTAAAGTAGAAAAGAAAGGAAGAAGGTGAGAAAATGAGTGATTACATATTGGAAGTTTATTCTAGGTCAGTATCCTGACATTACTGAAACCAAGGAAGAGATTTAAAATCTTCTTTTTCCTCTAGAAAAATGATTCTTCAATTTTTTTTTTTTGCCTTCATGGGATATGTAACTTTATCCTTTGGTCAAAAGTTTTTCTAGGACTGGGGTGTTGCTCAATGATAGAATTTTTGCCTAGCATGCACGAGGTTCTGGGTATAATCACCACCACCACCACACACAAAAAGTTTTTCCAAAACTGTGACAGCCTAATGAATATCAAGAAAGAGGCATATTATACTCAGATTGCTAAAGATCAAACGATATATCACTACTACGTACCTGCCTGTGTTTTTATTTTATAAATAGCAAAATAACTATAGAAAGACCAATGTTCAATTTCATACCTATTCAGATGCAAATAAATTTCCAATAAGATGTGAAAAAAATGAAATGATAATCACATACTTACCCAAACACATGGTTTGATCAGCATTTGTTTTGAAACCAGTATGGCAAAGGCAGTAGAAGCTTCCCATGGTGTCAATACACTGTCCATGGCTGCATATATTGGGGATTTCTTGACATTCATTGCGATCTGCAAAACAAAGCATTTTAAGTGAGATTTAGAAGACAAAATCAGACAAATCTGGATGCTGAAATTTAGTTTTTCTTGATGGTCACTCAAATTGTCCCATGTCACCATTGCTTTATCTAATTCCTAAATCTTTTAATTCTATCTGATCAAGTCTTCATCTCTCCAACAACTCCTTTTAGCCCTTGACAATCCTAATGTGTCTTCATATTTATTCATAGGAGAGCTCTCTTGCTTTGCTTCTGCTGGTCTTTAAGCTCTAAATTAGATTTGTGATCAACTGAATCTCTTGCTTTCCTGAAATCTGATTATCTGAGGGGTAGAATTTGATGCATAGGTTCACAAGTGACATAATTACATACTATTTATCATCTCTATTTTTTTTTAAAGCTTTCAAGACTCTATGTTTAGAGTAAATGTAATTTGAAGGGCTTTAGACCTTCATGATTTTCCTATTATCACAAAGGAAAACATCTCTGCACAGGTGCCATTGACCATACAGTGTCCTGCTTTTGGTTGAAAATTCAGACTGTTTGCCTGCCCTCTCTACTGAGCACACAGAAATTGGGAATGAACACTTTTTGCTACATAGAGCAACGCTGTTTGTCCCAGGACAGATATCTCCTCTGTTTGGTGTGTGCAGGCTGCCATTTTTGCAACTCTAAGCAGAGCCTATGGATCACCATACTGTTTAAAAGTCCTGAATGAGGTTAAAGATATCATTATGAGAAGGAAATTGGGATTGAGCAGCTCAGGACCTATGGCTAGCCTGTGCAGAAATGCTAGTTAACAAATTGTGATTACTCTTCTTTTAGAAAATGAATTTAAAATGAGCAAACTGCTTCCTACGATGGGCAGAGGAAATCAATTTTCAATCCCAATTCCAGTGAAGGGAGCCGAGCTTGAGGAAGGCCTTTATCACTTTCAGGGAGAACTGGATCAGGAAGTGTGCAGGGGACTAGAACTGCCTTGTGTCTGGGTCCCTCAAGGAAATAGAAAGCACTGAGGATCTTCATAAAAAGGGACTCTCAGTGCTTTTTTCTCCTTTATTGCCCTACTTCATTCTAGTTAAAAAATAAATAAGAAAATATGGAGTATTTTGAGGTTCCTGAGGTGAAATAAAAGTTACCATTCTAGAGAACTCCCTTGCTAAATTCTTGCTTTGTCTTGAGACCAGAAAACTAGGTTTCTAAAGCACCAAGATTTGAACTCCAAGGAGACAATTTTTGAAGTTGGAATAAATAGTCAGCAGAGAGAGAGGAGGCCACCAGGAAATGGCTGGGAAGAAACTGTTTCCTGTCTTGAGATAGACATTTCAGAAGGCGGCTGCATTTGCTATCCACCTCTGAGGTCAGACTAACATCCAGAGCAGAGATATCTAGTTATTCTCTCAGCAGCAATGCAGTTGCTAAAGTCAGCCGTGATTTGGGATTAGAATCAATTTATTTACTAATTCATATAAAAATCATATGATAGAAGGTTTTAGTTCTTTCCCTTTTAAGCATAGGCAGAGAGGAGTACTTTACAATATGCCTGAAAACTGCCAGGTAGAGGTTAGCATTTCAAGATATTTAAAAAAATTTTTTGAAGTAGGATGTAAATGAAGACATTTCCAGAATAAAGTCTTCAACCCTAGGGGCCAAATAGTTATACAACTCAAATACATACCCTTTCTTCAGAGGATTTCAATGAATGAAGGAAATTGAGCTTTGGGCTACAAAAACAGTCACTCACTACACTTATCCTGATAGAACCAGATGCATTTTATGTATTTTAATATTCTTCAAGAAAATGTGAAAGGGCTTAAGCCCCAGCAGGCTATGGCTGGATGTCTTACCTTGATGTATAAATAGCTCTGTCCCATTTCATGCCCAAGTGTGGAAAGGTGTGAAATGGCACATTCTATATTATCAGCAGTTCTTTATTTTGACTGGAATTATTTCGCCCAGTTCCAAAGAAATATAAATTAAGAGTAAAATGCAGGGAAATGGTATCAATGCCAAGTTTCACTGAGGGTATTGTGGTTCATATCAGAGACGTCCCCACTTTTCCTATCCGGTATTTTTAATATGGATAACAATAGCTCTGTTGACAAAATGCTAAATACTTGCACATGTTCCTTTAAACTCAACAAAACAAGTCTTGATTCTCAAAGTGATTTTTTGTTCTGCTCTTACACCCGCTTCCCACCAAAGTCTCATAAAACAATGCAAAATACCCTTCAGAGAGCACTGCACTTCCTACCACTTAATCACTGGCAGGCAAGGAAATCCAAGGAAAATCTGACCATGTTCCCCTGAGTTGTTTCATTCACAAATGCATAAAATATCCAGGAAACTCACTTGGAAATGATCCGTAAGCAGAATAACACATTTTTTCCTGACCTCTTTGCTAAATATACAATGATTTATAATTATTTTAAAACTTGCAGGAAAATTATTCTCAGGTATTATTTTGCTTCTGGTTTGAAACACCAGTGTTTTAAGCTTCATGCCACTGGCTCAAAATACCATCGAACACGGAACAAATTCACCATCAATATAAGTTGACAAGGCACCCATCCTTATTTCTACCACATCCTTGACCAAAGTGAACCATGAACAACTCAAATCTCTAGGGAACACAGTTTTTCATTTACTATAGGTGTATTACAGCTAAACAAAGATTACTGATGTTTTCTGCCTTCAGTAGGTGATCTTTTGTCTGTAAGACATTTGGGAAGACAAGTAATGCTTCTCTTCAGGTTGATCTGGTCCAGCTTGAGAATGAGATTGGGGTATGAGGTGGAGAAGCCTCCCCTGCTGCTCAGGGAGAAGGTATGGAAGTAAAAAAAGTAATTTGATCCTGAATACTGAATATATGTGAGGGTAGGTGTTTACATGTGGGATAGTAGATAGGCAAACCTGAAATGTATTTATGTACACAATCTCCTTCTTGTTTTACAAATACCTCATCAATAAAGTGGGAAAAAGCTAAGTGTTTAGACATTTTGACAATTTTCCATTTTTCTAATTTTGCTAGAGTTTATCTATTTCAATCATATCTCATATATTCTTCAGCCTTAGATCTCAAAAGAAATCTGGTTATCAGAGGCTTGTGAAGATGGCCTGCAGGGGGATAAGAGTGGCAGGTGGGCACCACTTACCGTCGCACTGTCCTGTGGGCGTGAGGCGATAGCCAGGCTTACAGTCGCAGCGGTAGCTGCCTGCAGTGTTGATGCACTCGGCACTGCGCTTGCACACGGGGCCGTTCTGACACTCGTCAATATCTGCAAGCAGAAGAAAATGTAATTCCAAAGAGCACAGAATCTGGCGTCCAGGCAATGCAGTCTTACTTACATCTGATCTACTGAAAAGTCAATATGGATGTTTCATAGCACATTTATTCATAATTGCTAGAACTTGGAAGCAACCAAAATGGCTTTCTGAGGTGAATGTATGATAAGTAAACTGTGGTACATCTAGATGGAATATTAATGAATATTCTAAATTTCTAAAAAAGCAATGAGCTATCAAGCCATGAAAAGTCATGGAAGAAACTTAAATGCATGTTACTATAAGTGAGAGAAGACAATTTGAAGAGGTTATATAGTATATGATTTCAAGTACAAGACATTCTAGAAAAGAGGAAACTGTGGAGACAGTAAATAGGACAAAGTAGTTTCCAATAGTTAGGAAGGAGAGAGGGATGAACAGGCAGAGCATGGGAAGTATCAGGGCAGCAAAACTATGCTATCATACTGTACTGATAGATATGTGGCATTACAAATGTATTCAAACTCACAGAATCTACAATAGTAACAGTGAACTGTGGACTATGGGTGATAAGGACACGTTGGTATAGGCTTATTGATTATAACAAATGCAAGGAGGTTGTAGATAATGGAAGAAACTATGCATGTATAGGGCTGTGGGTATATGAAAAATCTCTGCACTTTCTTCTCAATTTTATTGTGAACCTAAAACTACCCTAGAAAATAAAGTTTACTTTTTAAAAAAGAGAAGACTGAAAACCCATTATCTAAAAACTCCAGAGCTTTTCTACTTCAGTATTATCATTCATATAGGCAATTTCTTGATAATAATTACACATGGACTCTTATGATGCTCATATCTTTAAAACAAAAAAAAGTCATTTGGGGTTAGGGATACAGGTCAATAATGGCATGCCTGCCTAGTATGCACAGGCCCTGGGCTCAATCCCCAGCAAAAACAAAAACAAACAAAAAGCTAAGTCTGAAAAAGTTGGCTCAGATCTACATATTGTGGGGTCGGGCTCCAAATTCCTTAATAGGACACCCATAGCACAAGAGTTAATAATAAGAATCAACAAATGGGACTTACTTAAACTAAAAAGTTTTTTCTCAGCAAGAGAAACAATAAGAGAGGTAAATAGGGAGCCTACATCCTGGGAACAAATTTTTACTCCTCACACTTCAGATAGAGCCCTAATATCCAGAGTATGCAAAGAACTCAAAAAATTAGACAATAAGATAACAAATAACCCAATCAACAAATGGGCCAAGGACCTGAACAGACACTTCTCAGAGGAGGATATACAATCCATCAACAAGTACATGAAAAAATGCTCACCATCTCTAGCAGTCAGAGAAATGCAAATCAAAACCACCCTAAGATACCATCTCACTCCAGTAAGATTGGCAGCCACTATGAAGTCAAACAACAACAAGTGCTGGCGAGGATGTGGAGAAAAGGGTACACTTGTACATAGCTGGTGGGACTGCAAATTGGTGCGGCCAATTTGGAAAGCAGTTTGGAGATTCATGGGAAAGATGGGAATGGAACCACCATTTGACCCTGCTATTGCCCTTCTCGGACTATTCCCTGAAGACCTTAAAAGAGCATGCTACAGGGATACTGCCACATCGATATTCATAGCAGCACAATTCACAATAGCTAGACTGTGGAACCAACCCAGATGCCCTTCAATAGATGAATGGATAAAAAAAATGTGGCATCTATACACAATGGAGTACTATGCAGCAATAAAAAATGACAAAAATCATAGAATTTGCAGGGAAATGGATGGCACTAGAGCAGATTATGCTTAGTGAAGCTAGCCAATCCCTAAGAAACAAATACCAAATGTCTTCTTTGATATAATGAGAGCAACTATGAACAGAGCAGGGAGGAAGAGCAGGAAGAAAAGATTAACATTAAACAGAGACATGAGATGGGAGGGAAAGGGAGAGAAAAGGGAAATTGCATGGAAATGAAGGGAGACCCTCATTGCTATACAAAATTACATATAAGAGGTTGTGAGGGGAATGGGAAAATAAACAAGGAGAGAAATGAATTACAGTAGATGGGGTAGAGAGAGAAGATGGGAGGGGAGGGGAGGGGGGATAGTAGGGAATAGGAAAGGTAGCAGAATACAACAACTACTAATAGGGCATTATGTAAAATTGTGGATGTGTAACCGACGTGATTCTGCAATCTGCATTTGGGGTAAAATTGGGGGTTCATAACCCACTTCAATCTAATGTATGAAATATGATATGTCAAGAGCTTTGTAATGTTGTGAACAACCAATAAAAAAAAAATAAAAAAAATAAAAAAAAAAAAGCTAAGTCTGAAACTCAGCTTTTTAAGGCCAGGACTTTATATAGGTATAGTCTAATGATCCCCAAGATTTTATGATTCAACAGGGCTGCTTTGGTCTGGAAGGGTGTAAGATCTGCAGAGCATTTCAAACTTTAATGTCCATATGAATTACTTGGGATCTTGTTAAAAAGCAGATTCTAACTCAACACATCTGGGGAATGGTCCCAGAGTCTGTATTTCTAGTAAGCGCCCAGGTGACTAGGGTGCTCCCTGCCTTCCAGCTGCAGGGTTACAGAGACTGCTGCTTAAATTACTGCCACAAGGCAGTCCAATCAAGAAAGCAAACATTGGAGATTGCACATAAAACTACTGAAAACAATCCAACTCTACATATCAAAGCAAAGAATAAAATGAATATCATGTGTTTTAGAGCTTTTACTTTGCTCAGGAGTTGTTTGCCTGCTTTTATTTTATTTTTTTTTAAACTGGGACCAATGTCTGTATTGGCTGTCTCTTTAGAGGTGTTCTGGATGGCCTTCACCCCCATTCCCATTTGTCCACAACAAACACAACAGGCAGGGAAGTGACATGTGGGAATTTCTCTTAAACACTTGTTTAAACAACAAAAACCCCAGATACCTGATATAGTTCAATTTCATGACATCACAAAAGTTATTGCACAACTCATGGGGCAAAATACATGCTCCCCTCTCTCCTGCTTCAACAGAATGATCTAGTTGTCTATGTCCAGTAAAGGGAATATCTGGAACATTGGTGAGAAGTCCTTAGCACCAGTTTTGGGTTTTCACACAGAAGTGGACTCAGCCAAAGAAGTCCTACCAGGAGGTGGCAAATGCATCAGCAGATGCCTCTCAGGTGTGTGTTTCTGTGGTGGGAGAATTGCAGGACCATTAGTATGAACTTCAGTGAGTGGGAGTTCCTGTGAGAGGTGGGGTGGATCATGCCTCTCCATGCAAGAGATAGAGCAAAAGTATGCTGCCTTGTTATGATGGACCCAGCACCACCTCACTCACTAGGTCTGCCCTGATCTTAACCAAGACCATAAAGAAACACAGAGGAGAAGCCACTGGAGAAGCCAAACAGTGTCATGGACAAGCACTTCTGTGATACATCAGCCTAAAGTCTGATCAAACACATACGTGGGGAGATAGATATGGAAGCTCCCTAAACCACTTCCAGAATCCATTCCAGTTTCAGTGCTACTGAGGCATGTATTAAATCAACCTTCATTTTCCGATTTGCTAAGAGTGTGTTTCCGAGAGCTAAGAGTGTTGGGAAGCAGCTGAGCCTGATTAGTTTTTCACATTGAAGAAGAAGAGTGTATGAAACCAAAAATTGGAGGCCTCAGTCATCTTATTGGCCACTAAATGCTACCCTGACAGCAAGGAGACAGCTCTACTTGTCCTTAGCACTCTGACAAATGGTATTTGCAACTCATGTATGTTGCAAGGTCTAGGTTGACTCTGGCCAATGGCTGCTGCTTTAGCATATATAAGTAGTGAAGAGGTACCAAGGTAATCACCCAAGAGACCTCTGAATGGAAGGGAAGAGGAAATGCCATGAGAAGTTGACAAACATCCTGGTGGGGTAAGTACCAGGGGGAAAGAATATGACCAAAAGGAAGACGGCCATCTCCAGCACTATAAGATCATTGCCATGGCCTCCTTTCTCCTCTCCAGTGTCCATGTTTCCTGTCCAGGAACCTGGTCTTGGATGACCTCCAGAAGGTAGGGACTGGGACCAAGGTCTGCACTGGCAATCTCTTTAGAGGTGTTCTGAATGGCTGTCACCTCCATTCTCACAACCAACACAGCAGACAGGGAAGTGACATGTGCAAAGTTCTCTTAAACACTTGTTAAGAAAACTTAACAGGTATGTGGTTACTAACAAACTAGAACTTTCCCTGTGGTATATAAATCATCTTTAGTTTAGAAAACCAAATGTTTTTTTTAAATATTAAAATGTTGACACATGCTATAATATGTGCCCTATGAGGATGATAACCTTTTCTATAATGCATCATACTCTACCAGAGGACCAAAGTTCAAGTATTAAATAGAAAATTATTCCAGTTATTCTCAGGCATATCACATATTTAATATCCAGTAATGTCTCCCTGTTATTAAAATACAGAAGAATACTATCTTCCCCAGATGTAGGAAGAAATATGAAGTGCTATAAGGAATGTTCAGACTCATAACATACGAGAGAGAGAGTGTGTGTGTGTGTGTGTGTGTGTGTGTGTGTGTGTGTGTACACAGCAATAGGAGGTAATTTGAAAATGAAAAATAGTACCTTTTGCATGCATGCCAACATTTTTCATATAAAATCAAATTTGCTGTCCTTGCCATTTGGAATTCTCTCATGCATTTGGAATATTTGCACTAACCTTGTTTTCACTTGGGAGTAGCAAAGTCTCCATTTGTTGGAAGAGAACACTGACTTTAAGATTCAAGTAAAGATGACTGTCCACTGATGTTTACTTTCAAGCAATGTGAAACAAAAGAAATCTATGTGACACACCCAGGAACCCAAAAGATTTTTCATATCAGTCAGGAAATCTAATACATTGTGTCTTGGGGGAGGGGGCTGCGGAATGCACATCCTGGCTTTCCCACTGGGAGTTAGAGAGGTTTTTGCATGAAACTTCAAGTTGTTCCACACCATGCCCTTCACTATACCTAGAGTTTGAAGCACTTCTGAAATTTCAAGTTATGAAGTTTGGTGAGGGTGTGTTTAAGAAGCTCGTCAGCTGGCTCATTGCTGGATATGACATAGTTACAATGCCACTTACCTTCACAAACCAACAACTTGTCATTATAGAAGAACCCCACTGGACATTCACATCTGAAGCTGCCAACCATGTTGATGCACACTCCATTTTCACAGACTCCTGGGATTTCCCGGCATTCATCAATATCTAGAAACAGAGTTGCTTGTGAGTGATAGTGCAACATGTGATCCCTGCACAGGGAAAGAGAGGACTGAAAGGGCATGCGTGCATGTGTGTATGTGTTTGTGTGTGATGGGAGGAGGAGAAATCAATGAAGAGCAAATTGAAATAACTAAGCTACTTTCCAAACATTCATGTGTCTATGTGGATTTAGTGTCTTTTTGGCTTTGTTTCAGAACACCAACTTTGCACAGGTAGGAGCCATCTTCATATCCACTGGGCACTGTGGATATACCAGATGAGTAGGTTAAAAGTGACTGTCAAGAGGAAATGGCCTCTTGCCTCCAAGTGTGCAGCCGTGTTTGGCAAAAATGGAAAGGTGACTTGAGGAACAGAAGAGAAGTCCAATGTTATGGAGAAGTGCCATCTTTCAAGTTCTACTTCTAATCCCCATTGCTCCTTCATGTGGCTATAGAAAGGAGTAAATGAGATGTGGGGCTGTAAGCTGGGCTGGAGTTGAATGTGAAGACAGGGTTAGCACCAAGGAAGGATGTCACTGCAGACTGTGTGCTTCCTGAAGCTGGGGGCTGGGACAGCTCTACTTGTCCTTAGCACTCTGACAAATGGTAAATGGCTAATTCTAATTTGTTACATCAAGAACCAGTGTCTGGCTGGGTGTGGTGGTACATGCCTGTAAGCCCCTGGGATGGCTTGGGAAGCTGAGGCAGGAGAATCACAAGTTCAAGCCAGCCTCAACAAAAGTGAGGCACCAAGCAACTCAAGAGGACCCTGTCTCTAAATAAAATACAAAATAGTGTTGGGGATGACTCAGTGATGGGGTGCCCCTGAGTTCAATCCCTGGTATCAAAAAAAAGAAAAAAGAACCCATGTCTGGAAATGGGTTGGTGAACATTAAAATAGGACCAAGGTAGGAATGAAAGCAGAACCAGGATCCTGGCATTCATCAATATCTGAAGCTATAAAGGGATACCTGTGAGCAAGTCTCAGAGCCTCCTCACCAGCCTGGCTTGCCTCATCTGCTTCCTACCTGCTTCCTACTCCAGGCCATATAAATGTCCTCTGAAATAACAGTAAAAATAGTAATAATAATAGTATTCACAGTCTCTGGCTGCATGGCTAGTGTGCTTCTCAAAGAGTTGACCTGTATCTATTCACTGAATCAGCACAGCCACCCAGTGAAATGGTGTCTAGGTCCTATGCCTGTCTTCACTGTGCAGATGAGGCAACTGAGGCCAAGCCAGAGGAGGTAACCTGCCAAAGAGCACATAGTCAGTGAGAGACAGAGTTAGGATTTGTTGGAACCTGCTAACAGGATATCCTGCTCCCTTATGCTTCTCCACATCACCATCCTATATTCTTCACAGGACGGTTTTCAAAGTGCTTGTTCCCCTGGAGGACCGCTCCAGCAATCCCTTGACAGTGTGACAGAACACTTCCACTGAAGTTTACGTAAAGCTACAGTCTAGGATACAAGTCACCCTTCCACTAGGCTTCTATTACTATTGTTGAGCCTCTTGGTTTACTTATAGCCAGGAGCCTCTGCAAGGTACTTTGCATAAATTGTAGGAAGATGCTTATAGATTCTAGGGTACCTGGAGGAGCTGCTGCAGATTCAGAAGAATCCCATTCTAAAACCAACCTGTTTCAAAGGAGAAATTTCACAGGCCACAGGTAGATTTAAGACCCTTTTTCAAAGGGCTTGATTCTGTTTGAAAGCAAATTGATCTACTTAATGGGGGAAAAAAGTTTTGAATCTCAAAGGGTACAATCTCAAAACACTGCTATTTTGAATACAGACACTCATGTTTTCAGTCTTTTCACACTTTTCTCATGTTGTTAAACATCTATGAGAAATCAAATCACAACTTTATATTGTCAACAAGAAAACCAATAGAACCCATTCTGTTGGTGCAGATTAAAACATGAAATATCATATTCATATTCATTTGTTTAAATGTAAGTGATATATATTACCAAGACTAACAATAACAGGCTGAGTCAAATCTCTAGCCATTGCTAGGTGTAAAATAGCAAAAAGATATATTAAAAACCTTGCTTTCTTTTCTTGTGTGGATTTTACTTGAACTTCAGCTTAGAGAAGTTTATATTTTAAGACAAGATTAATAAACATACTATGGTTTTAGTCCCATATGAATGGACTCTATATGCCAACAATCTTAAAACCTTTCAGAAAGAAAATATAAAGCTTAAATAAAACAAAGTTTTTCAGCCATCTAAATATTTTGTCATTGATGGAATTTGGTAACAGTAAGCATATTGCTAAATACCATGTTTCCAGTTTTTAAGAGCTGGAGGCAAAGCAAGCCATGAGTCAGGGCTGGGTTCAGGTCCCAGCTCTGTTATTAATTAGCTAGGTGGCCTTGGATGAGTCCATTTCCCTCTCGGGGCCCTCAACTGTAAAGCAAGATATTTGAACTGGATGGCATTTGAGGTCTTTCCAGCTCTACTAGTGGACAATGCTAATGCAGTTTCAAGCTGCTTCCTGCCCATCCTGGAGGGCAAGTCTTGCTAGAGTACACGCCTACTCTGCCCATGGAGAACCATTACTACCAAAGACCACTTATCTGCTGATCACAGATTCTAAGGAGATTAAAAGATCTGTTTCGGGAAGGGGAAAAACAAAGTAGCTAGGGCCAGGTGTTTCATGCCAATGTCATTTAGCAGTTTTTCTTTCCAAACCATGAAGTTTCTTTGGATGTTGACTAGACTGTGGAGCTATATGGATTTGGCACTAAGGAAGCCAGGCTGATTGCTGGACCAGATCCTTGTTTTCTTAAACAAGGTCATTGGAAAGGCTGATGTAGTTTTCAGTTTACTTATTAGGAACAAGGTAGAACAAAGCAAGTGGTGATCTTTGCTACCACACACAACAGCCCAGACTTAGGGGCATCTAAGGATACATATAAATCACACCAGGGAAAAACTCTGAGATCACAACAGTTTTCCATCACTTTTATGTTATTTGGTTTAAACCACAAGGGCACTGCCTACATTGGCTGAACGCTGTGTAATACTTGTGAATCTTACGTAAGCACCTCTATCACAGTGGTGGTCTCTGCTCCAGTTACCAGACAAGGTCTTAGATGGAGAAGATTTTTAGTTTAATTCTGAAATTCTCCAAGCAGGTGATCCAAGGAGAACCCATGTAAGATAAATTTGATCCACAAGAAGGACTTTACATGAACAACCCACATGTAAGGTATTGGTGTGAAAAATTCATGTAAACTCATCTTAGAAGGAAGGAATGGGAATTACAGTCAAATCAAATGTCAACTGGCCATCCTCCCAGAATCTCTCTCTTTGTTGATGCCTAGGCTTGGTTTAACTAAGCTTGATTGTAATTCTGTGAAAAGCTTTCCAGTCCCCTTAATCATGAGCAGCAAATGCTTCTGCCAATTAGGTGGAGCAACACAGGGTGTTTGCACAGCTTATTCCAAACTGAGAATCCATGTTTCAATAAAGCTAAAGGCATGGTTTCACATTTTTTTCTTCTAAGAAGAAGAAGAAGACAAATAAAATAAACAGAAAATGACAGTATGCACTCCCTTTTCTAACACAAGGACAAGGAAGAAAAGTCCTGACAACGCTCACGTGCACATCGTCTCCTAACTCACCTACGGGTAAGCCGGTGTAAATGTCGATGACAAAGCCTGGCCTCTGGCTTCCACAGAGCGTAGCAAATTCATCTGCAATAATTGAACAACAGGAGGGGTGGGGATCAGTAAAAGAGCAAGAATTGGCTGAAAGAAATTACTTTTTCTTTTTCCCAAAAGGTTTGGTGTGGAAGAAGTTACTTTTAAACAATATTACAATACTGAAATGGTCTCTCTTTTGAAGAATTGACAACGAGAAGTAAACCTGGAAATTCCTACAGATGTAACCCTCTCTCTATAAGACAAACGCTGAAGGAAGAATGGTATGTGGATTGATAACGAGGGAGAAGTACAAGTCTCCATGTCGCATGCCACAGGCTCCTCTGAGCTGCCTCTGAATTGAGCTTTCTATTTGAATACTGTTCAGGTCTGAACCCAGAGACTGACAAGAGTGCCTCTCTCCACTCTGTAATGAGGGATCTATATAGGGTCCAAGGAATGCTTACAGAAGCCATTTTCTCAGTAGACTGGAGGCAGATTGTGGCAAGTTCTTAACATCAGATCTATTAATGGCCAATTCATGTCTATAAACCAACCTCATCATTAATTTGGTTTTTGGACCTGGATTTTACTCAGAATGGCACTCATGTACTCCTGTTCTTTCTCTTCCCTGAATTCATCAAAGTTGGTAATAAAAGATGAGCTAAATGTTATTGGTGATCTGCTCTAACTCGGAGATTTTGTAACTCCAGGTAAGCACGACTGGTAAGGTATGGTATCAGTCTAAATCCAAGATGGCCATTGCCTTTCTGGTCATGCCTAGAGAAAATGAGTAAAAGCTTTCTGGAATTATTTGAATTAGAAAATAGCCTGAGCCAGGCATGGTGGCACATGTAAATCCCAGCTACTTGGGAGGCTGAGGTAAAGGATTGTTTGATGCCAGGAGTTCAAGGCCAGCTTGGGCAGTATAGTGAGACTCTATCTCTAAAGCATTTTTAAAAATCCTAACATATAGCATGCTATTCTCCTAGTGCTTTATTTTCTTAGACTATGAGTGTCCACTTAGAACAACTGCCACAACAGCTGACATTTGTCATCCAGAGAAATTACAAGAACTCCTAAAATATGTGCAAATTTCAGAGTTAGTGAAAGGCCAAAACTAGATTTGGCCAATATTTATCATGAAGAAGAAATCTTGAATTTTAAATGATGCATATATAGGTTCTTAAAACTCAAAGACAGTCATTTCTGAAAGTAAATATTGTCTATATCAAGGGTTTCCAAAGTGGCCTCCAGGAGAATTAAAATGACCTATTAGGACAAAATAGAAAACAGTCGGAATTCTATTTTTGTAAAATCTGATCTCTTTAAAGATGTATTTTCTGTATAATTTATATTGGAACAGTTCTCAAAAAACAAATGCAATTTTCAAGATAACTTAAAACAAATAAATGCACATACTTTTATATATAAACACACATGCCAAGTTTGTATACCCTCCAGATTTTTCATTAAGATATGATCCTGAAGACCATTGTTCAGTCAGGGTCATTAAACTTTTTCTTAAAGGACTAGAGTAAATATTTTTAGGCTTTGCAAGCCGCACGATCTCTGTCAAAACTTTTTAACTCTGCCACGAAAGCAGCTGTAGATAATGGGTCAATAAATTAGTGTGGTTGTGTTTTAATAAAATTTTATTCATGGATACCAAGATTTGAAGTACATGTAACTTGCATATGGCATGAAATATTATTCTTGTGATTTTTCCACCCATTTAAAGTGTAAAAATTGTTCTTAGTTTGTGGGCCATTCAAATACAGGTGGTAGATTGAATTTGGCCCATAAGCTTTTGTTTGTCAACCCTGCTCTAGACACCTTTTGAGAGGTGAGGTAAATCACAATTCTAAGTGATGGTTATTACATTATTTCTGGAGCAAACAATGGATACAATGGTATAATTTAGTAAAAAAGAATCTTCTGTTGCATAAATGATCAGATAGAATCCAAAAATAAATTTAAAATTTTATATATCACTGTGTGGGATGGGATAGGTACTACAGAATACCTTAATCAATATCTTGCATGGATTAAATTTAATGCAAATCATAATATTGGCAAATGATCCCATCATAATATCTTTGATGCATAACATGTATCACATGATATAAGAATACTGCACCAATTTTTTTACTTTATATATTTATTTAAAGAATATCATTTGGGTCTTTTAAAAAATGAATGACATGGGCTGGGGTTGTGGCTCAGTGGTAGAGCGCTCGCCTAGCACATGCAAGGTGATGGGTTTGATCCTCAGCACCACATAAAAATAAATAAATAAATAAATGTACTTAAAAAAATGAATGACATAGTATAATTCTTTCCTTTACAAAAAAAGTAAGAAGAAATTTCTCTTGTCTCAATATAAAGAAGAGATGCACTTTTTTCAGTGTTTAATTTGCTTTGTAGTTACTGAGGATTTTATACTTGATCAGGTTTCCTTTTTCAAATGAGCTGCTAGGAAGTTTGGAACCAAAGTCACTGCTCATCTCTGGCAACTGTGTAGGAATTCCCGGTTTGGATTTTGTGTATTGGCCTTGTTCCTGTGTAATTTTCTTACTCTTCTTTGTCATCTGCCTTACAGTTATTTCTTATTTTACAATTACATCTTTGTAGACTGGCCTTAATTCTTTTGGGAATAAGACTAGTTTTGAATATTACATAAAAACAAGAAGAGTTATGGTTTGTTTATTACTTTGGTTTGCCTGTTTCCAGTCTTTTAATTATTATGGTGAACTCTGAAACAATGATAACAATGTTTATATTTTTGTGATATGCTGAGTCCACAGTTATGGTTATGAATTAGGGTACACATTAGTAAGTATATTCTGTGATTCCAGTTTTAGCTGGATAGATAATAGTCAACTCTGAACTAAACAGTTGCCTTTGTGAATCAATTTTTTCCTTATGAAATGAGCATGCACACTTTTATTTCTTTGCTGAGACTGATTTCTCCTAATAATTCATGGGTGATCGATCAACCTCTATTTTTAGTAGTAGTGAAGCTAAAGTTCACCTGTGCTTGGGATGGGACACTGTTCACAAGGCTTATTCCAGGCTCGGCCAATGTTGTAAGAGCAGCAGCACATCTTCTTGGTCATATTGAACAAGAGCTCTCCATCACAGGTCTGGTTGTCAGCATAATAGTTTCTGTAGCACAAACTTCTTCTCATATCTAGAAGAGAAAAGGAAAAAAGGATAGGAAGTCGGGGACAGTGGTCCACATCTGTAATCCCAGCAGCTGGGGAGGCTGAAGCAGGAGGATTACGAGTTCAAAGCCAGCCTTAGCGAAAGTGAGGCACTAAGCACCTTAATAAGACCCTGTCTCTAAATAAAATACAAAATAGGCTGGGGATGTGGCTCAGTGGTCAAGTGCCCCTGAGTTCAATCCCCAGTACTACCAACCCCTGCCCCCTGCCAAAAAAAAAAAAAAAAAGGATTGAATATGCCCTTGGGGAAGCACAACACATGTTAAGGGGATACTCAAAGAGAAAGCTCTTTTGAGTTGTACTGTAAGCTGACTTTAATAAGGGCAGGAAAAGCCTACTCAGACACAACATTTTAGCTATCAATACTGTTACAAGAAAAGGACTTTGAGGAATGTATTCCCTGGTATTTTATGCCACAGAACTAAGTCATTATGTGGCTGCAGCATTAATAAACTTTACATGACTCTCCACCCTGTCTCCTAGTAACAATTCTCCACTGCTATTTGGCAGTAAGTTTCTCATTTCCGACTCACGATGTTTTAATACTGTAGGTCTGTGCTGTAAATATAATTGTATAAAGATACACCCAAAAGTCAAACAAAAGAAGCACTATTCAACTTTTGTTTGGGATTTTCCAACATTACACTTAAAAGAAAACTCTCAACCACCCACACAAGGTGCTAAAAAATACCAAGCTCACGGTTTACAGGGGAGGAGGCTCTCAATGAGACAGTGAGGATGGCAGCACTCAGTCTAGCACTCAGGACCATTTGCTGGGCTTTCTACACAAGAACCAAACATGCCTAACCGAGAAAAACTTAGACTTACCCATGCAATTATTTCCCCCATTCACTTGCATGTAATCTGGAGGACAAATACAGGTGTAGTTGCCAACGGTGTTGTAACATGTCCCTGGGCCACAGATTCCAGGCGTGTCACATTCATTCACATCTATAATCCAAAGAGAAAGTGGTATGTGAATATGAAAACATCACTCTCTGAAGTGGCCTGGTCCTCAATGTCAATACAAATGTTGACATAACAAAGGAGAAAATCCACAGGGCACTTTATAATCCAGATGTGAAAAGCATGTGTTTAGTTCATCAGGGTCCTTCATCTATGCAAATGCATGCAATTTCAGGAAAGAAGGTTTTAGAAAGGAACTCCTGCCTTCTGATAAGAATTCCTAACAAATGAGTCCATAACATCCTCAAAGGCATGCAGAGATGGAACCATACAGAAAGTCTAATTCTCAATATCCTTCAGAAAGACAATGATATCCTTAAGCCATTAACAGCCGGCTTCAGGAATCTCCACTGGTAAGGGAACATGGAAGCAGGTACTTTGTCCCCTTTCCCATATTCAAATAAAGGGGATGATTTGATGTTTGTTAACTCAGTGAGTCTGAGATCTATGTCTTATGTACTGGATGCTCAACTTAAATTTAATGAAGTTGTCATGGTCCTGTGGAGACTCTGGGAGAGCCAGGGGAACTTTTTTTATACAGAACACAAGGACTTCTCTTCCCTAACTACTCATGTGACTCTCAACCCACCGCTCTTGCCCTGGTCCATGGCTCAAGTGCTCTAAAACCGTAAAATGGTCAATATTCTCCATTTTCCCAGTAATAGAGGTGAAGAAGGGCTGCAGAGCTGTCAGCAGTATCATGAAGCCAAAGCTTTTCGAAAGAATCTCATCTAAGTGCATTAGTACAGATGGTTAAGAAGAGGAGCCCTGAACACACAGGTTACTGAAATGGGGCCTGTGCTACTCTCATTAAATAGCTTTGCTGAGGACCATGGAAAACTGTTTTGTAGGCATAAGTGGGACTATGGCCCAGCATAATAAAACTCCACTTTTCTCAGGAAAAGAAGGAGCTTTAGGACTTACTGCAAATGACATCATTTCAGTAACATTAGTGCAAGTGACCACATGTGTGGCATATTTACTGGGCTACGTTCATGATTAGACCACTGTGCTATGTTGCTAAGTCCTCAGTTCCTGGTTACTGTACTCTGGTTTTTCAGGCGAGTTCTCACTATTTGAACGATCATGCCTTCCTATGGGGCCACTTACCATCACACACTCGGGTGTCCTCGTTCAGGTAGTAGCCCGTTGGACAGCGGCACTGGAAACTGCCGAAAGTGTTGATACACTTTCCCCCTTGGCACAGCCCTGGCAGCTCCTGGCACTCATCAATGTCTATCAAAAGAAAACAAAAGAATTTATTCAGCATTGTAAATATATCCAAGGAAATTCAAAATGTGCACATTTTAGGATGAAGGAAAAAGAATTACCTTCCAGTATTACGGTGATAGGGTTTGGGCGAAAGCCTTCTCCTCCAGGGCACAGAATTTTGTACTCAGCTATTGAAACAAAAAATTTGAAGAGAGTTATCTCAAATCTAAAATTTCTAGAAATAATATTCTTAAGAGAAATGAATTGAAATATTCACTCTCAGGAAGCTTTAGCCCTCACTCCACCCAGCTGAAGTAAGTTATCATCTTAGTGCACACTGGTCATTTTCTAAGGGTAGTTGCCAGTGTCCTCAGTCTTGGGACCCTCTAATGACTAGAGTCCTGATGTTCTTCTGAACCATTTTGTTCCTTATCTCCATCACTATTTCTTTTAAAATGTTCTCTTTTCCTTTTTATTTTCCAATAAATTCATCTCCATTTATATGTTCTACTCAGCTTTTCTTCCCTAGAATCACAACTCCCATTAGTAGTGTTCCTCAGCCTGTCTCCAAAACCTTTTCTAAACAGAGCTTAGGTAAAAGTGACTCTTTGGGTTCCCATCCCACTGTCCTGCTCAATACCTAGAGCTCTTTCTCACCCCTCTATTTCTACAGATGGCAATATTAATTCTCCTGGTTTCCAAAAGCAACTTTCTACAGTGTCTTTTATTCCACCATTCCTCCATTCCTCCAGGTTTTCCACTTAGAAACATTTATTTCAGTGCCATGCACCGGCACTGTGATACATATAAGAACACACGAATAAGAGTGACCCTAATTGGCAGAACCATCTTTTCATAATCATGCTGGTCCTTCCTGATCATCCCTGTCCTGGCTTTCTGAAATCATATGCACCATGTGCATATGTGTAAGTATGTACACATTCTCTTTCTAATTTTGATACAGATTTGGGGTGGGCGGTTCTTTAAATCGAAGGCTCAATTTAAAATTGCACAGTTATCAGTCCCCTTTTCCAACATGAACTGATCCATCTCTCTGAAAGGAAGAGGGAAGGCAGTGCCTGCTAAGCTCTGGGGCCCATGCTGGGGACTTTATCCTAGGAGGTATTCTATGATGCTAAGTAACTTGCCCAGGGTTACATGAAAGCAAGTGGTAGAGTTCTAATTTGAACTTGGTGTGCTCTTTGGCAAATCATAGACCATGTCTGCTCTTGTTTCTTCTATTTTTGAGACTTATGTTAGACTATAGCTCTGATGTTTGGGTAATATTTTGCCTATTAAGCTGCACACTCCTGGAAGATGCAGGATCTAGTCTAATTCATCTTTGAACCTTCAAAATAGGTGCTATAGGTACTTGACAAACATTTTCAGAAGAAACGAATAAGTGACCCTTCTGCAAGGAAAAAATTGAGTGCCTCCTACAATACCTCCCATAAGCAGCAGACTCTGACTTTTGCCAAAGAATCGGCATATGACTGAATTGTAATACAGGACTCACTTAGAAAAACAGAAAGTCCTTTTATTTATTTATTTATTTTGGAGATGTATTATTTATGTTTTAAAAATCACATTTGAGAGCTTTCTTTCAAGTCCCATCCTAAGAATGGAATAATCTTCCATTTAATAGTTGCTTAACTTCTCTTTTGCCCAGGGATACTCTGAGTTTGTTCCAGAGTTTCCCAAACCACCCGACAGATAAGAAGAGGAGAGATCAACCCATGTGTCCCTGGAAGGGAAGCAATTGGGAAGAGCAACCTCACCTGGAAAATCTTTAAGCCATGCTATCTGCCTGTTTCTCAGCAGAGAGAAGTGAGACACTCCCTGTTGCACCTGAGCTTTTAGTGAAAGACAAAGGGGGCACTTTCTGACTCCCAAGTAGGGAATGAGGTCCCTCCATGGGGCGAGAACATGATCTCCCTTTCCTGACGGAGGCATAAAGACTACAGGTGCTCCCTCCCTTGGTGAGTAGGCTCTCTTTTGTGAGTCTAGAAAGGAGAACTGGCTTGAGTTGGAATAATAAGGAACAGGAGGATGCCCACTTACTTGTGTTCACAGCAGGGCACAGCTCACAGGGAGTACCCCAGGCTCTACCCAGAGAACAGCAGCAGGAAGCCTTGGAAACACCAACTCCGATTTCATTGCTACAGGCTGTATCTCCGTTGTCTCCTCGGGGCCGAACATCCAAATAGCAATTTCCAGAGCGGGTATCTATTTACCGTATATAAACGAAAAAGTGTCATGCAGATTCTTTTTTCTTGAGGGTTGAAAATTTAAACTCATTTCCTAAACTGTTGAAAAACCCTGATTTCCTTTTACTTAGAAACTAAAACATGTCCAAGAATATATAATAGGAATTTTCTATATTATTATTTTGCAAATTTTGAAAATAGGATGTTCAATGCTGTTTAAACATAATAAACAGCCTGCACCTCTGAAAAGATTTTTAAGATCTTACCAACACAGCCAACTCGAGTTGGATTCAGCTCAAAATCAGGTGGACAGTCACAGGTATAGCTGCCCGGAGTGTTGATACAGTTCCCACTGATACACGTGGTTGGATCCAGACACTCATTAACATCTAAAACCAAATAGCCAGGGCCAGAATTACCAGTGAGTCCATGTGGGGCCAACATCACCATAAACCACACCACCCAGTCTAGGGCTCCCAACAAGAACTTTTAAGCGTCACTAGTTGTAATTACACCTAGAAATGTCATCCTCCACTTCTGAAATAAAACCCCTCAGGAAGGAAATATGTCATAGTCTTTGATCTCCCCCCACCCTTAGAACATATTGACTATCCAAACTTGTCATCAGGATAAAATATAACTTTGGAACTAGCAAAAATTTTCCAGCGAAGGTAACTGAAGGCAAAACATTGCTGTGACCTCAGTTAACCAAAATTTCAGACACAGGTTTTGAAAAAATATATTTAATATGTGTGGCTTGTTATTTTGTCAAATTAGAGCAAGATGTCCCAGAGAACTCTCTGGAGCAGGTAATTTCTGCTGTTTCTTCCACATAAACGCATGGGGCTTAGAGTGTGTCTTCAAGTCTGCAAAGAGTCTCTCTCTCATCACTGATGCGGAGTTGAATGTTTCCCTTTCAATTTCTATTCCAAAAATTTGTACAGCGTTCCAGATATTTAGGACATGGGTTTTGGCAAATACCACCCCTGTACAATCCTTCTGTCTCTTTTGAACACTTAGGAAATAATCAACACTGGGTAAATGGATTCAGAGAAGAGACATTGGGGACTGGAGACACCTTATCCTTGGGTGTTCCCTGTGGAACTGGTATCCCCCCATGGGTTCCAAAACAAACAATTCTTTAGCTCAAATCTCACATAAATTTGGATGGACAGGGCCAGGCCAAGAGAAACAAGGTTAGAATGATGCTGACAGGGACTGAGGTTGATGAGAGGGCATGCACCATGGAGAGGTGACTTCCTGAGGTCTTCTAGAGGCCTGATTGGTGTCATCCTACTGCTTATAAAAGTAGGATATATGCCTAGAGAAGATGTGGGCCTAGGGAGGAATACTCGAGTCCATAGCTTTTGTGGGGAGGTGGTGGTGGTGGTGGTGGTCTTGATCTGGAGAACCACTGAGTCATGGCTTGTTTAGGTGGCTAGGGAAAAAAAAATTCTCCTGACTCCTAAACTCCTACAGAACGGGATCTATTTCCTCAATACCCTTGAACAGAAGGGTGGATCAGGAGAATTACAAATGGCTGTCACTGCCAAAGAGGACTAAAGGCAATCTGCTGGGTGCTTGTGGCTTTTCTAATTTTTTCCCTTATATTCCCTGAGAGTCCTTGTTCTTCAAGGAAATGTCTTATACATTAGAAATGGGTAGCTGGGCTCTCTGTATCAGCACTCTGGTGACCACTGTCGGGGGCAGCGGTGGGAAGAAGTGGGTATTGCAATGGAAAAGTCCAAGGAGAAAACCCTTGATCCTAGAGCATGGCCATCTGAAGAAAACTCTGAAAATGCACCCATGAAGAAAAAGAAATGGCTGGGAAGCCATATGGCTGGAGCACACCGAACATTCCTCCACAGCCAGAAGAGCAATTCTAAGGCTTTGAGCTCTGTTCCTTCCTGTCTTTGACTCTTTCCTCTGCATCTTCACATTTAATCAGTTCCGAGTCTGAGAATATGTAGTCTGGGTTCCTGTTCCCTCACCCTGCTTTAGTTTTCTTCTCTGACTAACCTTGTATGGTCCCAATGATGCCCCCAACTGTAGGGTTCCCTGGGACACCTGGGAGCCAACCATGATAACAGATGTCTTACCTGTGCAGTTTCCACCACTTCTGTCCAGTTCATAGCCTATCTCACACTCGCAGCGGAACAGGCCAGGAAGGTTGTGGCAAGTTCCAAAGACACAGATGTTTGGAAGGGAGCACTCATCAATATCTTGAGGGAGGAGTAAAAAAGGGAGAAGTTAGATTTATTTTTTGCTAAATAAACTGCCTACTCTAATTAGGCAAATGATATCAGTGTTGGGAAAATGAAGTCTACCTGAGCTAAACAGGTCACGGGAGACTAAATTCTTTGGTTGTTCTTATCTATATATATGCTGCTTTTGTTGTGAGATTAAATTTTAAGCATCACAAAGTCTTTTCTTTGTGATAACTTTTATAACCAGCTTTATAATCCTTGCCCCTAGTACTATGGTATGTGCTTGGTACTTATAGACAGCTAAAAACTGCAGATACCCCTTCCAGACCTCTGCCCTGCTTCACATTAATATCTGCTTTTTCAATTGTTACATGGGCACATTTTCAGACTTGAGACTGACTTTAAATAGCCATGACTACTCTGCCAGTGGTGATTTATATTATGGACAAACAAACAAAACTTTCCCTTATAGCATTAAAAGAAGCAAAACTTTTACCGTGACTATTTGTGTTACCAAAGGTGGCTCAGTACCTGTTTTCCTTGGATATTTGGAGTAACAAAAGTAAACAAGGCATCAGGCACATGATCAAGAACATAATCTAGTTTCTTGCCTCAGAGGAGTTTTACATCAACTCTGCATATTAAATATAAGCTGTACAAAGAACCCAATGGTTCCATAACAAAATGAAGTATTTTCATAGAAATACATGAAGAAATTGGTATAGATGTTATAGCTGAAGACTGATTCTGAGTTCACATCTTGTTAACGAGCAATGACTATTAGCTAATACATTAATCAGGACCTTGTTTAAACTTCCAAATGTTATTATCACTTGTTTATTTCTACTGAACTCTTTTTAATTCATTGTAGTCACTAATTATTTTCAAGGAAAAATAATGTGCTTTAAACTTTTAAGTGTGGGTAAAGAGAAGAATCTTAGTTTCCTAACTGAATTTATCCTTAGCCAACAGGTCCCTGGGGTCCTGTTTGACCAACACTTCACAGAAAGACAGAGTCTGGAGCTTAGGGACACCATGACACATGGCATTAGTTCAGGGGTTCTCTACTGAGCAGGTTTGCAAAATAATACTCCATGTTCATATATGTTAGATGTTTAGAGAATGTTCTGAGATATCCTCAGGTCATTATTTTGTATAAGGAGAAGACTATCTGCTCTGTCATTATTTTAAAGGCTTTATTTCTAGAAACCAAACCACGGTAGAAATTGACAACTGTATTTATAAAGATAATCCTCCAACAGCACACTAAGGGACCTAATGTTACTTTGAGTTCTTTTCCCCCAGCATTAGAAACAGTTGAGTCTCACTGGGTTAGTCACATTTGGCTATTCTCTTTTTCTTATTCCTGATGGTATACTCCTGCAGACCATTGGCCAAGACTGGATGTGTAGCTTATGGCAAGACAGCAGACATTTTTCTCTGCCCAAAGAGAAATGGTCCAGCTGGAGACCTAACCCCTCCACAAACTGAACTGACCATCTTAGATGTGAAGCCCCAACAAACCTCAGTTTTTAAAAAAGAAAAGCACCAGAAGTGTTAAG
Source organism: Spermophilus citellus (assembly GCF_964194105.1). Lineage (NCBI taxonomy): Eukaryota > Metazoa > Chordata > Mammalia > Rodentia > Sciuridae > Spermophilus > Spermophilus citellus. The sequence continues at coordinate 131,068,880 of NC_138185.1, read as the reverse complement.
ATAACCCAATCTCATGGAGTTCTGCAAGATTCCCAGCAGCTTCTTCAGCAGTTACCTTCGCAGGCCTTTCCGTCGGCACTGGGCACGAAGCCCATGTCACATTCACAGCGGTACCCTCCAGGGGCATTGAGGCACTGGCCATTGCCACAGAGATTCAGGTTCTCGGAGCACTCATCAAGGTCTATAGGCAGAAAGAAGCACAAGTCATGCTTTCTCAGATCCTACAATTTTTATAACTGTCAATGTCCTGAGTGCAGCCATGTTTTGTCATAACTTCTATTTGATATATTTAAATTCATTTGCTTTTCTCATTTGAATGCTAATCTTGAATGTGCAATAAACTTGGGGTTCAGATTCAGAATCTCAGATGCTAAAGTATCCCTAATGCTGTAAAATGAATATCAAGACAAGTGAATTATTTAAGTCCCCTTCAAGAAGGGTCATCCACATGGATGACATATCCCTGACCAGAAATAACAAGTCCATCATGAAACTGGAGATTCATGATGACAAAGCACCAGTGAGCAGAAATGATTTCAACTATGATAAAACTTTCAGTGAGTTAAAAAAAAATTCTAAATGAATCACTTAATAAGCCTTAACCTCTTTTGTGCTTAAGTGACATCTTATTAACAAAGTGTTCAGGATAAATTAATGCTTTAAGTCATTTAAATAGCTATTCTACTTGATGGCCAAGTAATGCATTATTAATTTAATAATTTAATTATTAAATTATTTAATCCCAAAGCTCTGACATAACAAGTGCCATTTGGGTATATATGCACATATAAGTATATGTATAGTTTATATACAATCATGTCTCAATCATATATATCAAAATATATGTAGTAGTACGTTAATCTTGTGACTGTTAATTAGAGCTAAAAAGGAAGAATATTTCATTGATATATTATAAAACTGGAAGTGGATGAATTCCTTAAAGACATTATGGATTGTTACTTATACCAATATAAAATATTGATTGTGATGAAAATGGCTAGTAGAAGTAAAATGTACACTGTTCTCACCCAGAACATCTCACCCTTTTTCTTTACATAGCTTCCTATAGCCAGTTTATCCTGGAAAGCAAGTTATCAGTGAGAATGAGGCACAAAAATACAAAAGTGAAGACACGTAAAAAGAAGTGTGGTTTGTTTGAAGCTAAAAACACCATCAGATGCAATAATATATATGAATGAAAAATATAATTGTGTGTATGTGTGTATGTGTGTGTGTGTGTGGGGGGGGGGTTGAGAGAGATAAAGACAAAGTTTCTGAGACCTAATTCCCTAATTGACCTGGCTCCAAATCCAGTCTGTTTTCTGTTCACTGACTCAGATTTTAAAAAGAACTGTTAGTCTGAGAGATGTGGAATACCTTGCTTCTCTAAGGTTTCCCCAGCTGTTTTCAGGGCAAGCTTACCTGTGCAAGTGAAGCCATCACCTGTGTATCCTTCCTTACAGAGACAGCGGTAAGATCCCATGGTATTCCTGCAGTCTGCATGTTGGCTGCACATGTGGGTTCCATTGGAGCATTCATCCAAATCTGAAGGAAAAAGGTTCATATTTTTATTAGCACAAAGTGTGGCATTTAAATTCAATATTGCACAAATTAAATTTGACTTTACAGGATTAATATTTTCATATTAATTGCTTGTTCCTGACAAGCCATTGCTGAATTGCTATTATTTTCCAAGTCACCTGTGCACTTAATGCCATCTCCAATCCATCCGGGGCTGCAGCTACATTTGAAGCTTCCTGCCGTGTTGGTACATACAGCATGTCTGCCACAGTTGTGTGCTCCAATTTCACATTCATTGATGTCTGGAAAAATAACCAGTGGTTTAGAAAAAAATTTGGCACAAATGCCTTTTTTGGTCTTTAAATATCTAAACAATATTCAAAAGCTGAGCAGCCTTCACACTGGCCACAGAGTAGTACAGATTGGTTTAGTATCCACTTGTAAACTCTCTATATATTCACAGCTTCACATTTCAATTTATAAAAAACTATTTGATAGTATTTGCTATTATTAACTCTAATTATTTTCCATATTCTAATGTGTCTAGTCAACACAAAGAAAAATAAACCTCTTTTCAGGCAAAGACCTTAAAAAGTGAGTTGCCAAAAGAACTTCAGTACTAATGCTTATGGTTAATAAAAACATTTCTATTTCCAATATTTTTATTATTGTCAACTACAGAGTTATGATGCACAATCTTTTCATATCCTACGTACACAAAGGAATACAATGTTTTTGGTATACCAGAAAACTTTCATCATATTAATATCAGATAGGGCTGGGGATGTGGCTCAAGCGGTAGCGCGCTCGCCTGGCATGCGTGCGGCCCGGGTTCGATCCTCAGCACCACATACCAACAAAGATGTTGTGTCCGCCGAGAACTAAAAAATAAATATTAAAAATTCTCTCTCTCTCTCTCTCTCTCTCTCTCTCCCCCCCCACACTCTCTCTTTAAAAAAAAAAATATCAGATATATTTTATTCTTAAACTTCAAACATTTTTATTTAATTATGCTTTATTCCTGTACACTGTTCTCACCCAGAACATCTCACCCTGTTAGGTACTGCTCATTCAAACATATGCAGAAAATGTTCCTTAAGGAAGATGTGAACAATTTTACTCTAGTTTCTGAGAGTCCTTCCACATTGGAGAGCCAAGTCTTCTTGCATATTTCATGTAAAACTCAAGTCAACCCAGTGGGAATTGTGTCAGAAGGAGGAGTAGCAGATCAGGGTCACATTACTACAAGATGCCAAATTCTCTAGAATTTTCCATTCTTCAAAATTCCATTTCCACATTTAACCAACAGAGACTATATCACATAAAAGTGTTATAGAATTATAAGGTATGAAGTGAAATATGTGTATTTCCCCAAATTAACCCATTACATTAATGGGTTACCCTCATAATCAACTTTGTCATTTATTAGAACAAGAACTCACAGATAGGATCTATGACTCTTGATGAAAAACAATACTTCACACAAAACTTAGGTCAAGTAGGATAATTTTGACATATAAAATGTTGCAAGAATTTCCAGGGATCACTTGAATAGTGGCATGAGAAAGAAACTGGGCAAGCAACTTATGTTTACCCTTTTGTTTACTTAAGAAGCCCAATTAAATGATTTGAACGTGTTTGGGAAAATGCTGTTTGCCAAATGTTCCATCTGAAGTCCTGAAATGGTCCTGGGATTTTTGGCTTCTTCATAGCTTCTAGAGCAAACATAAAATAAAACAATGACAGATTTCTCCTGCAGAAATTTGTTTTTGTAATGTCACTAATAATCCCAAGATGGAAATGTGCCAGGAAGAATGTCTTTAGAATTACACGTATGGTATAGCTGAATTTTAACATGCACTTACTGAGTACTTAAGGAAGGTTGAGGGAGGCTTGCAGCTTTAGACTTGTGACAGGGAGCTTTAACCAACTGAATAACTGAGCACTGTACATTCCAAGGCAAGGAGGAGGAAAGCCAACCCAGGGACAAGAGTGGTGAGCAGGCCCAGGGATTCAGAGGGTGAGCCTTCCTAAGCCTGACATATGCAGTTCCTATGCAGAACTGGTAAACATGCATTCTTTTTCCTCAGATAATCACTTCCCTCAGAAGTAAAGACACAATCACCACTTTTGGGCAGTCCTGCCTTAATTTCACTTCCTATTTGTCAGGATTGCTGGCAAATCATCTTAGGTGTAAACAATGAGCTTCAATTGCATAAGTATTCAAAGGCTTTAGACTTTTAGAGAATCAAGGAATTTTCTAAGTGGAAAGAACTAAGAATTCCACTCTCCCCATCCTTAGTTTGTCAGAGGAGGACACAGGGGTGGGGTCCCACAGACAGTGAGGGACAGAGCCAGAAAAGGCTAGGATTCAGTTTTCCTGTCTCCTGATTGGCATTCTTTCCTTGGGGGCATAGCTGCCCAATTGAGCCAATTTATTTATTTAGGAACTTCAGGATTTTATTCTAAACTGGGCTTTAGAGAGTTCTCAAAATTTGGTAAATATTGACAGACTTACAGGAATATGAATCTCTTCTAAGCACAATTTTCAGAGATGATCAGAACCTATCAATGTAGTAATTCTGTAATCTTTTCCTTTCCAATTTTCTAAGGCCAAAGATACCTTTATTTTCATATGACTTTCATCTTCCATATTTAATCTGGCATTTAAGAAAATTTTAATTTCATTTAAATGGATAATCTCCCATTATTATTTATTTTTATTATTAACAATGTTAATTTTGTAATTAATATTCTAATTTACAAAATATTTTTAATTTTTACTTCAATGTTTTCAAGGTAAAAAAAAATATATAGTTGTAAGAGACTGTGTGTCATGGGCTTTGGGGTGCTAGGAGAGGGTAACTCAGCCAACATTCACTTTTCCATTTTGTGACCATTTGTGTAAGTCACCTTCTTAATGCCTTACATTCTCAGTGTGTAAAAAGTGAATGAGAGTCTCCTTCCATTTCCATACATTTTCCCTTCTCTCTCCCTTTCTCCCACCCCACTCGTCCCTGTTTAATGTTACTCTTTTCCTCATGCTCTTCTTCCCTGTTCTTATCTTAGTTGCTCTCTTTATATCAAAGAAGACATTTGGCATTTGTTTTTTAAGGATTGGCTAGCTTCACTTAGCATTATCTGCTCTAATGCCATCTATTTCCATGCAAAATCAGTTTGTGAGGGGAAAGGGGAAAAAAAAAACAAGGGAGAGAATTAAACAACAGCAGATGGGATTGAGAGGGAAAATGAGAGGGAAGGGGAGGGGGGATAGTAGGTGATAGGAAAGGTAGCAGAATACAACAGTCATTAATATGGTATTATGTAAAAATGTGGATGTGTAACCGATGTGATTCTGCAACTTGTATTCGGGGTAAAAAAGGGGAGTTCATAACCCACTTGAATCAAATGTATGGAAGATGATATGTCATGAGCTTTGTAATGTTTTGAACAACCAATAAAAAAAAAGTGAATGAGAAAGATAATATGGTCATAAAATAGAGGGATTTCTGAACAAAATGTTTTTACATGTGTGTGTATGTGCATGCATGCACCAACTAATTAATTGCTTCTATACCCAACTTGGGCCTAGAGATGTACTTCATTATAGAGTCAATAAAAGGGGAAACTGAGCCATAAGGAAAACAAACAAAATCACTGTATTGAAACACTTCAATAATGTGAAGGAAACCGCCCACGCTTGCCAAGAACATCTCTTTCTGTGCAAATGTTCTCTTCCCCCACAAGTTTGCTCCACACAGAAAATTCCTTTTTAAGATTAAGAATATGCATAAGCCAAGAAAAGCAAAGAAATTCAAATTTTAGGCTGACACTGCAACCTCCTTAACCCTAGCAATCCTTTGCCACAAGGTTCTGTGAGCCCCGCTCCCTTGAAGGGCAAGGGCATGGGCTGAGCAAGCCCTGTGTGCAGGCTCTGTGTGCCCCATGTGAGTCTGCCACTCAAGGGAGGATTTATGCTCTGAGCTGCTATGGCCTGGTACTGACATACAGGGAGAGGCCATATCACCCACACAGAGCCTGCCTTCCGGCCACCTGGACCTCCATCACGTGGATCCTGATTCAGCAGAGCTGGCACACTGCAGTCTCCATTAGGGCTGAGGAAGAGGATGTAACAGCAAATGGAGAGGCCAAGTGCAAAGGCTACTGGGATTTCTTAGCTTGGATTGAAATTTGGGCCAAATCTATTAACCGAACACCCATGGAGTTTTCACAGGCTGACAGCCAGAGGAGGAGAATTAGCAATGATAAGAAACTAGAAGGAAATGAACACCAATTCTCACTGACTGCTGGTGGATGAAGTCCATGATTTTCTCCCATGGACTTGAGACCCACCAGAAACATTTCTCACATGAAAAAAATCAGACAATTGGAGAAATGCATTTATCCAGAAATCCAGCTATTTTAACTGAAAACAATTTTCTGATTTTATTCTACCTAATGGCGTGCTTTATTCACTAAGCATATGATAGCAGGTAGGTTCTTACAAAGGAGCTTGTGGGAGCCAAGACCTGCCCAGGATGGCAACCAGCAGCAAACTTTTTTTTTTTTTTTTTTCTTCTTCCAATTACAATTATGTAAAATGAGCAGCAGGAGGCTTATGTCACAGGAAAATTGCAACCCAGTCCACTTCAGCCAAGGATAGAAGGGCTGTGCTCTAGGATTCCAGCAAAGGAACATTCTCTCTTGGTTAAATCAAACATTCCCCTCATCAATACCCACAATTTGGACAAAGCTTAAGGAGAGTAAAAGAAACCCTGAGCATCTGTGTGGGCTGGGAATGTAAGTCGGTGGGTGGATTCTTAACACTGCTGAAGTGATTGGGGGGAAAGCCATGTTTATTTGTTAAAATGGAAACAATCAGTAATGACAAGGAAGCTGAAACATTTGGACAAAGCTGTGATGGAGCCCAGAGGACATTCTTCAGTTCTCATGAAACAAAGCTCCTCCTTATGAAATAGCATGCATGTTTTCCTAATTCCTTTCCAGAGTGCTCATTTAAAAAGTCTATATAAACAAATAAATAAGTAGACATATTCCCTTTGTCTATGATCACAGCACAGTTCTTGAAGTCCGTATTTGCTGTTAGTTGTCCTGTGGCTTGCTTACGCAATTAGGCCAGATACATATCTTTATTTACATTAGTTGCCTGGAACATTATAAACACTTGTCTTTAGTATGACCATTACCAAGGTAACTGATGGTATTGTAAGTTGCAAGTGACACTGATTTAAAACCAAAAACAGGCTAAAAGAGCCCTAGTTACAAGGGATTAAAAAAATTTTTTTTTGGCCCATGTTTTTAAAAACTTGTTTTTAAGTGTACCAAACTTTCTGCCAGTTCCTGTTGGTATAAGTCATTTCCAATCCAATGTGATACCCATGGTTGTTAATAACAGTATTCACAGAGGATCTCTTTTTTCTTCTCTAATGCAGCCCCTCCTTCCACGGGCCAGTGTCACCTGAGGGGAACACGTGAATAACTGCCAAACACCCTACAGATTGGTTCATGATCACAAGCTAGTTCAAGAGCAAGAAATAGAATTTAGGGTTCTACCCTTTAGATGAGAATATCACATTATGTTACTGATGTCAAAGGGGTCACGAAGCTCAAGTCTTCTTCTGACAATGCTAAATGAATTTTATCAAACTGAAAAATCATCCAGGTTGAAAGTTAAAAAAAATGGGAGGAAGGCATCGGCCTTTTGTAAAGCTAAAGTATTTCTTCAAATTCATATCTAGTTTCTGTGGCATTTACTAAATGGCTGCTGTTATTAATATAAAACTGATGTCATCTCATCTAACATGCAGTACACAGCTCTTGTCACCACAGCCTCAATATCTCTGTAAATTCAATTATGAAAAACAAGCCTTCAATATGCAGAGTAAAATTTTTCCTTTTTAAAAAAACTGATTTTAAGCATGTGCCAATAGACAGACAGTAATGTAGAATTTTTGCTGGACTAGAAGTTATGTCTTTCATTAAAATGGCCTCCAGACCTGGCATCTGTATGCCTCATTTAATATGACAGCAATAACTCTTATTTATTGGTCAGCAGTATGCCAAGGGTGTTATATACATTATATCTCATTTACCTAAAATGATATTAACATGGCATGAAAATTTTAGTTTTCTTCATGGTAAGAGATCTAGAATAATCAGTCACTACCTACGTCCCAATTGGCTGAAGTTTGGAGAACAAAATTCTAGAGAGCCTTTCTTTTAAGCAACGGGGACTGTCTCATGAGATGAACTTCTCCCTTGATTTGTATCACTGACCTTGCCCTGAACTTCAGTGAGCTCAGCTGAGCCAGACAATGGTGTTACCCTTTAATAGGTAAAACGCAGCATAGAGCTATCCTACCTTTTCCTTCATTACTGGCAGACCACCGCTGCTTACCAAGTCCTGTATTTACACTCAAAGCTAAAAATAAAGCTTGAACCACAGACATACAGAGCTAACATCACTTGGACCTGTGAGGCCACGTGGGGGAGTTCAAATTTTAAACACTATGCCATTTATCAGAATGGACCCCTAACCAGGCTTCCTATGAAGAGCAACATAGCATGAAAACATTTCAGCTTTATGCTTCTTTTCATGGTTTGGATAGAGTCTGTCAGTTCTGAACCAACAGCAATATTACTGCCATTATTCCATGTGTTAGTAAATTTGACACAGCACCATCGGCCAGTTTGTGAGGATGAGAGATATATTTTAGTGCTTTCTTGAAATATGTTGATACTGTGAAGAGGAAGATCTGTACATTTACCACGGCCAATCTGCAAATATTTTAATGTTTGTTTTAAGTCACAAGGGCTTGCCAAACTGGCTTTTGGAATTAAAGCATGTTATTTGAAAACAAAAAATTATACGGTTACCTAATTCAAGCTTACCATCATCACCACTATGTTTTAAATTATGTTATATGCCATAATCTGTTATGTTAATATAGTACTATGGGAAAAATTTATTATGCTATTCCATACACTTAATATCATTGCCTCATGTTTGGAAATAGCAACCGAACACTTAAAAAACAATGTCATTGCCATAGAGTGACTGCTTCCATTTGGCATTTAACAGGATGGTCTCCTACAAATATTGTGAAAGATTTTCTCGGGTGCCATTGGTATTAGACAAGCAAAATTGCAAATGATTCAATTAGCACTTCACAAGATTTGTTAAGTCCAATGAATAAACACTTATTTGGGTAAATTGATACATTAAAGTGATCTAATTTAAGGAATTGGAAGATTGGGGAGAATTGATGAAATGTTGGAACTGTCAGATGTATTTCTTTAAAAGACAATTTCAGCTATACAACCTTAAATGAAATATTGGCAAAGGAGATTATTGAGAAAGGAATACTTTGATAAAGGGATATGAATATTTGATAATTACCATGTTCACTATTTGGATATGAAAATTAATTTTAACCTTTTAAAAATTGTATCATTTGTAGTGTTATTCTATACATCTTTTTTTTTTCTACAGGTAAAGAAAAAAACTCCAACTTGGAGCTAATATAAATTGGCAAATTTCAAAGATTTAAAAGCTAAATTTAATGGAAAGTGGTATACAAAACACTTTATATTGCAGTCAAAATGTTAGTAGTTTTAAAATGTGTATTAATCTATAATTATGATAGCAGCCTCTGACCACTTTTTATTTTATTGAAAAAACCCACACCTGTACAGCCGGTTTTCCCTTTTTTGCCTGAATAGCCCATATCACAGTGGCAGATGAATGAGCCTTTAGTGTTTTCACAGGTCCCACTTAGGCAGATATTCGGATTCAGGTCACACTCATTGACATCTGAAAAACATAGATGTTATTAATATACACAACTGTTTTATACAAATTAATACTTTCTCTCTGAGATAAAATAAATATGTCAAATAAATTAGAAAAGGTGAAATACTTTCACTCAGCAAAAATATTATTAAGTACTACATTTAAATGTTTTCACTCAGCAGAAAAAACAACAACAAAAAACAAATTTAAGGATCCCAGTTCACATTGGCTTTCGAGATTGCAGGCTAATTACATAAATTGGCTTTTATGTGGTCCAAAAGGAGGGGCTCAGGTGATCAAATAAGGATCAACTCAAGGGTGAGTGTAGAGCCTGTTCATGTGACAGTCTAGATAACTTTTTAAAACAGCATACTCTATTGCAAAATAAAAATTTTAATTCAGTCTGCCAATGCAGATAATTTAGTTTCCATAGTTTAAAGAAAAGATAAATTTGCTAAGTGTAAGTAATTATAAATCTCATTTCTTTCCCAAGTTAAAAAATTATTTATTTTTTAAGTGTTCATTTCTATTCCTAGGACTTCATAAATTTTCAGTAAAGGTTTTCAGAAGAGATAAACATGGTAAGAATTTAGATACAAGCAGTTCTAGACTCTTGCTTCTGGGCAAGATGGAATGACCTTCCCACCCCAAACAAGGAAAAAGTTGGACATGCAGCATGATTCTCTAGACAGTGGACACTGAGCAACAAAATATAGTGATCTCTGAGAGAAATAAAATAAACTGGGTGAGTTCTAGATTGTCCCCAGGTTACTGTATGGAGGAAGTTTTAAGATAGTGGCATAAAGAGGGGCATGCCAGATGGAACAAGGTGATGTTACGGAGATGAGGAGATGAACCTAGAAGTCCTTGAAAGTCAAGATAATAACTGGAGTTCACAGGCAAAGAAAAGGACAGAAGAGACCTGCACAGAGGAAGAGCTCCAGGGATCTGTAGAGAGTCTTCCTCAAGTGATCAGAAGAGCAGGCACGCACACACTCATAAGGAAACAAACCTCTTGAGGCTGGGGAAAGCATGACCCAAAAGAATGAGGGAGACAATGATCCTGAAAGTTCACAGAAGGTCTGGAATTGTGCCTGTTTTCAACAGTCAAACTGGAAAACCTCATAATTCACAGGGAATTGGATACAGTATCCAGAAGGGTCTTGCCTCAGTAATGCAGCAAAATTAGCCCAAGACTAGCTGCTGCTTAAAAGCTTAAAAGGAAGACTTTGAAAGAATCAATCTGTTTCCAAGTAACCCAACTGCTTTCCAGAACAAAGCTCAAGAGTATTTCTAGGAATATGAAAACATCCAGCACCTACTAAGGTAAAATTTACAATATCTGGCTAACAATCAAAATTACCAGGCATTCAATGAAGGAGGAAAACATGAACCAAAATGGGAAAGTCAGTTTATTGAAATGACTCAGAATTAACAAGAATGATGAAATTAGTAGGCAAGAACACGAAAACAGTCACAACTACATTCCATGTGTTCTAAAAGTAAGAGGAATGACTAAACATAGTAAGCAGAGACAAGGAAGATATGGAAAAAAGACCCAAAGTAAAATTTTAGTGATGAAAACTACAATGTCTCAGATGAAAAATACAATGATAGAATGAAAGGCAGATTCGATATTGCAGAAGAAAAGCTAACCAATTGAAGGCACGACAATGGAAACTATCCAAAACACATATGGTCAATTCTAGAGTTCACTGCATTCTTGTCGAAGATAAAATCTTGTGTAGCTTCAGACAAGCATTTTAAAAGCCTGAACTCTAGTCAGAGCAAAAGGAGGATTAAGTAGACAGAAATAATGGATAGATATGTAAGATATATCTACATGGAGTTGATCAATGATTGGCTCAACCCCCATAACATATCTGACAAAAGCATCATCACAGAAACAAGAAAGTACCTCTTTGGAAAGCTGTCTTTAAAATATGAGTACCATCTCCATAAATATTCTTGCTTTCTTCAAGGGATCTATGTTTCAACTAAACAAACTAATATTTATGTAATTTAACAATGCTTGTGAGTAACCAGACAAATGGAAAATTCTTTGCTTACCTACACAAGTCTTCATATCTTCAGAAGCCATAAATCCATCATAGCACAAGCACCTGTATTCTCCAGGAATGTTTGTACACTGACCACCATCACAGATATTGGGGTTATCTTCACATTCATCGATGTCTACAAGGAATAAAACCAACAAAGTTGTTGATATTGGGTCCATTATTCAGTGAGAATTTGACCCAACCCAAATAAATTCAGCCTACTAGCATAAGACAATTAACTCTCAAATCCAAATGAAACTTTATATAAATTGTCCTTTCAGGTTATCCTGGGTGAAAAGGATAAAAACTTTCAAGATTCACTATACTATTTAAGGATGAGATCCACACCCACTCAAAGTCCATCATTTAAATTATAAATTTTAACTCCTATGAATTTATCATTCAAAAATTATTATGAATCTTATTTTCTCATTGACAACTCACAAATGCCAAAGATCTATTATCTTCTGTTTTACTTACACTTTAAGATATGAAAAAAGGTGAAAATTGCTTGAAACAAGAATCTACTTTAATGAAATTTTGGTAAAAATACTAATTTTCAACATTTGCTTTTTATAGTTAATATCAAGAGGGTTTTTTTAGGGAAAGTTTTCTAGATCCCATAAAATAATTGTGGTTCCTCAGCCAAATTTTCTTCTTGGCCCAAGCTAAAATCAAAATCTGTATCACCCATTTCCTCTCATTTCTAGTTGGTTATATGGCTCTTCCAGCCCTGTGTGATACAATAGAAAGTAGGACAGAGGCTCTCAAACTTTAGAATGCATCCAAATGATTCGGAGAGCTTATGAAGACACAGATTACTGAGACAACCCAGTAATATCTGATTCAGTAGATCTTGGATGGGTCTTGAGATTTTACATTTCTAACAAGTCCTCAGGTGATGCTGATGCTGTTGGTCCAGGGAACACACCCAGAGAGGCATGGAATTTGCTCAAAAGATTGAACTCTTTCAAATTTTGATTAATGAAGAAAATGCATTTTATACTTCACTTATTATATATCAGGTACTATATTAAGTTTTGTACATACTCTTTCACACAGGCAGTCTAAACTCATTATAGATGAAAAAATCTGGTGCTAAGTATCCTCATCAAAAATGCACAGCTAAAATGTGTTGACAAAAGAGGATTTGAACCTCAAAATGTCTGAATCCAAAAAGCCCAAATCCTGAACCACTATACTTAGGGAGCTTTTATTGAGAGATTTCAACATGAAACTAAAACTCACTCACCAGTGCAAGATCTCTGGTCAGGCATTAGTGCAAATCCTGGCTGACAGCTACACTCATAGCTGCCTTCAGAGTTTGTGCAGAAGGTTTCACATCCACCATTCATTATGCTGCATTCATCAATGTCTAAGAGAAAAGATTTAAATGTTTATTCCATTCAAAATTCAATTTATTTGTTCAAAGATATGTAAATACCATTACGACAGTATTAACAGGTTGGGCCCTTTAAGTGGGATTTGGGCCATGAGGGCTCTGCCCTCACAGGTGGCACTGGTGCCATTTAAAGAGGGTGCATTGGCCCCCTCTTGCTTTCTCTCACCTCTTGCCTTCTGCCATGTTATGGCGCAGCAAGAAGGCCATGGCCAATGCCAGCACATTGATACTAGATTTCTCAGTCTCCAAAACTGTGAGCCAATGAATTTCTATTCATTGTAAATTATGCAGTCTCAAGCATTTTGTTGTAGCAGCACAAAAACGGACCAGTACACCTTCTTCTGTGTTTATGATCATGGCAATGCTCTCGGTCACAGATTCAGTTATAAACCTGCAATTTGGTTTGACTGACTTGAGTTTCCAATCATTTACAAGAACCCGAGTTGAAGTTCTGAGTTGTCCTGGGCCATGTTTCAGAAGAATTTGTGCTGATTTATGGTTTTGGGTGGAAACCATGTGAAACTTGGCAGTTCCACACGGTGTACACCCCAAACCAGGCAAAAACTGGCAGCATCTACAAAATTTCACTTTGACTTTAGGCACAATTAAGCCACAGGGCCTCTGTGCCACCCTTCACAGCATGACTAAACCTACAGAGGTCCAACCACAAAACAAAATGCTTGTCCCACAAAAACCCATCTTTAAGGAGTGCCAGGCATGGTCTCTATTTCAATATAAGATATGAATGTTCCATGGGCTTCTTTCTCATAGTTATTCTTTGAATCTTTTAGCTGATTTATACCACCCACAATGAAGACCTCACTCTAGGCTTTTCTTTTTGATAGCACTCATCATGTGAAATGTATCTCAGGTAGTCAGGAACCACTGGCTGACCAGCCTTGGCAAGCAGATGCATGAACAAGGCACCTACTATGCCCATTTTTCAAAACTACTTGGGTCAACTTATATTTGTTATAGCAAAAACATCTGATACCCTTAAGTAGTTCTTTAAAACAGGTAGGGAAGGTGACATCTAAAGCTCATGAGCCACTATTTAAAAAGTGTTATTATAGAAAAATAAGAAATATTAAGTAAAAGTAATGAGTGAGGAAAAGAATACATTGCTTCTTTTATAAAGAGACCAATTAAAATAAAATAGTAAATAAAAAGAAGTTTAGAACTTACCAACACAAAACAACCTATCGGGCGTTGAATGATAACCAGGGTTGCAGGCACACTGATACTTCCCTATGAGGTTCACACAGCGGCCATTGGGACAGAGGTTCCCGCTCAGTTCACACTCATTGATGTCTATTTAGGAACAAAGAAGAGCAAACATAAGCTGCTGACTCTGGAAGAGATGTGGGTCAAATTACTGACCTAGAGCAAATGGTCTGAAGGTCTTCCTCCTTACCAATACATGCAGAGATGTTTGGGGACAGCTGATGACCAGGTGGGCATTCGCAGCGGTAACTGCCTTCTGTGTTAAGGCAAACACCGCCTCGGCAGAGGAGAGGATCTCTCTGACACTCATCAATATCTGAAAAATGGAAATGACCTGTGTTTAATACATTGGTGGGTCCCTTTCCCTCTCCAGGCCATCCCCTTTACCATCCCTCAGTTGCTGGGAGTCCTGGCTGCTAATGGCCAGTCCACCACACTCAAAAATGCCTAGGATGTGAGAGACTGGACCCCTCTCCTAAGCCAGTGACCACCCCTGGTGAAAAATTGATTGAACTGACATGGAAGATTAAAATCTTGACCTTGTCTCAACATGGGACACCTCTCTGGGGCCATATATACCCCAGAGCTTCCTGTGGGATCAGACTAAAGTTGCAAGACAGCCAAATGCTTGGCTTATCTTCTTCTCTTGCACTAACCTTGCTCCTCTCACTTTCTCACTTCCTGACAGGCTCTTCCCCAGAACACTCCCACAAAACAAAACACTCTTGTAAGAATCCCCATTTCAGACTCTGTTTTTTTTTAGGGAATCTGATCTAAGGCAGTCAGATTAATCAACCTCTTTTTTTCTAGAAATCTGGGTAAAATCCAGAAGTCCTCTAATGGGACTTCTTTTATAGCTTAAGTTTCAATGGTTCTCAATTTACTGTCTATTCCAAGCATTAAATTCACTTCTCAAAGGTTCACAACTGATTTTCAAAGTTACCCATAACCCTAAAACACAAATTCCCTCACTTCTTCTGCAGGTCACTCTCCCTCCACCACAGACTGATTTCTGACTCCCTGGTCAGGAGCACAGTGTGGTAGGCAGCTGGAAGAACCTGTGACAGAGGCTATGAGGCACCCAAGCTTCTTGAATTCCTTTTCTTCCTGTGTGGATCACATGACCACAAACCTACCCATGCAGTTCTTCATCATCATGAATCCACTCTCATAGCCTTCATCACACTTGCATTCAAAGTCCCCTGGGGTGTTCACACACTGGCCTCGGCCACAGAGGTCGGGAGATATGCGGCATTCATCAATATCTGCACAAAAAGAACAAGTGGCAGCAAATGAGTATCAGGATGGCCTTAACACTTGTGGCAATATGAAAGAGGATGGGTTTTAAAGAATGTAACCTCTCTTGCCCCTGGAAGCTCACACTGACCTGTGCAGTTCCTTTCTTCAGAATCAAGAGCAAAGCCACTGTCACACCTGCACTTAAAGCTGCCAATGGTATTTCTGCACTTGCCGTGGGTACAGAGGCTGGGTATCATCTTGCACTCATTGATATCTTCAAGAAAAACATGGGGGAGAAAAGTTTGTAAGCAACTAGTCGGGTGGTCTCAGTGAGTTAACTTACCCAGTAAGTTAAGATGGTAGCCATACTCATTTCAAAGAATGTGTGATGACCTATAAGGCATGACTTTGTAAACATCTCTAGCCTTTTCAACTTTTCCATTATAGAAAACATTGTTAGAGAAGCAAAGTGTGTTTGAGAAATGACATTTGCTGGATTTGGATAGAGGACTTGGCACTGGTTTCTTACACCACTTACCCTCCATTATACACTAAGGTGGGTGGCAGTGATATGGATGCTTCAAGACAAGAGACAGATGGTCATATCACTTGATTTTAGTAGATGGCATGTAAATTTTCCTGGCAGATTTTTCTTTGATTTACTTCTGGCTTACGATAGTATAAAAATTTATTTTACCATTTAATGACTAAATAGGAGAAGCAAGAGACCCAGAGACCCAGGGAAGTCTGGAGGAGTGGAAGTGGAGACAGCCTAGCACAGAGTAAACGTTTTGCCATATATAATTCAGAAAGCTAAAAATCTATGCTGAGATGACCAACAGATGGCCACACTGATAATGTTCATGGTAATTTTTCTGTTAGTAGAATGTTGGGATCATGCAAAGGCACCTGTTGGTCTAAAAAGAAAACCAATTGACCATTCAAAACATTGTACCTTTGAAGAAAGGTTTTCCATTTGTAATATCTTTCGTGGCAAATCCTGGTCCTCTGGGGCAGAGCTCCTCATACTCTGGGGTGTTTCTCATGGGACACTCCTCACACTCCTCCGTGCCCCAGGCTCCACCTACAGAGCAGCAGCAGGCATCCATGCGGTGGCGTCCAGCAATAGGCAGAGTGCACTCCTCATCATCATACCTCAGGTAGCATGTTTCCAGGCGGATATCTGTCAGAGGAACAGAGGGAGGCTGAGGAGGGAGCTATGGTTTGGATATGAGGTATCACCCAAGAAGCTCATTTTAGGCAATGCAGGAATGTTCACAAGTGAAATGATGAGATTATGAGAGCTGTAATCTCATCAGTGGATTAATCCATTTGATGGATTAATACTTCAAATTGATTACTGGGTTGGGGATGGCTGAAAGAGGTAGTTCACTGAGGGCATGCCCTTGAGAATTATATTTTGTCCCTGGTTAAGCAGCCTTCCTCTGCCACACCCTTCTACCATGATCCTGTGCCTCACCTCAGGTCCAGAGCAATGGAGACAGCCAACCATGGTTTCAGACAGCTCTGAAACCATGAGCCCAAATTAACTTTTCCTCCTCTAAGTTATTCTCATCAGGTAATTTTTTCATAGTGATGAAAAGCTGACTAACACAGAGGGCCACTCTGTTTTTACTACCATTAACTGCAAATTTTGTTAGGCAAAGGATAATACATGGACTAATTTTCTATCTACTTATTGACTGGAATAAGTTTTCTCCTTCAAAAGAAACCAAGTGTGTGGTAAATATTCCTGACTAATAAGCACTCTCTTTTCTTTGTAGGTCCATATTTGCCCCTCTTATTTGAAGAAAGCTCCCTTTCAACCCCAGGTACTTTCTAATAGTCCTACATAAGGAGTGGTACTCTGAAAACTCCCACTGTGCTCCCTGACACACTAGCACTAAGTCATAGAGTCCAGAATGTCTTGGCATGTCCTTCCCAGTGAAAAGCAAACTGCACTCTTTGTTGTTGGAGCACATCTAAGCTAGCTCCATCACCTCTTCCTCAGATGCACTTCATTTTGTAAAGTCTGCCCTACTTGGAGGAACCACAGCACAGAAAAGCCATCCACTCTTCTCAAGTATTCTTTTCACCTCAACATGTGATCATGTGCACATTTTTTCAGGATACAAATAGAATTCTTCTTGCCCCAACTCCAAATTCATGGCATTGTGAGGAAGAGTAGAAAGACCAAAGGCCCAGAAGACCTGGATTCTGGAAATGTTCTACAACTAAGTTGTTTGTCTTAGACAAATGATTACCTGGAACATTAATTTCTACATTTTAAAAATAATGTTGCACCCATCTCTCAGGAGGTACTATGAAGCTCAGGTGAGATTATGCACCTGAAAACTAAAGTATAATTAAAATGTAAGTTGTACTCTTTCTTCTCTGTCTCTTTTGCCATGGGGTTACTGACTATTCACTGCAATGTCTGAACCTCTCGTATTGGATGGAAAGTTGCTGAAGTTGCAACTTTATGTTCAGTTTTGCCTATATCAAGATGGGTCATTAAAAAACAAATCCTAAATTAAATAACTGAAGAACCTAGAAGAAGACTTTTATTAAATGCTGATTCCCCCTAAACAAAGAAACTAAAACTAAGAATGTGATTAACTGACATTCCCAGTTACAAAAAGATTCTGGGCTCTGAACTTGTCCTTCTATTTCATATTGCTTAAGCTTTAAGCTTAAAAGTTCTCTCTGTGGGGCTGGGGTTGTGGCTCAGCAGTAGAGTGCTTGCCTAGCATGTGTGAAGCCCGGGTTCCATCCTTAGCACCACGTATAAATAAATAAAATAACGGTACTGTGTCCACCTACAACTAAATATATATATATATATATATATATATATATATATATATATATATATATATTAAAAAGTTCTCTCTATAAAGGTTTGTTAGCTCTAATTTGTAAATGATCAAAACCTTGAGTTTCATGAACTCTTTTCACCTCCTACACTGACTAGCGATGCTCTTAGAGTGGTTTAGTTTCAGATATACAAAAGCCGAGCACAATTTCCAGAGTCATGGGCTCAGATATGAGCAATATAAGGGGCATATTCCTGACAGTCAGAAGCTACAGTAGTTATACCAAGAAATGCTGCTAGATAGCATAAGTGGCACTCAAACTTGCTGCCCCTGGGTCAGCCTTCTAAAGACAGCATTCTGGATTCGGCATCCAATCTCTTCCATTTCATTCTGATGGGATGACTGGGTTTGAGGTGCTTCTTTGGGCTCCAGCAGTTGGCCTGGAGGATCCCACCTAACTGGCAGTGACAATAGCTCTGGATTCCCTCAGGTTTACTCCCCAAGGCAGTGGTATCTTTGCTCCTGATCCCCACATGCATTTGCTGTAAGGACCTGTCTTTCTGGCCAATGACAGGATATGTCTAGAAGTCATTGATTATAGTTTCCTATTAAGTGCAAATGTTGATCTTCTTGTCACCATTCACCTGGTATCCTATATTCCATGGCATATGGGGTCAGATCTCAGAACTCTGGAATAATAGCTGTGATAAAACTGATTTAAGGAATAGTTATATAACAACAAAGGCCTAAAGTTTCTTCTCAATAACCTTTTCTCTACACTTTTTGTAAAGGGGAACATAAAACTTGAGTTAGGAAGGCCATCTGTCAAGGAAATTACCATGGATCCTAATGTTGCTGTCTGAATTTGGTGCTTAGAACCAAATATTCAGCTGCGTCTTATTAAGAGTTTTGAATATTTAAGAAAGGATTATTAGAAAAATGAGCTCAGTATTTACCAAGGCAGATCCTTCCTGTGGCATCCAAAGTCATTCCATTGGGACACTCACACTTGAACGATCCCCTGGTGTTGACACACAGGCCATTTTTGCACACTCCTGGGAACACTTCACATTCGTCTATATCTAAAAAGAAAAGGAAAAAAAAAAACCATGAAGTTAACATACATGTATAAGATAATTTTACCTTAGTCCACTTATAGACTCATAATTATTCTCACAATAGAAAAGGCCACTTTGAAGCTGATAAGTTCAAAAAACTAGTTTCCATACAAGCAGTTCACGTAGAATTTCTAGGGTATCTAAATAGCACCCTATTACTAACAATATAAGAGACTCTCCATCAGTCTCAAGGGTAACTTTTGAGTCAGAGAGTGGGTGTGTGAGTTCTTGGGGACAGATCTAGTAGCTATAGACAGGTAAGGTTCCCAGGGGCCACATAATTAGCTTTATGAGATGAAGTGTCTCATAAAGCTTAAAAGTTCTCTCTATAGGGCTGGGGTTATGGCTCATCAGTAGAGTGCTTGCCTAGCATGTGTGTCTGGAAACAGAGAATTAGAAACCTGCTATTTCAAGCTATCAAAGAAAAGAACAGCCTGAAGGTGAGCACAGAAAATAATCCTGAGGGATATGTGGGTCAGTCGGGAGTCTCTTTTGATAAGTGCTAAATCACTAGAAATTGTGTAACTAGTTCTAACCCAGCAGTGGTCTCATGCTATCCTGGCAATATCATGGTGGTCCCTGCCTGGATCAAGGAAGAGTCCAAAGGTGCTCACTCATGTGCATCCATTCATCACTCACCCAATCTCTCTCAAGTGGACCAATCCTTCCCTGTCTGCTTAATGGGAGCTGTGTGCTCACTGTACTTAATTTGGAAAAACAGTCATCATCCAGTTAGTCCAAAGAAAGGTACTTACTTGCCAGTGCCAAAAAGGAGAACATTAGTTAAGAAACACACAAACTATGTCCCTATTTTGAAGAAATAACTTTCTAAGCCAGGAATGTTGAAAAAATTTCTGTATCTTTCCTTGGAGTGGAGAAAAATGGGGAGAGGACAGACTATACCTTTCTGTTTTTTGTTTAGTTGTTTGTTTTGTTGTTGTTATTCTGGCCACTCAAATACCAAAATGTGCTGTTGAGCTCAGATAAGTTATTATAGCGGGTCTGGACCAGGAAAAGGCCAAAGGATTCAGTCATCATTTGGAAAGCAAGACCTTGGGTGGGGGTTGTAGTGTTCTTTGTTTTAACAGGGAAAGAACTTCATTTCATCCCACATATGGGACTAATTGCTGTTTTTAAAATATTTCAGCTGCTGTGTCATGTCAGATTGTGTTAGTCACCATGACCTATATCTATCTGGGACTCCATGAGAAAGAATCACTGCAAACTGGAGAGAATCCACCCAGACTTAAAAAAGAGGCAAGGGAGTGCATCCCGCTAAGTCAGCCATGAGCACGAAACAAACAAACAAGGCCCACGGAGAGCCAAGGAAATACAAATTTTACGGCTTCATCAAAAATTTCCTGCTTTCCTCTTCCTGATAAATGGCATGTTGAAAGTGCAGTCACTCTAAACCGTAGTCAACCTAAACATTTTCAGCCCCCCTGACCTTTGGCCATAGTGCTCTGACACTGGGAAATGCACCATACATGCTTGTGAACTTAACATCTGCTCTGCTCTGCAGTTCTTGTCATTCTTTTCCTCTGATGTGTATTTCTCCCTGTGAAGTTATAGGACCTCTTTATCCAGCACAAGTTAACACAAGTATTCTTCACACACCCAGAAATGTATGGTTTATAAATAATCGGAAATACCTTCACATTGTGTTCCTTTAATTCTTGAGAAGCCTTTACCACATATGGGATCTGTGGGGCGGGGGGAAAGAAAGGTGACAATATCCAGACTTTGTAGTTATGATGTATTATAACAAACACAAAAGAGGACCTGTAACAGGAATTAGATGTTATGAATAAGGATGAGATACAGTGTTTCTGAGATTGCATAGGTGAGGAAGAACAATTATGAAACGTCTCCTATGATAAAGCTCAGTTCCTCTAAGATATCTCAAAAGATACAAAGTTACATCACACTAAGGTGACAGTTAAGAAGGAAACCCAGTGCAAGTTTCTTTCTATTATCCTGAAGATGGGAATCAGACTACTACAAAATGAAAAGGGGCAGAAAGCCAAGAATTTGGAGGTCTCAAGCCCCACAGCATTCACATCACATAAATTCACACACTGATATATTAAAACATTGGATCAGCAAACGATTAGCGAGGCTCTCAAACCTCAACTTCCCAACAGATTTAGAAGTTGAGCAGAAACCCTTATAAAGCTTAGTCATAAATGTTGGTTTCTTTATAACAATTAGAGTTTTGGAAGAAAAGCTGGAATTGCTAAAAGCTCAGGACCCTTACCAGGAACTGGTGCCTCAAGGAAGACTCACAAACTAACCCTATCATCATTTTGAGATAGAAATTAACCAAATCACATAAAATTATTGTACTTGACACTTCTCTGATTTCCTATTCAAGAATGTTTCATTGAGGCCATCAGAATCAAATCCTTCAAAATTCCCAGGTGAACTTAAATAAATAAAATACTTGTCTTTCCCTTTCTAGGCACATCAACCAGTGGATGAGGGCGGGGGGGGAACAGCACCATTTCTCTTACCAACTTGGCATATGGTGCACGGGCTCCCCCAGGCAGCACCAAGGGAAGAGCAGCACTGGGACTTCAAGGTGGCTCCATTGATGTTGATCTCACACCGCCCATCGATGACTGTTTGCCAGCAAGTGCCCTTGATGGTTTCTGCAAGGGAGGAGGATAATATTTAATAGATATTTAGTAGAACCTATATCAAAAATTCAAACATGCACATTGGACTTATAGCAGGAATAGCATGACAAAACAAGGAATACTGATGGTTTTAAATGCTGCTCCCACACTAAAACTCTTCTCAGCAAAAGTTGATGTTAAGTATAGCAGCACTAATGAACATAAAAAAATCATTCTCAGAAAGATAAATACCTATGCAGATGGTTTTTGTTGGATCCAAAGTACTTTCAGAAGAACATTCACAAATGAAAGAGCCAGGACTGTTCTTGCAGACTCCATTAATGCAAGGACTTGATTCACATTCATCAATGTCTGAAACAAAAACAGGTCTACATTACTGCTAAAAGCTAGTCTTGGGCATAAAGAAGTGTTTCGCTTTTGGCCTGAGTGCTACCACACACTCTTCATCAGATAGCAAAACTTGGACTGGATAGTTTTTCTCTACTAGATGAAATGCCAAAATATGAACTGATATTTCTGTTTGGTATGGAATCTAGTAATTGGCTGAATCTTTTAATTCAGAAAATGTGGAACAAAGGTACATGTGATCCCAAATTATGAATTCAAATGGTACATGTATAATATTGTCTTCATTTATTAAGTGATAGCAAATAACATGCCAGGCAAAATGAACACAGTGGCATTTAAATGGCAAATAATACACCAATTGAAGACAAATACCATCAGTGGCTTGCAAAGTGTGTACAAGTGCCATTTAGAGCCACAGGACTTCAATTAAAAATGGGCATGATTGTCTAAAATAGAAGTGACTCTAATTTATTCTTGTGATTTTCCAACGACATTCCAAAAGAAAGCAAAGTACATATTATAAGAATAAAACATATGGTTTACCTTCACAGGTTTTCAGGTCAGGTTTATATATAAATCCCTTGGGGCAGGTACAGACAAAACTTCCAGGAGTGTTTCTACACTGTCCGTTGTCACAGAGTAGGCTGTTCAGCACACATTCGTTAATATCTGGAAAGTCAATGAAAATGAACATTTGAAAGAGCCCATCTCTTGAAAGCAACTTCTTTGCTCTTTTAGATTAGATCTTTTAAAATGGCATGATTAATTACACCAAAACAGGTAAAACTCCTGTACCATTGGTTTTCACAAAATGAGGTAATTTTAGGAAAATAGAAGCTTGACCTGGTTATCAAAACCAGATATCTATAAAGCCTTAGGTCACTAGACAATGTTTAATTCACTTTCTTTAGTATGAAGAAAACCTGGGTTTGCTGGAAATCATTTATCATTGCTTTTTATAATTGCTTCATTGTATCAGACTCAGAACCAATTTTATTGTGTTAAGAAACTAGATAAATATTTAGAAAGTGTGGTCCATCTTTGATATGCATTAGTTCTGGGATGGGCATTTCTTCCTTAAAATAATTTAAATTGTCTCCAGTTATGTTTATAAAGTATGAAGCAATTTGTAGTGTTTATAATTGTCATGGGAATTCAGACTTGCAATTCGGAGGACTGAGGAAAACTCCTCGTTTCCTGCTGAATAATATGACTATCTGAAGAAAAAACAAGATTTAACATATGAATTACTATATAGGGAATGTAGAAATTATGCAGTTTGTAATATCCCTTTGAGCTAAATTATTCCAGATAGCCTATGAAATGGGCTAGACATTCATAAGGAATTTTTTATGCATTGAGAGGGTCTGATTACATCATCAGCTAGAACTGTCTTAGAAATGGAACTTCTTATCAATACAGTTTTTTCATCCCAGGACCCACCTGGTGGGCCATAGTGCCTCTTCCATGGGGTCTTCTAGGCATCCCAGGTACATCATGTAGTAAAAAATATATCTGAGGTCCCCTAGTTCATCTTAAAGTATATTAATTTTTGTCCTATTCCATAACATATGTTTGCTCATATGTAAAATGTGTTTGGCCTCCCAATCAAAAAGATGTACCATCTTACATTTTAGTTTTGGCACAGTCTGGCATATTCTATAAAAATGAGTATGTTAGCTTTGGAAGCTCAGCTTCAGAAAACCTGAGGTATATGTCACTCCACTACAGAATGGACAATGCATTTCACAAAATACTGGTCTAGGAAGAAACTGACCCATGTTGAACATTTTCTTCCCAACCAACTGATTCATTTAGTTACTGGCTGGTAACTTCATTAAAGACTGTCATCATTATTATACAAAGTACATGTATGAAGACCTGAATTGGTTGTCAACATACCTTATATACAAACAGAGATATGAAAAATTGTGGTATATATGTGTATTAAGAATTGTAATGCAAAAAAAGTACATGTATAATGGCATAAATTGACGTGAATATACTTTATATACAGAGATATGAAAAGTTGTGCTCTATATGTGTAATAAGGATTGTAATGCATTCCACTGTTGTTGTGTATTTAAAAAAATAATAAAATAAATAAATAAAGACTGCTAGAGCATCAAAGCTAGTGTTGCTCAACTTAGGAAACAGTAGTTATTACTGTATAAGCTGTATTCTGATTAAATCCAATAAGTGGTTGGAAGAGCTGTTTCTCTCTTATTGAAAGTAGTGATGACTTTGTAGCCATATGAGAATGGCTCAAAATCTTTGCATTTTTACAATATCTAAGAAGATCCTTTTATGGAAGCTTCTTTTATGGAGTGAATCTGATACATGGCTATTAATAAACTATCAAGATTCAATTATGTGAATGTTTGCTATTAAGACATGTACATGCAGTGCTGACACACAAAGTGTAAAGAATTCATCTGCTAAGTCCTTTAAGCTAATCAGAAGCAGTTTCCTCCAAGCAATGAAAGAAGGGATACATTATACATGAAGTGTCTTAGAAAATAGGTGGATGGGGCTGGGGATGTGGCTCAAGGGGTAGCGTGCTCGCCTGGCACGCGTGCGGCCCGGGTTCGATCCTCAGCACCACATACCAACAAAGATGTTGTGTCCGCCGAGAACTAAAAAAATAAATATCAAAAAATTCTCTCTCTCTCTCTCTTAAAAAAAAACCTGAACCATTAATCCATGATGTGGATCTGATTTGCATTTCTAATACTTAAATACTTTAAAAAAAAAAAAAAGAAAACAGGTGGAACTTCTTACCAACACAGTTTTTTCCAGTTATATCCACTTCATATCCCGAATTGCATATACACTTGTAGGACCCACGGAGATTTTCACAAATTCCATTTGGGCAAATATCAGGATCTAATGCACATTCATTTATATCTGCACCACCAAAAAGTTCAAAATCAATGACATTCTAAAATAAACATCAAATTAACTGTTAAAAAAATAAACAGCAAATAAATGTAATAGATTTGGAATTTAAGGAGGGTTGGAGGGTTCACTTAGAAGAGGAAAGCTCATTTCCTTTTTCTCATTTTAAGATATTCCTAAGTCAAGTCTTCCTTCCACCGGTCCCTGAGAATAAACCCGCATCTGAGCTAGAACTTCAAGATTACCAATCCTGAATCAAGCTGAAAGAGACATCCTGGACTTCTCTTGGTTCAAGCACCAAGATGGAAAAGTAGATCCACTATAGAGCTCAAGTCCCTAGCCCTAGTTTCCCAGCCCCCAGCCCTTCCCTCTTCCATTTTCCTTCCACACTGCACCATTCTGAGCATCCTAAAAGCAAGATGATCATGTCATACCCTTGGCTCAAACTTTTGTGGGTTCAATAATATCCTCAAGATTAAATTGAAATATGAAGCCTTTGCTTATTTGTTCCAAACTTCTCACTCCTCTCTGAACACACAATGCCCTCTTCACTCTGTGGAGGTAATGCCTGGAGAAGGTCTCTTCTTTTATCAAAAGCCAGCTCAACCAAAAGCCTTCCCTTTCCTGCCCTCATGAGCTGGGTCCTCTCTCTTCTGAGCTCTCAAAGACTAAACAGAGCTCTAGGAGTGAAGGAGATGCAGACTGACCATCAGTGCATGGGTAGCCTCAAATCCTGTTGCTGGAACCTTTTAAAAATTAGGGTTGACTCTTTTTTCCTTCTCCAAGTTCCTATTACAACTTGTTACTGTCTACCCACTAGCTCGGAATTTGTTATAAATTTCCTAATTTCTCCTCTTTTCTCCTTCAAATACCCACTCCTTGTCTTCATCCATACATATTGAATGAATTGACAATTAATTCTACCAGTCCACTAGAACTCTCTTAATCAAATCATTTAGTTTAATATTAGTAAGCCAATCTCTTCTTCTTTCTTGTCACCTCTTTTTACATTTGTTCCAGTTTTTTCATTTTTCTTTACATTTTTTTTATGGCCCCAACATTTCTCTAGTTCTAACTCCTACACAAACATCTTATTTTCTTCCAACTTGGTTGCTGTCACTGCTTGCTACGACATATAAGATGGCTCCTTATTGTCACCTTATAACGACCAAGTCCTTGAGAGATAAGAAGTCTTTCAGTATGTAGACAGAGATAGTTCTAAGCACATAATCCTGAGGTATACTTGATGGAGGAAAATCTAAAGAAGGTCCAGGCTGCCTCTTTTCAAGAAAGAACAACCACAATCATTTCATCTCATCCTATGTTCCCTGATCAAGTGCCCTGGGAGAGATCCCAGCCCCTTCAGCGAGCAAGCCCCACACCCACATCCTGAAATCCCAGGAAACTTTGGGCGGGCATAGTGGCTCTGCCATGGGGACTTCTAGGCATCCCAGGTACATCATGCAATGATGGCCAGAGAGGAGCCAGGCCAGACTAGTGTCAAGGGACCAACTGGAAACCCACAGGAAGGCCAGATGCTGTCTCGGCACATGCTTAAGGTAGTAAATTTGAAACGAATCCTTACCACTGCCTGCTGACGTCATTCCTGGCCCACTGCTGCAGAGTGCCTGATATTCCGCTGCAATAAATTAACAGATAGTAAATGATTCCCTTGTTTGCAGAACAGGTCAATCCTGCCCTTGGCTTTGCACACATCATTTCTTCCAAAGTGAGCAGAACCAAAATAACGTGGTAAAGGGAAAGGAGGCATCTCTTGAGGGAGTCACCTTTATACCAGGCTCTTTTTTAAAGGATCCGCATCACCGAGGAAATCGACTTTGAAGGATACAGGCAAGTTATAGCAATTCCTTGTGCAAAGCATTTTTGGAAAAGGTATTTTTTCCCATAACTTGATTTGGTTCACCAGGGAACACTTTACACTTTACAGTGAAATGTGCCTGTTAAAATGTGGTTTCTTAACTGTTAATAAAACTTTCTCCCACCATCTTGGGAATAATTTTGTTTCTGAGTGCAAGCTCTTTTTTCAGTACAATCAAGTTCTTAATATTTTTTTTCACTTTTCTCTGCAAATTCTCTAGCCTCCCCTCAGAAGAACAGCAACAAGGTGTCTACTCTTTTGTGTGTTCAAATTGTATTTTAAAAGGTAATATTCATCAGGATAGTAGATGCATTCTCTAAGATAAATTCAAAGGGAAAGCATTGCTAAGTATCAAAATGTGAGATCTTTTTAAAAAAATTTTTTGATATGTAGAAAGTTTACTAAAAGTATACAGTGTTTTACAAATAGTCCCAATAATATTTCAATGAACATAAGAGTGAATGGAGAAATAACTAGAGTCATATTTTATGCAAGGAAAGGAAAGTAACATGTCCCTCAGTTGCCCATGATTTTTGGCAGCCACTATCTCTAGTGCTTAAGTGGAAAGACAACTGGATATTAGGAATGGGCCTCTTTTTCAGAGGTTGGCTGAACCTCATTGCTAAAGCAAATAGTTCTTGTATTTCCATAGGCTAGAGATTTGCATTTTGATGACAGCAGATACAAATGAGTTCTACAAACATAAGTTTAAGGATGAATCCTTCAGAAGTGTGTCACCTAACAAATGTTAATATGACAAAAAAAGTAAAATTCTTTCATTTTTAAATCATCATAAAAGGGACCAACAAAGGCACAAATGGAAAGGTGGGTACCACTGTATTGGAAAGCCAGAGAAAAAGAGAAAAAAAGTCCTTTTTATTCTTTCACATAAGCAATTAATTAAAACAATAAGACAAAACAAGAGCATACCAGTTTTGTAAAAAGCACTTTTACAGGTAATTTAGATTAGCTGATGCTTCGCCTAAATGGAATCAAAGTATCATCTCCATTGTTTTTCATTTGAGCAGGATCTGGCACTAGACTCTGAGGTGAATTCAGATCATCATGGGTTTGAATGTTGAAGACTGTGCTTATTGCTGGGTAGCAAATACTTTCCCTCTGATAGTTTCCTTTTCTGCAAATTGGGGCTAATGATATCCATTTCATATGACAGGTCTGTAAATCTAATGAGATAACATAACATTTAACTGTGTACAGCTCAAACACTGATGTAGTAGATGTTGCTGAGCTACCTCAAGGTAGCATCATGGAGACGGCAGTATTGGGGTCACACAGGAAAATTCTCAGAATTGCACTCAGGCAGGCTTAAATGACTAGTTTCTGTGAGGAGTAAACACCACTGTCTGAAGGCTGAGGAAGTAAGAGGGCCTGCTGAACCATGTAAATCAGCTTCTCTAGTCAGTGAGAAATAGCTTCATATGTAGCTTGCTCCACTCACTGATAACTTTAGAGGTTGCACAGTTACAATTTCTCATTCAATGAATTAAAGACATTTTTTTGTGGATATTTTCAGTACCTTTAAAAATCTCCCAAGATCTCATGAAAATGGAAAGGAGATTAGTAGAGTAGAGGAAAGAAGGAAGGAGAGGAGAGAAAGAGGAAATACTGGGAAATGATAGTGGCCAAATTATATTGTTATATGCATGCATAAATATGGAACAATGAATCCCACCATTATGTATAACTATAACACACCAATAAAAATATGAAAAAAACCTTTTTTTCAATTTAGCTCAATTATTTTGTGTGTGTATAAATATATAACAATGAATACCACTAATATGTATAATTATATTGTACCAATAAATTTTTTTTAAATTCCCCCTCTCTCTCCTGAAATGAGGGATTATCTCATGTTTGGATCTTTCATGGTTTGGAATTTTCATCCACCAAAAAGGTGGAGAAATCAAACTAAACGAAACCACTTCCACGAATGGACCTTTTCTTTGCAAATTCATTCAAATAAAAATCAGAAGTTAGCAGACCTGGGCCTCAAGTTTACCTCTCTTCAAGCTTTACTGCTTAGAGAAATCAAGTCTCTTTTGGTCATCTTTTTTCTAAACCCTCACCATTCCCCTATGTATCATAAGACTTTTTTTTTTGGAGAGGCATTTGGTCCAGAGGAAAATGTCAAAGCAAAAAACTGTATGCATCAAGTTCCCTGGATTCTAAGTCTTGGACCTCAACATGAACAAATCAACATGAACAAATCACCTACACTGTGTGGGTCAGCTTTCATGACACTCATCTATCATATAAATTTACAGTATGTAAGAAAAGCATTTGAATAGTTAACAGGCAAAGGATGGTATTAATAATACACAACTATAAAGTTGCATCAAAGTATTTTGGTTTGAAGGAATGATATTTATGTATAATTGGAGTATATTAAACATGTAGTTAGTTCATTGTTGATCATATATAAATGATAATTTGCATCTTATTCACTTAGTGAAGTAAAAAGCCAAAATAAGGCTTTCTTTCAATTGACATTCCTCATTTTATTTACAGTCTTCCCTTCATATTTAGTGTCTCATAGTATATTTTAATTTCTAACTCTCTAGCTTCAAAGATTAACATTTTAAAAAACAACAGATCTTTAAAAATTATGGGTTAATCTTTAATTCATTTTATTTAGTGCAGAAATGAACAGACTGAATCTCATATGTAAACTGACCCACTGGAACAAAGTATTTTCAATATTAGGCCTAACTTTATTTTAGGACTTTAGAAGTCATCTGCTAAACTACCTTAAAATCATGTTCAAATATTGATAGTCTATTGTTTTAATTTCAATAAACTATTTTTGCTTTACAAATCATTTGCAACTGCATAGAACCTTCTGTGTTATCTAAGGCAACTCATTTTCTAGAAGACCAAAAATCCATTTTCCTTATTGTTCTATTTTATAATAATATTTGTTAATGTAAGTTATTTCAAATCCTTAAATGAGAAAAAAATGTACAAATAACTAAACACCCAATTAAGTAATTTGTCTGCCTGTGAACAGAGAGCATAATTCTGACTCACCATCCAGTTCTCTTTTCACTGTGTCATGCCACCAGGAAAATACTTTTTCCCCTAGGTTGAATAAAATCATTTAAGAAAAGCACACCAAAATCAACAAATGGGATGTGAACAGAATTCACAAATGGCCTTCTGGGAAACTGCTGGAAATATTCAGGTAGTCTGAAAATTATTTACTTTTACACCATATAAAATTCTGCTTTTATAATTGTTAGCTCCTGCAAAATGCAAACATCATGAACTTGCATGTTTTCTACAGACCATGACTATTATTGAGGTGGCAGAGTTCACACTGGAGACATAAACATACTGCCTACTACAAATGATTGTGAGGAGAGGGTGAGTCAAATGTAGCGAGACACTGGCTAGACCTTGCCAAGGCCCCAGCAAGGTCCATGGTGTACCTGGAAAGCATAATGTAATCATTCCATGTCTCTTCCATAAATGCAAAGATCACCGATGGAGCCAGAAGGCTAGAAGCGTGAGGACCCCTCCATGATACCACATACCTGAATTCTGGGCAGGACATGGCTGGCAGGGCTCCCCAAAGGCATACTCAGTGTTGGCACAACAGCATTCAGATTTAGTAACAGCACCAAACAAAGGCTTGACACACTGGCCCCGCTTGTATCCTCCGTAGCATGTGCTCCGCATGTGTGTGTCTAAACAGGAAGAAATACCTATCATCATACTGTCACTTTCAACACATGAGACCCCTCCCCCAAGTCAGAGTTGAAGCTGCCTTTATATATGCATAGTTCTAACTCACTGAGAATGCCTCTGGTACTAGGAGTCAAAACAAACAAACAACAACAAAACACATTTAGCTCCCCAAAAGTGGAAACCAATGGCCAGACTCTGACAGTTTCTTGGGGATTACCATGGTTTACCAAACTTCAAGGCCTTTAAGTGCTGGGATTATGTCTCATTCATTTTTGTCTTCCCTAGGCATGCACTGAGCAGGCACTTAATGAACGATGAAAGAATGTTGAATTTCACACCATGATAAATAAGACCTTTATTAGAAAGGCATCCTACCCCAAAGTAAACATGCAATTATTGAACATCTGAATTAGGTGTACTTTCCAAAAAGGAGAAAGTTTGATCTGTAAAAGGTTCATTATATAAATCTGTAGATGTTGGTCAACTAAGCCATGTTATCTTTACCACCAAGGAAGGAGTGTATGGCTGTGCCCAATCCTTTCCCAATTCAAAGGGTTTTCTGAGTACCTTTCTTAAAAATAATTTGGATAAAATTCGTATCTATTTCCCAATCTTCTTATATAGGCTCAAACTTCTTATGAAGTCACACAAAACTATTATCCTACATGTTTCACAATTATCCATATTCTTTGCATTCTATACTTTTCTTGGTCATTTAATTCATTATTAAGATGTTCACCATGAGAGAGTGAGCATATCTACAAAATATCTACAAAAGGAAGCTGGAGAAAATTGAAGTTAGCTGTGTATTTAGAGAACGAAAGAAAGAAGGAGAGGTTAGGGTCCCCTGGCTTTCCCTTTATTTCAGCTCATCTTTCTATTCTTTAAATTAATATACAATTATGCAAGAAGAGACCTGACCCTGTTGGTTTACTGCTCTGCAACTATTCCTTATATCCTAACCACTATGGTAAAGGGCATTTGTTATTGGTTGGCTTTGTTGATGGATGGAAGGTGCCTCTCTATCATAAATCAAGCCATTGCTTTTTCTTACCAACACACACACGTCCATCCAGACCCACAGCCAGTCCAGGGAAGCATTCACATCTGTAGGAGCCATCAGTGTTCACGCAGCGCCCATTCATGCAGATCCCAGGTGTTTCACACTCGTTAATATCTGCAGTGGGAAGAGACATTGATTAAAAATGAAGTGACTTTTATCTAAACCATATCGTTTATCATTGTAACACTTGAAAATGGGTACGATGGAAAATCATTCAGCATCAACAATACAAGCTCAATGAGATGTATTCCCAGTTTCCTTTAAAAGAACAGAAACAAAACAAGAAAAATTGTTAAGATTAT
The DNA here is from genome assembly GCF_964194105.1 of Spermophilus citellus. Classification (NCBI taxonomy): domain Eukaryota; kingdom Metazoa; phylum Chordata; class Mammalia; order Rodentia; family Sciuridae; genus Spermophilus; species Spermophilus citellus. The sequence continues at coordinate 131,036,847 of NC_138185.1, read as the reverse complement.
TTCTTTTCCATAAAAAGCTTCCATATAAATATTCTCCCAAGAGATTTTTTTTAAGTCCAAAATAAAAATCACAAAGGCCAAAACAGAATTGGAGGAAGAAGAAAAATGACTGCTGAAAGACAAAGGGTTTTGTGTAATGCATCCCATGGTAGCTGTGCCAGAAATCTGGCTTGATAACAAACTGCATCTCTGCCCTGGGCAGGAAGCTTTTCCTTTTGGCATTCAACACCCGGGCTGTGTCCCTGATCTAGTACTACCCTTGCCTTAGCCCTCTGGGACAAAGTGTTAAAAGAGAGCAACTGAAGCCCTAAAGGAACAACATAGAAAAGAACAGAAAATGAACTTAGATGATTTTGATGATGACTCTGGACCAATAACAGCACTGTAAGTAACTAGAAGCCAGCAAAGAAAAGTCTTCCTTATTTTGTACTATCATATGTATATACTTAGAGGGGTCTGTTAAAAGACTTTATTGGATGCACAATAGTAATAGTAGAGATTTCTCCTCCTTTAATATAGGGAAACAGGAAAAGGTATTAAAATTGTGTGTTGGACAACACAGGATGCTTAGAAGAAAGTCATTTTATAATGACTCCTTTTACAATATACAACTAGTATATCTGACTATTTCCTTTTTTCTGACCTTAAAAAGGCAAATTGAGAGTGAAACACCTCTGTGTTTTACTTAGCTTGTGTTGTTTGGCACAAAATATATTCAGATGGTCCAAGATTCCATGTACAGATTGTATTTAAAACAGTGGTTATATTTAAATACATGAACTCAAATTGGTTCAGTTATTTCAGTCATCTTTTTGTTCAAGTTGAAATCTACAGTAAAACAGTGAAGACTACAGTCTGAAAAGTAACACAAGGGCTTTTTAATGGAGACGAAGATGTCACAGAGATCCAGAGGAAGGTCACTCAGAGTTGGCAGCCTCAACTTTTAGAAAGTGATCAGAGAGGCCATGCTGTTCATTGGAGTAGTTCACTGTAGAGATTAAATGAGCATTGTTGATCAGCCTTGAATAGTCACACCTTTGTGGGGCTCAGAAGTAAGTGTATATTTAAAACTAAGAGAAAGTCTTAGAGAAAAGAATAAAAAAGGGGAAAGTCAGAATTTAAGAGAATTCTTTCTTTTCTTGTTTTGTTAGTCTTATTACTGTGTGTGTGTGTGTGTGTTCTACATTCTATACACTAGAAAAAAAGAAGAAGAAGGGCAATAACATGGAGCTTTGGAGCTCAAGCTTGCTTGCTTGCATGCTCTCTCTCTTTCTCTCTCTTAAAGCCAGAATGCTAAAGTCAAAGCAAACCATTGGAATCATCAATGCTTTGAATGGAACAATCCCTTTATTGAGAAGATATTATTTCAATGGTTGCAAAACCAGTTCCATCTATGAGGTCATAATGTCTTCTGAAATAGCATTATGCATTGGTCACACTTAACGCTGGGGAACTGCTGCCTGGGTCACCAGCAGCCCTGAGGCACTAAAAGCGAACCTTAGTGTGTGCTGCATATTGGCAGGAAGAGTAAGTGTTCTCGCAGAAGTCCTGCTCACAAAGGGGCTTTCACATTTCCTTCCGTTATTTTGTTTGGAAGCTTAATTCCAAATATTCCAGCAATCATTCCCTTGCCCTTTCTTTCTTTCCTTCCTTCCTTCCTTCTTTCTTTCTTTCTTTCTTTCTTTCTTTCTTTCTTTCTTTCTTTCTTTCTTTCTTTCTTTCTTTCTTTCTTTCTTTCTTCTTTTTTTTACTTGTACAGCACTTAATTTGCACAATTTGACACTTTGTTTTGTACTGTCTTACATTGTAGAATATTTCCATGTACTAATCCTGTCTTCCCATGTAAGTTCCACCCAGCATGGAGCTTAAAATGACAGAAACCATTTTCCTCCCTCAAATTTGAAAAATTCAACTGTTTTCTCTTGCTGTGAAGACAGATTTTCACAATATTAAGAGCCACCCATGTGAGGTCATAGAGAATGTAGGTAAACAACCAAGGCCTAGAAGCTCTTTTAAGCCCCAAGAAAAAGCACATCTTGCCAAGGACTGAACACATACAAAGCTTTCTTCCATAACACCTTTACCAAGCTGTCTACTAGGGACACTCAGAGAGGAGGCCTCACATGGCTTTTTCTTGCTTTCTCCACCTTAAGCAGCTGGATGAGCTACAACCAGAACTGGAGAGTGGCTCTCAGTACACCATTTTAGCAGATTTTATGGACCTATTTTGAGTTTAAGGTTCTTTGAAAAGTCTGGTTCTAGTTCAGATCTCAGAACCAACTGCAGGAATCACTCATCCCTGACTACGTAAGGCAGAAGACTAAGCATGAATTTATCTCTGATGACTCTTCTTAGGATCCTGACCTCAACAGAACAAAAAAAAAATTCCTCTTAATTTCTGCTTCAGTACTTGAAGCAAAGAGATGATTTCAAAAGTCATCAAGCTAAACAATGGCTCCTGGTTTGTTTCTGTCTTCTGCTTAATCCTGTTTTCCTTTTTGCTTATATAACTTGATAAAACTTAAATATATTGACCACAAAAAAAGTTTCTTGTTTCTTTAGTATCTCAGGGAAGTTGATACTGAAGTTGATATCTCATCACTGCAAATGAGAATCTACAATGTTTTGTCTACGTGAAGATGTAAGAGGTGGAAAAGACGACCATCAAGAAGCCTAAATGCTCTGATCCCCCAGCTGGAAAGAAGAGGCAGAACTCCACTTATTTAGAAAGATAACCACATCTATCAGAAGACCAGTCGGCAGTTTAGCTTATGTATTTGCTACATTGAAGCCTTTTAGGCTCCTTTGAAAGGACTCAAATACCTTTTGTGAAATAAGAATGGCCTTCTGGTCATAAACTGTCACTATCTGGATAGCTGGACTTCGGAAGGAATTTGAGCTACGTTGCCTAATCCAGAATAAGGGATACTTTATGTGGGGAGAATCCACATGGAAAAGTGGAGAAAAAGAAGGCAGAGAATGCGGGTTTGAGCTTTGTAGCATATACCTTTGCAGTAACGCCCATCTGATGCCAGCTGGAATCCAGGTTTGCAAATGCATTTGAAACTGCCATCTTCATTGATACACATCCCGTTAAGACACATGTTCCTTATGCTGCACTCATCCATATCTGAAAAATAAATACATAGAGTATCCTGGGGTCCCCAAAGAGTAAGCTTACAAAAGGAAACCAACCTGCATGAATATAATTTTATTTCTTCACCTTTCTTTCTTTTTGGCATGTACAAAATATTTATTCTTATATCTCTTTCTTTGTTATTATAATGTTTGAGGTTTTCATCCAAATTACATCACACAAAGAGAGATCACATAAAATATGTATCTCAAGTTCTCAAGCTTTGACATATGTGTAAACAACTAGATTTATATGTGTACATATATGTACACACACAAAGTTTTAGTAAAAGTCTTACAGTCTGGTGAATATATTTATTTCACAGGATCACATTACTTTAATACAGAATATTACTTCAAAGACTACCAGGAATTTGAAATGTATTTAGGCTACATCTTGATTCTTTAAAAAGTGGAAAGCAGAAGACAGCTTATAGCGTGAAGCAATTTTAAATAAGAGTAGGAAAAATGGATTTTTTAAAATGCAAAACTCAACTATAGAATATAGTTTAGCCAGCTAGCCTTTAGGATCCCTTGATTATGGGGAATTTTATTTAAAATCATCGACATGCTATTTTATGTAATATTACAGCTATCTTGGGAGGCACTTGCTCCTGTAGACATGATATGTCTTCACTTACAAGCTTTAGTCAGACCAGAGTAATTTATTATCCTTTCCCCCTTTCTCTCTTTCTCTCTCCCACTCCCCTTTCTCTCTCTCTTTCAACAGGATTCTACTCTAACCAGGAATTTTGGCATTAACTCTCTGAATTGAATCACCGAGATAGTATTTTGCCAAAAATGTTTCTAAGAACAATTTTGAAATTCTTTTAATGTATGAATAGATTCTTGGGACCTTCCCAAAGACATTGGGAAACAGGATAAACAGCATTCTTTACTTTTTGCTAAAGGTCTGCAAGGTGAAAACCCATCAATAATAGTCATATTTTCTAATCAAGGGGAGACTGTCAAGAGCAAAAACAAAACTTTGGAAGCATCCCATTTCAAAATGAGGTGATGAATGCAAGAGGCAACAGAAAAGGCTGGTGCTCAGCAGTCAGCCTTAAACAAATCTGACATTTTGAGACACTGACTAGTAGTATTTGATTATTAGGCAGGCACTTCAAACAAAAGGATTACAAGCGAATATATGGGCTTAGGTGTCTCCAATTTTTTCATAAAAGAATTCCATAATATATATGGTCCAATTGGATACAATTAGAAAGCAATGATTTATGCTATAAAAGTTTCCTCATCACTAGTGATTTTTTTCAGAAGCAAGCTCTCAGTGTATTAGAATGTTATTTGACTCATATGAATGTGAGTTATAGAGAGGAATATTATGGAAATGTAGGCTTGCTTCTCAGATAACAATATGTGAAATACATTTGACATATTTGCCTTGAGACTCCTGATCTCAAGACTTCGAGGGAAGAAGAGAAATGGGCTTATCACACTGTTTATTACCTTCACAGTTTTTCCCATCTCGGGTAACATGGAAGCCTGCATTACACACGCAATGGAAACTGCCATCTGTGTTGATGCAACGTCCATTATTGCAGATCCGGCCATTCTGTAAACATTCATCAATGTCTAAAGTCCAGTAAGAAAAGAAAGAAACAGCTTTAGTTAGGGGATTTAAGATTATTTTTTCCTCCCCCCATTTCAAAACTCACGGCCTTAGCTTTGGGTTTCAATTACTCAGTAATACTCTTCAACATACATTGGGCACCAAATAACTCAATGTTTAGGATTATTAGTAGACACATGACAGAAAAATATATATTCCTATACAAGCACATTCAATCTAACTTCCTTTGTATTAAGACTATTTAAATCAATTCCGCAAACAAAATAGATTCTTTACCATTTTCCTAGCTAGTTTATTGAGCCAGTATGTGTGTGTGTGTGTATGCGTGTGTCTGCATATATGTGTGTGTGTGTGTGTGTGTGTGTGTATTTATTGAACTTTGGCTGGTGTTGTTAAATACATGGTTGAAAGGGCAGATATGACAGCTATACCAGAACAGAAAACAGAAATGCTATTTTAAAAAACCCACTTAATTCCCCCTGAAAACCATCAATCATGTGACTGTGAGATATCTATGTATCTTCCTTTTGGCAGTTCTGGTCCAAGAACAGTGTTATTGATCATTTATTCTTAGTCTTTTTTTTTTAAATAATTTTATGAGTACTCTATCTACCAAATAAAATATTGGTACTTTGGGTGTATTTCTCCCTTTTTCTATTATGCTTAATATTATGCCAAAGTAAACTATAGGGCTTGATATGAAAGTGTTAAAAATGACAATAACTCAAATAACCTGTATCTGATCTCTCACTTAAAGGTTGACAACCCACCCAAAGTGAACAATATGGTGCCCTGGGGTATCTACTTCCCTCTATTTGTAGAGGCTACAAATTGGCTGAATATCAAAGAGGATGATCACAGACTGTCTTGTCTACCCGGTATACAGCTGTTTCCAGGGCTCATTCTCAGCAGATAGGAAACTGTGCAGATCTGAAAGGGAGCAGACCTATCTGTGCAGAGTTGAGGACATATTTGCCTGAGAACAAGTGCCCCACATATCCCCTGGACAACAAGAATATGCATTTATGGCGTCTGGGTTATTCTGTCTGCACGGTGTCTTGTGGTTGACCTTCAGACGCACTTTCTTTCTGGGCAGATCCTGCAGTGGTTTCCACACAAGTCATTGGACTAGCTATGGCAGTCTGGGCTTTTCTTCTGTCTGATCTTTGTGCCAACAACCCACGATCTTTTCTCTCTCCTTTATTTCTTAATCCTTGCTAAAATCTGACTTGCTCCACGCTCCAAAAAGTAGTAAAAGCCATATATTCTTGTACAGACTTTTTTTTAAAGGATTCTGTAATTTTTTTGAGGCAAAGGTTAACATAAACAGGAAAAAGAGTTCATCTTTTTCCCTCCTCACCAACTTGAGAATGCTATGGGGCTCCACTGCCTTATAAAACAAATGAAATTCTTGTCATTCAAATATCTCAACTGTGTTTCTATCTCTTCTGTCCCCTTCTACCACTCCCTCATGTACTTTTTCTCTGCTAAGTACACAGCCTTTTGGACCCTTCTGCAGTGACTTTCATCTACCAAATAACAGGAGTGTGTCCTCAACTTCTATTCAGGATAAACTTAGCACTTACTTTTTTTTTTTTTTGTACTGGGAATTGAACCAAGGGGTGCATTACCACTAAACTACATCCCCAGTCCTTCTCATGTTTTTTATTTTGAGACAGGGTCTCAATAAGTTGTTGAGGCTGGCCTTGAACTTGTAACCCTCCTATCTCAAATTTCCCAGTTGCTAGGATCATAGGCATGCACCACTGCACGTGGCTTAGTACTAACTCTTTAAGAGGACAAAGCTGGTAGCCTGCAAGTCATCTTTAGTCTCCAGTACCTTAAATCCCAGACTGATGACAACCACATGCATTTACACTATCTGGTGCTCATTCCCATTTAGGCCACTCAATAATCATTTATCTTTGCTTATTTAACAGTGTAGCCTCTGGTCAGTGGTTTCATTTTATTCTTTATTATTTAAAATGCTTAGTACTGCTAATTATTTGAATCAATAGTTGCAACATTAAGAAGGTTCTCAACTCAGTTAAATACTTAGCCCATCTGATTTAAAATTCTGTAGTAGGCCATTAATAGAATTATCAGCATGTTGAAATGCTGCCTTATAGTTTTTTCTACTCAAAGTTGCCATTTCAATATAGTATATTTAAAAAATACTGATGATAATAAATCTCTAAGTCAGAGGAAAATTCAAAGGATTGTGAGACCATTTTGCTGATAAAAATGAAAACTTCTGTGTGTCACCAATGCACATAAAGGGCTTTTGCTTGGAGAGGCAAACAAAATTACATCTTATTAATGGCTTCCAATTTTTCTAGTGATATACAACTCCTTACTTCTCATCATATTTGATTTTAACAGTTTTTGCTTATCTGGTTTTACTGGATTAATGACAGTTCAGTTTGTGCCAAATTTATAGATAGAGATAAAGATCTGAGTCCTCTGAGGGAGGGCAGTATATCTTATTTATTTCTACCTCAGAAACTTAGTACATAAATGTCACTTAATAGAAGCCATATTGAATGGCTTAACAATTAATAAATAAACCTGAAGGCAGATTTTTATGAGAAAACATTTATAGCAGTGCCTCTCAAACTTAATATACATGTAGATCATGAGGGAATCTTATTAAATTGCTGATTCTGATTCCAAAGGTCTGAGGTGGGACCTGAAACCCTGCTAAGTGCACTAATATACAGCAAGGACTTACAGGTAACTCCTTTATCCTTCAGACCGTTCCACTAAAAACTGAGGTGCCTGAATAATTTCACCTGAATATTTCCTCACTTTCTGTGACACAAAGAATAGTCCCATTCCCCAGCTTCCAAACGAAAAACTAACAGACAGCAGTGAGGAAACAAAAAAAGAAGTGAAAATAAGATTTTTCTCCAGTCAGAGAAGTTATCTTTTAAAATAATTTGAATTTGGACTTTATGGTCCTGTCCTCAGACTGAAAGTACCATATTTGGAATTCCTGGAAGAAAGTGCAAAAAGCAATGGAGCTGGATTTGCCTCTTCTGGCAAGGGTTATTTAAACTTCATTGAGCTCCTTCGAAGCAAAGAGCTCATTAGGCACAGATGGCTCATATTCTGTGAGGGCACTGTACCTCGGCACTCTGTCCTGGTGAGTGTGCTCTGATAGCCAGCTCGGCAGTGGCAGGTGTATGAGCCTTGGTTATTAATACATTCTCCACCAACACAAGGGTTTTTTTCACATTCATCAACATCTGCAAAACAGTGCATTTTAGATGAGATTACATAGTGTATTTTAGAGATTACATAGCAGCAGCTCATAAGACTTTATAGATTTCTTTTACAGGTATAAAACATGTTCCTTTAAAGAAATAAATAGCACAACGAAAGGCTCTTTTTCCTTTCCACTACAATGCATGCTGGTTCTAGCCATTGGAAGACTGGTAGAACAGTTCAAGTGTATTGCTTTCATGTGTCATTTTTCAGAGAAAAATTCCAAGTGCATAGCAACTCAACACTCTAAGCTAATAAACATTTTCTCTTCCATGAGTCTGACCTAAAAAAATTGAACAAGCTAACATTTCACAAGTGGCTTCTGGATAGGATTCAGAGTATCTCTTAATGCTCCGCTATTTTTTTTTTTCTAATATAAAGAAGGCCTACCCATATCTAACATCCCCTGTTCAGTTCTGTTAAGAATATTAGAACAAAACATGAAGCAATTGTTGCTTAAAGGGCAGTTATCACCCAACATGGAGTCCACGCCAACCCCCAGATGTCCTCAACATAAGGAGTCCCACTGCCGTTACAGTTGTTTAGAATAATCAGTGTAAGTAGAGGCAAACTGTTTTACCTTCTGCTTGTAAAGATGAGTAAACCAGGGTTTAGTGAAAATAACTCTCTTGTCCACAGGCTTCCTAGGGGAAGATGCAGGCTGACCTCACATTCCCTAACCCTGAGTTACTTGCTCCCTCTCCGACCCAGCTTTGGATGACCTTCAGAAGGGGTGTTCATATCACCAGGAAATGAAATAGCTTGAGAAAACAAGAATTACTCATTTTTGCCTGACTCACAATTGTAGAATTTTCTGGAATTTATTGGAACTAAGAGATGAATTTATTTTTAAATAAGAGGGCACCTGATTGTTCTTATCCAATCAATAAACTGATTGCATTACACTTCTTCCCTTCACTAGCTTAAATGCTTTGCCCATGACTTGAAGTTTCTTTATTCAGTTTTTAATAACTGAAGAAAGTTGGTAAGTTCTACATTTACATTAGTAAAATGTACAAAATTTCATAATTTGGGTCAGGCTTTCATAACTTAATGGTCAAGCTTTTGATAGGGAGACTCAGGCTAGAGTTACCAGCAATGCCTTGAATATATTTTATAATGGGTTTGAAGTCATTGGTAGCAAGTAGAATAATGTCCCTCCAAATATGTTCATATACTAATCCTTAGAATCTGTGAATATGTTACATGGTGTAAAGGAGAATTAAAGTTGTAAATGAAACTAAGATTTCTAATCAGCGGACTAGAAATGGGGAGTCTCTTGGATAGTGGACCAATGTCATCACAAAGGAACTTAAATGAGGAAGCAGGAATTGGAAGAGAAAAACAGAGTTGGAGAGAGAGAGGTTGTGAAGATGAAGGGCCCATGAGGTCCTAGGAGAGGCCATGTCCTACAGAACCTGGAAAGGGAAGGCAACACACTTTCCCCAAGAGCTTCCAAAAGAAACATGCCTCTGCCTACACCTGGATTTTAGCCCATTAAGAACTGTGTTGGATTTCTACCTATGAAACTGAGAGATAATAAATCTGTATTGTGTTAAGCTACTAGGTTTGAGAGTTTCTGTTACAGTAGCAATAGAAAACTAATACAGTGCCAACCTAGTGATCAGTCACTTACCAATGCACTCCCCCCGAAGGTCCAGCTGGAATCCTTTGTTGCACTCACACCGATAGCTCCCAGGAGTTGGAATGCAGCGCCCGTTTTGACAGAGATAGCGGACCAGCTGACAGTAATCAGTGACATTGAATGGCAGCACCCCTAGAAAAATAACATTGAACCCCATTGAAATTACTTATAACACCATTAAAATTATCAGTACTTAATATGGCAATAATGGACAAGATGCTGAGTTAAAAAGGAAGGAGGGCTATCTCTGGGCAGAGTCATTGCTACAGGAGCAACGACAGAGCATATTTCCATTCCTGATGTGAGAGTTCACCTCTGCACTGTGCTGCAGGTGGGGAGGTATTGCAGCCCAGCTGCAGCCTGCTCCTCTGCCTACTCCAGACTCCCATTTGCTAACTCACCCTTAAGCCTTCAGTTGGGAAAACAACTAAGGAAGCAAATTATCAATATTTAACTATTTATAAAAGTTCTTTGTATGCTATATAACCTGAAGTGCAATCTTCTATTATTAACTCATCCTGTGAATCTGATTTCAGTCTTTCCTATAACTCTCCCACATGTGGCTGAAAGCATCAAAAATAAAAGGGCATTTACTTCTAGAAAATACAAAAGATTTCCATTTTTAATCTATTCAACAGGAAAATTAAGAACTATATATAATACTATATAAACTAAAAAACAGATCAATAATTGATAGATTTATCAACGACTAAAGCAGCATAAGCAAATAAAAAATATCACCCTGATTAGCACAAGAAAAATAAGATGACTTTTGAATTCTTACTTGGTGGCTCCCGAGATGGATATGGATATTCTGGTGGCCTGAGGACTACATGTGGAGGTCCAGGAGGAAAGCCAGGAGGAACAGGTTGAGCTGGAGGAACGGGGCCAACGGGTGGAAGAGGATATTCTGGTCTCCCAGGAATTACCATTGGGACAGAGCAAAGCTTGTTGAAATCCTCTGGAAAAACACAACACAACATAATACAACAAGCTGAACTGTAGCTGATATCATAGAGTAATCACCCTTTGAAAAGAAAAATTGATCTTCAAAGCACATTGCACAATTGGAGAAAAGGAAAAAACATGGATTTCATTTGCATTTCTTATGCCCATAGTAATAACCATATTGGAACAATGATTCAAAACTCCAAACTCACCATAGAGTGCACAATATGTTCCTCCCCAAAGCCAGAAAGTCATGGACTATATCAAAATTCACCTCATGGAAAACATAAGATGATTCTTGCATAAGTTTTAAAACATAAGATGGTCCCTCCTGTGGATTCCACAGAGAAGTAAAGAGTGTGCAGTTGAAAACCACTAGAGGTCTTCAGCAGGGATGAATATGATCAGATAAAATTTTTTCAGATGATCACTTTTGCTGACATTTGGAGAATGAACTGGAAGGAGGCAAGGGTGTTGCAGAAAACCAAGGACAAGATAATGATGATTGGACAAAACCAGTAGTGATAAAATTTGGCAGAAGTGGACTAATTTGCCCAATCACATTTTAAAGATAAATAAGTAGACTTTGGTAAAGAAGTAAATGTTAGAGCTGAGAAACAAAAAATCAAGAATGACTTCTAGTTTTTTTTTTTTTTTTTTTTTTTTTGGCTGAGTAGGTAGGTGGACACTGGTGTCTCTTACTGAGAGGGAAAAAGTTGCCATGGGGGCAGGTTTGGTGGGTAGAAGTCAAGTTCCATTTTTAACACACAAGTTTGAGATGTCAGATATCATCACTTAGCAGTTGTAGAAGAGAATTTGAAGTCTAGAGGAAAAGCTTAAGTTTTGTAGTTATCAGTAGGGAGCAAATGTTTAGGTTGATACTATTTTTCACAATTCTAGGTCTTTATCAGAATAAATGATCTTTTGGTTTGTTACGCATCTTATCTGAGCTTTCAAAAATATATTTTAAGATAACATCCAGTTTTCAAGGGCTATATTTATCTTATTAATTTTCAGATTCCCTTCTATAGACTAATGATGGGATTTTAAATTTTTTAATCTTTTGCCAGAATGTTGATATTATCATAGTCACACAGTGATTCTTCCATAAATACTTTCTATACTAGTTTTAGTCATTGATAGAGATCAGGCTAATATCTTCATTTTCATGTGGACTGAATTTTGACTTATTCTAAGGAATAGTAACGTTTTACTGAGATGCATCCATAATTCAACCTCATGGAATAGGATGACAATTTACGTATGGCTACCTACACCAAGCCACCACATATCCTGCTATAACCTGCTGGTCTGTTTCTAAACCTTCTTTAATCATACTTCACATTCCAACTCAAGTCAAGTTGATGTTTTCAGTAGTTTCCATTACTACCTTTTAATTATTACTTTCTGGAATTGAAGCCTACAAGATTCCATAGTACTCCCCTATATTTGGAAAAGACTTTTATATTGTTTGTGTTTCCCTGACTCAGGATGCTACAATCCCTTTTGTCAAATCACAGTCATTCTTTCTATCTGGTCATGCCATATCCATCAATCCCTGGGCACTTGCTTTCATCAAATCTCTACCCCTGAGACTGTGCAGTCTTTGAAGTCAAGGATCATATACGACTCATAACTAATTCTCACTTTTAGCCCAATCCTGTAAATTGCACATAAGAGGATTTCATTAACTATGAGTTGGATTTAACTGAATCGCAACCATATCAAGGGACTCACTTTGTTTCCAAATACCTGTAAGCACCAGTTCAGCCTTTCTTTTTTTAATTCTTTAGGATTTATATAAAAGAAGTTGGATAGCTTATCGGCATTTCTGTTAATTAGATGGGTATATTACTTTAAGAATGCCATTAAATTGGTCTTAGCCCTCTAGGAAAGTGTCTCACACCAGGTCCTTTACTCTTTCCTACTTTCTACAGATTAATAACTTTCCAGTGAAACCCTTTGTGGTCAGGATCAGCAACCAGGGGCTAATTTTGCTCAACTGATGTCTACCTTTCCTACTTAATTCAGAGATGATGCTGATTTTTTTTTTAAAGAGTAAAAAGGTGACTATAGAAGTAAAAAAAAAGCATGAACAATATGAAATTATAATGATGAAAGAGACCTCTTAATGAGATTTATCAAATAGTAAAAAAAACAACAACAACAACAACAACAACAACAAAAACCAATATGGTGAACAAATGTAGGCACGAAGCCGAGCCACAGCAAAAGTACAAACTGGAACCACCAAAGCACAAGGGAGCATTTCCAGCTGTGGTGACCTTGGGATGCCCAGGATTAGGTCCTGTTTAGGTGGGTCCTTAACACACCAGAGGGTCTATAACATGCAAGGGTGACAGTAGGGAGTAAAGACCTGAACTAGGCAAGGATTTCAGAAAAATAGGACACACTGAGTTTAAAAATGCTTAGACTGAGTTCAAGAAAAAAAATTCAATCATATAATTTAATGAGGAAATAAAATTACTAAAAAGAACACTAAAAGATTAAGATCTGGAGATCAGATTTGGGGACATCAATCACGCCATACTAAGTAGTAAAATCTTAGGTGTGACTCAGACCACTGAATATTGCCCAAGTTCATTCTGAGGAACATTTTTCTGAATATCTCTCTTTACTTCTTCTCCAGACATAATTTTAAAACTCAACTTTAGATGAGTTAGACTTTGGGAAATGTATGTGGCGCCTTTGGATTTCATGTAGAAAATTTGGGAGGCTACTGCAATAGTTTGGGCCAGAGAAAAATAAGCTTTTAGTTGGAAATGAAAGGAATATAACAGAGAAAAGAAATGTCATGAAGAAAAAAAAATCAACAGAAAGAGCAAAGTTTCAAATGTCAGGCAAAGAGAAAATATATGTTCTGGGGGAGCTGAATTCTATCCTACTGAGTCTGATTCCTGAACATGAGCTACTGAGTCCCTAAGAGAGAATAAAAGAAAACAAGAGCTTCCTGAAAAGGTGGCTCTTCAGTGTTGACATGCAAGCTGAGTAAGTAGTAGTGTCTCAAAACAGTCCTTGCTGTATAAACATCTGCAATTCCCTATACATCATCTGGGGAAAGATCCCTGGCTGTCATCTCTCACATTTCCAGGAGTCTTATTTATTTACCTAAGTTTCCGTTAGATCCGCATCATGCGCACTGTCACTGGCTTGGGATACTCTGTAGATGACTAGAAGGGACCTTACCTGTTGCTCTGATGGGACACATCTCAGGGGCGACAGTGACCCCCGGGGACCAGCATCGGCCGACATCACAGCAGCACTGCATTTTGGTTATGGACTGTGGCAGCTGGTTAGAACAGCGCCCATTTGCCAGAGCCGTGTAACAGTATCCTGGGCGAACATCTGAGAAAACAAAGAAACACACACTCATTCGTTGAGATCCAACCAGTGACCACACCCCATTGCCTCAGCACCTCTGTGCCTCATGCATGGGCAACGGCTGGGTGAACTCACTTCTCTGTCCCCTGCAGGGGACACTGTGAGCACTGTGCCTGTGCAAGGCTCAGTCAGAAATGTCTTGTCTCGCACCTTTTGCCCCTGCACACTGGTGCACTTGGCCAAAGGCCCACATTCCATACCCAAGGTGGCAATGAATGATTAAAACCATATGTGCCATAGGGAAAGAGAGACTAAGAAAATCACCGGCAGTGACAGTTAATTATTTATAAAGACATGTCTCTGTACTGAAGAGAGACTTAGGTTGTCCTTGGTTTCCATCTACTTAATTTGAGCCACTTTAGGCAAATATTTATATAAATCTATTTTAAAACAACATTAAGTCTGAGCTATAGTCTATGTTTCAAAAAGATCTTTCTTATATTTTAGTCTGAAACTGTGAGTCAGACTTGTGAGTTTTTTTTTTTTTTAAAGAAATGAGCCACTTCACAGCTAGATCTAATGCTTATTAATCAAGATTCCTTTTGTCCTGGGGCCTAAACAGATTTTTTTTAAGGCTCTAATGACTTACAAGTTCAAAGCATAAAGGATTCCAAATTCTTAGCCCTATAGAATATAAGAATTCTAGAAGATTTAATTTTTTTTTGGCAGAAAGGTATCTTCTCAAAGCAACATGGTAACACACATTTCTATTTATCACTTTTATTGGGTTACATCATGTCTGACTGTCATGACAATATCTGACACAGGCAGTATGACTCTGGATTATCAAAAAGAGTGTCTAGCATAGGAAAAGCCTTGAGATAGTCCTAATAAAACAGAGAAGGAAGCAGCAAAGTATGAAACACCTTTATCTACCTGGCACATGTTGAAGGTGCACCTCTCTTTAGGTACAATATATCTCAGTTTGGTTCCTATAAAATTATGTTTTGAAAAATAAATAATATTTTAACTATGCTTGTCATTTAAAAGAATATAAATAGCAAATCTTTTTGTAACATGGAAGATCTGTTAGTCCCAAATCCATCCCTATGTTTCCTATGAGTCTAACTTATTAAACATCAAGTTTTCTCACAGAGGGTCATGCCTATAATTCTTATCATCAACATCATTCATAAAAACACAGAGCCTCCAAATTCTGAGGGTTGTAATAAATCGATAAAATAAAATTAAAAAAACTAATTTTGAAACATTTCAATTATTAACATTAAGTGAAGAAGGCTAAAACAAACCTAGACAAACCGTAAAAGAAAATTATAGGTCAGCCTTACAGATATAAGATTATTTCTGAGAAGTACTTAAAACCACTAGCAAGTATAAATGTGCTTTCCAGAAATTTTTTGTGGTTCCAGTTTCTGTACCTCTGGTCAGATTAACAGTCTCAGTAAAGAGCTGGAATAAGTTTTATTCTAGCCTGATGCTGGGCAAATGGCTGGAGAAGGGGCTGAGGAGCAAACTCTGGGAAGCCTGGGGAGGGGGGAGGAATGGCACTTCCTACATTCTGATTTGCAGTGCCTTAAAGCCACTAATACTCTATATACTCATTTAGTAAATATTTTGGGCATGGAAACCAATGGTTATTAAGAATAGGAAGAGATACTTCAAACTGGCTCAGATCCCAGCTTCAAACTATTTTGGTGCTCAAAACCCAGTATAAACATTTGACCAAATTATGAAATTTGTACATATAATTTTAAGTATGACCTATCTCCTTCAGAGAAAAACTGGAACCTACAGCTGCCAATGGTAAACTCTTAATGGGCTAATGTCTATTATTTTGCAAATTAACTGTGATACCATGTTATTGCCCATCTGGCTGACTAATAAGTTAATTCAATGGATCAAAGACTGTTGATCAAAATGGTAAATGTCCACGCTCAAAAAATTACAAGTTGTGTTTGGATTAGTGGAAGTCCCTGATTTATGGATTAATTTTAAAGAAAACCTAAAGCTAATGAGAAAACGAAGGATAAAACTGTGAAAATCAGGGACCATTTGGAGGAACTGAGCTCAGAACAACCTGGAGTTTTTCACTTCTGTAAGTAGCAGTGCCATAGTAAGGGGGAAAGCAGCCCTCCCAGGACCTGGACTACTTTGCATAGAGGGTCAGGGTGGCTTTAGGAAACCTGAAGACCTACGGGAGCCAGGGATGAAGACTGTCAGGAATTGGAGGGCCTACAGAGAAGTAGGAGGAATCATAGACATCTTCAACTATTTTCAATCTGCCCTGGCAGACAAGGAGTAGGGAACCTTCCTCCTTTCCCATCTTACGAATCACTTGTCCTTTATCCTCAGGATGCAAAAATCATATTGTACCAAAAAAAAATTAAAATAGATATTTTCAGATCATCCCAGGCCTCGCCTAATGAATCATTAACATTGTTGTGTCCAACTAGGACCTAGGAGTTGTGAAGCTAAAGTGGGAACAGGACATCCTTATCACCCCAAGAAGTTGAAGTGATAAGTCACACTAATATAAAAGGGAAGTCCTACATAAAAGTTATTATCAAGTGGTACTATAAGAGCTCAGAGAAAAGAGGGAGTGTTGCAGGTGAGAAGACTGAGAGGGTCAGAATGTGATGACAGAGGGTAACAGTGGGAATTTCATTGTTGTAAGAGATGCATAAAGAAAATACTACATAAGACTATTTACAAATAGGTTTTTCTATTACTTAGATTCACTAATTCTAAACAACCATCTCACAAACAAACCTTGGATTTGTTTGAGTTGGGGACTATTTGTATTTTCTTGTCACTGGGGAAAATTTGGGGATCTCAATGGTTGGAGGGAAATAGGAGTGACAGGAAAGGCAGCGGTGTCACTGGGGTCAAATTATGCAGCAAGTTGCTAATTGTGGTTGCAATAAGGTTCCAGGAATGGGAAAACAGTGCGTGTCTGGGATGATGGCAAGAAAGTTGTGACTGCATCTGATGTTCATGGCAGAAAGAAAGGGGAGAGGTCTGCACTGCAGACTCATACAGGCCCACCATGGGATCCCAGCTCCCAGGCTTATCTCCTGATTAAACTATTGTACCAAATTATTTACTAACCTCTCTCTAAATTCTGCTTCCTCCCAACTATAGTACTTTGAACATTAAATCAGTTTCCATAAAACACCTCACACCTTAGAGGTGATCCGTGAATCTTAGTTCCCTCCCCCTCTTCCTTTGTAAAAAGGCAGCATGGATAGATTTGATTAAATAAAGAATTTTCAAAATATAAACCATCTGGTATGTAAATGTATTTTAATCCCTTTAATGTAATCCAGGGCTCTTGTTGAGAGTTAAAAACAAAATGTACCCACTGTCTGGACAAGAAAAGCCCCTCATCTCTCTCTTTTTGCTGGTTAGACCCACTGGAGGTCACTTGCTAATTGGGGCTGTTTGGGAAGAAAAAGGAGCTATGTGGATTGCGCTTGTCCTTCTTTCTTTGCAGTTCCAATGACTATTCCAGGAAACCAGGCAATCCAGACACCACTGCTGTTTTTAAGGAAAGTTCAGGTAGACTTTCCTCACTAGCTATAAACTCTAAGAGACTCCCTCAGTTGTTGTTATTATATGTGACTGAGGAAAAAGTAGGCCAGACCTTCAAATGCACTTCAGTTTGGTCCAAAATACATGATGAAGATGTGAAGCTGAGTGTCTTGGAGATTATGGACCAGACACAAACATCAAAAAGTAGCATTTATTTTTGGCAAGGCTCTGTGCCACAGGTTTCTTAGCTTTACCCTA
The DNA here is from genome assembly GCF_964194105.1 of Spermophilus citellus. Classification (NCBI taxonomy): domain Eukaryota; kingdom Metazoa; phylum Chordata; class Mammalia; order Rodentia; family Sciuridae; genus Spermophilus; species Spermophilus citellus. Next base: position 131,019,109 of record NC_138185.1, on the reverse strand, counting down.
AGCTAATAATGAATGACCCCTTTTGATATTCAACAAATACTGAGTACCTACTATGTGCAAGAAAGTGTGCTGAGAACCACCAGGAATACAAGGAGAGCAGTTACCAGTCTTTACAGAGAGCTTTCAACTGAATGGGGAAGACAAAAACATGCCAACACAGGTATCCCCACAAGGCCATTCGTGAGAGGCATGTCTTCAAGTAAGGAAGTAAGTTGCTTTCTAGTAAGTTGATCTGGGACATCTTCAAAGACAGAAAACCTGTGTGGAGGCATGAAAGGGGTGGGAGTCCAGAAGACGCGTGTTCAGAGTGGTGTAACACGTATGAGTAGAGGCATGAAGGGGCCCTAAATGAAGGGCCCACTTGGTGGTGAGAAGGCTGGACTGTGCTGCCAGGTTAGTAAAGCTGGGAAGGGGCTAGAGAGTGAAGCCCCTGTACTATCAGGTTGTGCTTTCTGGAATGTGAATTTTATTCTAAAACAATAGACTTCGAAGGAAGTCTTAACAATTGCTAAATCCAGCAGTTGCCAAACCTACTTTTTAAATAGAGGCCCCTTTAACTGACAACTTGCATGGAAGCCACAACAAGTAAGAGTGAAATTGCCAGCGTGGAGGATGTGTATGAAGGAAGAGCCTGTCCTATTGTCACTGTCCCTTTCATACCCAGCAGCCTTGGAAGAGTCTGTACCCCTGAAGGATCCAATGGACACAGACTGAAAACTGCTAATTTCCAAGCCTGAGTGGAAAACTACCAGAGATTTTTGAGCAAGAGTGCTATTTAATCAAAGCACTATTTTAGGAAGATAAATCTGACAAGATGGATTGTAGAGAAGCCAAGAAACAGGGAGACCAATTAAGATATTACTGCAATATTTCTGTCTTAAATTAACATAGACCCTAGGAAATGATGGAAGGTGGGGTTATAAATAGATAATAGCTTCAAGATTTGACACTGCACCACTGCACTGCTAATTTGGAGGATATTTGTAGTGTCTCTTGGATTATCCACCTTTCATAGGAGACAATGAATCCCAAAACAAGACCAGAAGATTCCTCTGTTCTTTGAGAGAGTGCTCTACAGTTCAATATATTTCCATAAATGCACATTTTTTTTTACTACAAATGAGAGATTATATGTCCCCCTTAACAAACTTGTCGAGAAAGATGTTCACTGCAGAACTGACTTATACAAACCATACATGCTGTCTATGATTAAACTTACCTACACATCTGGTACCATCAGGAGAGGTGTAAAAGCCAGGAGGACATTTACAAAAGTAACTGCTGACTGTGTTTGTACATTCACCCCCATCGCAGACTCCAGGGATAGTGCTGCATTCATCAATATCTGGAACATAATAAAGAGTTTCAGTATTCATAGAACAGTATAGAACTTCATCATTATGATTCACATATAATATTGGTCAAATCATGAGACTAGAAATAGCCATCTTTACAGAAAACCTGTGTAGAGAATAGTCCATTTCAAGAGTGAGTACTTCTTGCAGCAGATTTGCCCAAGGAGTTGGTCAAATTCAGGCAATTAGAACATAATAAACTAATTTCCCTTTAGAATCTAAGATTGTGTACAATTGTTTCACAAAGTCATGACAGCATGCTAATACTATAATAACATGCCAAATGTCATTTATTTTGAAATTCTGTTTTCCCAGTTCTCTCCATGTTTGGCATTGAGTTAAACTCCCCTACTTATGATTTTAAATTTGGCATCATTTCCACTTCCTGTACTTCTTTTCAACCTGATTTTCTACAAAGCATACATTGAAATCCTTCAGAGAAGACCTTGTGGTCTGGGTGCTAACCAAGAATTGACCATCGTGGAGGACAAGACTAAGGGTAAAACACAGCAAGACCCTGTCTCAAAGCATAAGGGTACCAACTCTGTTTTTGTGGGGGCACACCCAAACTACCATGATGATGGTTTTCTGTGGGTGTGGTAAATGCACACTTGATGAATAACTGTCATGGAGCTGCGTGCTTCCCCCAGATTCTATTCAAGGAAGGCCTTGCCCCAGTCGATGGAAGTGCTGCCAGCCCCTTCAGGGATCACCCAAGCTGTAGAGGGCTGCCTTGCCCAAGGTCACACCATCTCTAGGTACCCCATCTGATGACAGATAATTGGGAAGAGGAACAAAGGTCTGATCATTTCAACCCCACAGTGGACAACTCCAAGGCCACTCCAATTCTCCACTTCCCCTTGGGGTCAGCTGAGGCTGTTGCTGGGCCACACCACAGCTCCAGTTCACCTTCTCCATCTGCACAATTTTGTCCTTTCCCCTCTCTTCTGATCAAGGACATCACTGCCTAGTAGCATCCTAAATGTTACAGAGGCCAAAGCTGGGGTCAGCCCTCAAGGGCCCCGGTCATTGATCTCCTCTAAGGAAGCAATAAGTGTGTTCTTTGGGTCAAATACGACCATTTCCTTCAAGGGAAGCTTTCCACAGCCCAACTCACACATAGACAAACTTCAGTATGTGGCATCAGGAGGGGGAGAGATGAAACTGAGAACTTCCTGCTTGGGCTCCGTACCCCCTGATTTGCATGGTCTCCTCTTTAAAACAAATAGAGGGCTGTCTGGCCTGACCTAGGACTGGCTGGATTTGCCCCAAGCCTCCTAGGAATGCTGCAATGGTCAGGTTGACACCAGTGAAACTCAGAAAGGGTTAGGACCTCAAAATAAGAACATGTCTTCTCCAGTCTAGAGCTGCTCTTCATTTAAAAACCAAAATAGGGAGCCAAGCACAGTGGGCCACTACAATCCCAGCTACGTGGAGGTGTAATGTAGGAGGACTGCAAGTTTGAGGCCTGCATGGGGAACACAGCAAGACCCTGTCTCAAAGCATAAAATAAAATAAATAAAGCTGGTTGTGGTGATGCGTGCCTATGAAGGCCAGTGTCAGCAACTTAGTGAGATCCTGTCCCAAAATGAAAGATAAAAAGGTTAGGGAAATGGCTCAGTGACTAAGCACCCCTGGGTTCAATCCTAGTACTAATAATAATGATGACGACAATGACGATGATGATAAATGAAACAACAACAAAAAAAATAGGGTTTTAAGTGGATCAGATTTAAGTACATTCTACCTCAAGTTCACCCTGTTAGTCAAAAAGGCAGCAGTGACACTGTTTACAAGCAGTTTAACCTTTTGAAAAGCAAAATCACCATCCTTCCATGCTAGGCTAGAGGCTGAAACAAGCAATATTTCACTGCTGAAGTTAGAGTCAATGCTAACATAAACAACACTGCCATCGTGAATTTATGTAATGGTAGAGGTGCATACTCTATTCCAACATATATAAATTTCACTGGAGTGAAAAACGCAAAGAAACCACCAAGGGCAGAGCTGAGGGTTCTAGAATCAACATATTATCTCAAGGCGCATTTTTAAGACAGCTCCTTAAAATGGAGCCTTCTGTATTCCCCCAGCCACACTTTACTTAATACAAACAAAAAACCCAAACAAGACTATCAAAGAGCCTACAGGGCTCAAAACCTCATTTAAGAACAGAGAACTATAAGGCAAAGGTATCAAAATGTATCTTTCTCAAAACGTCCCTAGAAGTTAATGTCTGAGTCACAAACATCACAGGAGAGAACACTATCTATTATGAATACCTACCAAAACATCACATGAGGGGACATCATCTATTAAAAAGACTTTTTCTATCTATTAATATAAATAACTGCTATCATCTTTATTAAGTCAACTCAACATGTTTCAATAGCCAAAGAGGTAAAGGGACTGCATATATTAAAAAAAAAAAAAGACATTTAAAAAACAGAATTTGGCTAGATGGTGGAAACATCTTCTACCTGCTGGTTAGGTTAGATTTGTACCCTTTATTGAAGATAATAATAAAAGCAATAATAATAATGAGAGTTCACAAGTGCAGAGTACCAGGCATTGTCTAAATGCTGATTGGATATCAAGTCATCCAATCCCCACAATTCAGGTGTGACAACAGGACCTTAGTCCTACACCTCTGGTGCCTGGGCATTCCACAGAGATCTTCAGAAAACTGACATGGGTAAAATTTGAAATAAAAGCAAAGGAGTTCATCATTTAAAAATTGCTGCTAAACTCAAGTCTCCACTTGACCAGGGCTGGCGGGGGTCGGGGGTCAGGGGAGTCTCCTTGGGTACGTGTCTTTAGAGGCCAGAAGGTCACGAACATGTTCGAGTGCCCAGCTTCTTAATTCTCACTCAGATAAAAGTGGGACTAGAGCAGATTATGATGTTCAAAGCAGCTTAAATGACTTGGAACTTCCCTAATGTTCCCTCCTCAATGACATACTTCTTTCTTCAGGCACCTTTTGTCTTTCTACTTTCCTGAACCACCTCTTCTCCCATTATTTCTAAATGAAAAGTAAAAGTTGATCTCATTACGAGGCTGTGGTGGAGCTGCTGAGAGGAAAACAAAGCATCTGAAGGGGAATCACACTCTGATGCTCATTCATACTGATGTATTTATTCCCTCACGCTTACCACTCTGCATTTATCTCCTTTTAATAGAATTTCACGAATCCCAAGTAAGAGAGAAATTGAGAATGGCGACTTTTGCAGAGTTTCTGCAAGTCAGTCTATATCAAATGCCAGTTGTAAAAGTCAACCAGCTGGGGAGGCCGGCCAGCAACGGGGCTTGGCTGGGAAGAGCTATTACTGTGCTCTGGGCACCTGCTCCTGTCTCCTTGTGGTGGGAGAGAGGCAGAACTGCTTGGAAGTAGTTGTTCCTGGTAGCTGCCATGGCCTCATGGATTTCTTGATAGGACCCTGAGAAGAAGCACAAGTGGCAGGTTCTTTCCCTCCATAGTTGTCTTAAAATGTGCCATTAGATAATACGTTAATTCTAGAACCTTCAGTTCTACCCTTGGTGTTTTCTTTTCTCTTTCACTCCAGAAGGGAAGAAAAGAGATGGCATGGAACATGATTCAGTTTCAGAAAGGGCATCACTGAGACAGACACTCAGCCACCCAGAAGCTCTGTCCAAGACTGTGGACTTGACAAGGGAAACCAATTACCTGATCCTGACTGTCTAACTCACTGATGCAGTGAGACCAAAATAATAATAATAATAATAATAACCTAAAAAATGTGGCAACTGTTTAAAAGTCATGTGTGACACTAAAGATTATGAAGGCACTGAGTCTGTGAAATTAACTTTGTTTATTATACAAACTCAACCCAGTGTAAGAGGTGTGACTCAAAAGGAAACAAGCTGACTCCTCTAGCCTCGTGGAGAAGAGCATCAGCTGTGCTATTCTAAAGCCCCAACCGCGTATTCAGTTTTCATGGTTTCTTACTCATGCGGCATCAGTTAACTGATCACAACTTAGAAATAATATTAAGTGTAAAGGTGGGTTCTGGATGTGAAACTGAACAGAACCTCCATATATCTTCTTGTTCAACCTCCTCATCTGACAAATGAAGTAACTCAGAGATGGAAATTGATGTGTCTAAGATTATGAAGAGGACTAGTGATTTGACCAGCATGAGGGCCAGCTCTTCTTTATTCTCAGGGTTCTTTGTCCATACTGCAGAGATTTTATCCAACTAATTGTATGGAGAACTAGTTACCTGGAGCAGTAAGAGTCAGGGGCCTACAACCAGCTCAGAGGATGCAGCCTACCTGAAGCAATGGGTTAAACAGTCCCAGGAATTATTCTTGGTGCCTGAGAGAATAAGAGCCATTATTTTAGAAAGGGTAAATCCTGAGGTTTTTGGCTCAATATTAGGGAGTGCATGGACTTAAGAGCCACATTTTTTAAAAAGTCTTTTGCATCATGCAGTGCTATTCTAATTGTTAGAGGCTGGGCTGACGATAATCTAAATCCCAAAATATTAGTGGTTAATTAGGAATCCAAGGGACTTCTTCCAAAAGTAAAACTTAATCCTTTAATTACACTTTTTATTTCTTAATTTCCTCCCACAGTAACCTATGCAAATATGGACTTGGTTTCCAAAAGGAAAAGGCTCATGTGTTCTTTCAGTACATGCACCCTACAGTCATTGGAAAAATAAACAAAAAAGATGGGCATGAACTTAATTTCCCATTTTCTCAAATCACAGCTATAAATCTCAATCTTTTTCTTCTTAAATGTATGAAACTTTAATAATTATTTAATCAGTTCAGCTTATTAATTTACATTTTAAATGTACCTAAACTGTGCATATTTACATAAATCTTGGTCTGCAACATTTTATTTAAATTTTGGGAAAAGGACAATTATATAGGAAAAAAAGGAGATTTATGGAAAAGAAAGATCTCATAAAAAGTAACTCAAAGATAGACTCTGCATGTGAGGCATGATGATTAGGATCTTGTAGAACTGCTAAGACCAATTTGATTGGATTACTATAATTTGGATCTCAGAACGTTCTCCACAGGTCCATGTGGTAAGGGCTCCGTCCCTTAAGGACCAGCCCAGGAGGTGGTGGAACCTTTAGGACGTTGGGCCTAGTGGAGGGAAGACAGGTAACTGGGAGTGTGCCCTTAAAAGGGTTATTGAGACCTCACCCCTTCTCTATTTCTCTGCTGCCATGAGGTAAACAGGCTTCAACTACCAGGTGCTCCTGCCATAACATGTGTTCCTAGGCAATGGTGTCAACAGACTATGGACTAATACCTCTGCAACCATGACACAAAATTAACCTTTTCCCCTTTGAAGCTGATTACCTCAGGTATTTTGTCACAGTAATGGGAAGCTGAGTAAAACACAAGGCACAGAATGCCACAGTTATGCCTAATCAGCTTCCTGGGACACACAGAGGATCTCTTATCCTTTCAGTGGTTGTGAGCCAGATTTCCTGGGTTCTCTGTATTGATTATCTAGAGGCTAGCCTATGCCAACTAGTGAGGTGCCATAACTGGAAAATAGGAAGGGAATTGAAGGAATGGATTCAGCTAGCTAAGAGTTCTCAGAGGACTTTCTGATGACTTTCCTACCAGAGCAAGACAGGTCAACAGAGCTTAAATATCTTCCAGGCCAGAGTACATGCAGTACTAACAGGATATTCTAATCAAATATCAATTTTGCATAGGAAAATAAAAAAAGAAGGGGAAAAAATCAACCAAATTTAATGTAACAGTAGATGGCAAGGAAAAAAATGTCTAGCCAAAAGTATTCTGCTTTTATCTTGCTACTGATTCTAATATGAAGCTGGAAAAATTGTGTGTGTGTGTGTGTGTGTGTGTGTGTGTGTGTGTATGTGTGTGTGTGAAAGGATTAAGTAATTTTCAGGCTGAATTTTTGGTCCATTTGATTTACCACCATAATTAGTTTCTTAGCATAAAAGGATTTGAATCATTTTTCTTTCAGTGTGAGAATTAAATCTGTGCCTTCTGTCTAGTCCACATCCGTGGACCATTCCTGTTAACTATGTGGTCTGAGTAAAAATCAAGAGACAAAAAGTCAATTCTATTTGAGCCTGGAAGCTATCATTATTTCAGAAAACATGGTCTATACTGCTCCAACTCTTGAAGTTGACTGTATATCTTGGAGCTAAATATGTTAAATTGATAATTCTTAAAAATTTGAGACACAATCCACTGTTGAGATGGGCTCTGCATGTGAGAACCCTTACTAGTTCATTGGATAAACTTCACAACAGATATGTATGGCAATACCTGAAAACCTATACCATAATATTTTACAGAGTTCCAAATATTAGATAATATAGTTGGTAAAGTAGATATAATAGCTTTCATCTAGGAAAGAAGACTATACAAAATGGCTCAAAAAAACAACAGAGTGTGAGTCAAAAAAGGCCAATTTTAGCACTTTGCAGAACACTTAATGTACTACAGACACAGTCCCTTAATTTATAATGTCAAAGGATGGAACTAAGAGAGTTCTCTGCCCCTTTCAGTATCAACACTCAGCTTCAAACTCAAATCTGCAATAAAACTTCTAAAGTACATTCAGCCATAGAGAGTCAATTATACTGTTCTGTGAAACTTAAAAAAATGTTTTTAAGAAGGCTTACTTCAGAGGGAATTAAAGGATTTTTCACAGCTACCTCAAATAACTATGCATAACATATTCAAGAATGCAACAGTAATTATAAATTCTATGATTAACAATCTAAAAACAACTCTAACCCATACATGTAATTCTATCAGAGTTAGAATATTCCACTCAGGCCAAGTTGATATTTAATATCTGACATGTAATATATGAATTGCACCTTAAATTTAAAGCTGTCTTGTGCTGATATTATATACTGGGCAACCAAAAAAGAGGTTAAGGATTTCAGATTCAGACATAGAGCTATGAATGAACCATTCCTCATTGCTAGAGTCTAGGAATGAATACCACAGCAACTGTTTTCAATAAAAATGCATGCACCTAAATAAATCTCAGAGCACTCTAGGAAGAATGAGTTGAGAGCAAAGGAAAAAATGTTCTCTTCTGAGCTCAATGAGTGATGTAGCTGTGAGGGTACTACTGTTCCATGGCTATCGGACATTGCTATATGTAAGTTACATGAGGTCATCAAAGAAAAGAGAATTCAATGCCACCTACTTATTTTTCTGATGCTTCCTTCTCACAAAGAAATGATGACCGCACTTGGAAGCCAGGCCTCTTTATGCAAATAACAGTAGTAGCAAATATGAACACATCCTCTATAATTCACATTTTTAGAAGCCTGATCAATAAACTAAATGTATATATAAAAATGTACTCCATGTTCTTTTTTTTTTGACTAACATTAGAAAGGTTTCCATTTGATAGGCATATGTCATACCCCAGAAAATTCTAAACTTGTACTAGAAGCTTAAATGTAAGAGTTAACAGGTCTCCCCACTTCCCCCAAATGAAATACACATTTTTAACATGGAAAACATCAGAAGATATATCATTTTTAGTGCTATCTAATGATCAAATTTAAATTCATGTCTCTAGAACTATGCAAAAACATGTGTCTTGAACATTTTAAACCAAATATTGGTTCAAAAATATTTCATGTTTTAATATTTAATTTGATTCAGATGGACCTCTTATTTTGGGTCTACAAAACTGGAAAAAGCTGCAGGGTGTTTCTGGTTCAATGGCACAAAGGCATATTATTCCTGGTAGGAATATATTTACACTTTCATGGGGATGACAAAGACTGAAGGATTTAGGAGAAATTCGAAAACAAGCTTGTTGCTGATGAGTTCTGTCTGCCCTCCCCCACCTCCCTTGGCTGCAAAGCACGAGATTTCTTACCTTCACATTTTTGTGACACTTCATTAAATTTGTGTCCAGCAGGGCATTTGCACTCAAAAGACCCAACAGTATTAATGCAATTTCCTCCTTGACAGAGCCCAGGGATGGCCTGGCATTCATCCACATCTGTCAGATTTTAGAAGAGAGAGAGAAAGATTCATATAAAATTTATTGCAGAAGAAAATTTGACAGTTTGTCCACGATTATATTACCATATTTATATCAAGTTGTCCAACACCATATTTGGACTATGCTGGGAGAAGCTATTTCTCACAATTATGTTATATGAAATAAAATTTGTTATTAATATAGTTGGTCAGTAATGTTCTGTACTCTTTATTTTCCCACCTTCCATCTTTCCTCATACAGAGGATAATATTTGTATTAGCTTTTGTGGGTCTTATTGCAACAAAGTATGAGGGTACAATGATTTTTTTTAACTCACTGCCTTGCTTTAATCTCCAAAGTGGAAGCAATAACTAGTTATTGAAGAAATCCTTGAAATTAAAATGCAATCTATTTTTACAGTGAATCTATTTTTAAGAATTGTACTGATGATTTAGTTAGAACAATTGATTTCAGATATCTTAGGCTACAAGGACAGCTAATGTTTTTTTTTTTTTTTTTGTATAAATGAAGTGAGAAATGTCGTCTTGACATTCTGAAGAACTGTCTTGTGTGGTAAAAGTTCAAAAAATCAGGGCAAGCAGTGAGAGATGTTTCCCAGTGAACATGCCGTCCCAGCTGAAGCCTTCCCCTGCTGGCAGAGTACCTGCCAGAAGGAAGTTTTTAAAAGATAAGTCAGATCATGCCCTTCCCAGCTCAAAACTCAAGTCCACATTGAGTCCCAGAAAGTCCTCCATAACCTTTCTGCTCTCTGGTCTCACCTCCCTCTCTCCTTCATTCCCCTCGCATCACACAGTCTTCCTCAAATACATCCAGGGTGCTCCTGTCTTAGGGTCTTGTATTGGTGGCCCCTCTGCCTGGAATGTTTTTCCCTGGAAGGCTGTGTAGCTCATCCTGTTCCATCCTTCAGTCTCTGCTTCAATGCCACTGGAGAAGTGAGCTTTTCCTTGAGCAGTCAAATCACCACCTCTGGCCCCCTGACCCTCAACACCAAGTGACCTAATACATATGTTCGTTTTGTTTTGAAAACTCTTCAATATAAGCTTCCAAAGAGCAGAAACTTTGTCCACTTTATTTAATGCTCTTTCCCCAGCACCTAAGGACTAACCTGTGCTCCTCTGTGTAACCCCAAATACTAAACTTCCCAAAACAACATTAATCATCTTAGGCTCACTGCATTCATCTATGAAGACTGCAGAAGTACACACACACTCTCTCCATCTCTGCATCCCTTCACATCACAGAAAAAGACCCCCCAGTAAGTCCATGTGGGAGGACATGAATGGGTGTGACTCTACTTTGTGTATAACCAGAGATATGAAAATTGTGTTCTATATGTATAATGTGAATTGTAATGCATTCTGCTGTTATATATAACAAATTAGAATTTTTTTTTAAAAAAAGAGCCCTCATTGAAACATTTGTTTCCTCCTGTACTCTGTTCTAGAAACCTGGAAGACCAATGTCTTTAGTTTCATTCTTTACTGAGTAAGGAAGCCAGTGCTGTTTGTAAGGCCTTCTTCTGTGTTCTCAAGAAAAGTCACCTCATAGTGAAAGGAGTAAGAGCTCTTTATTCTGATACAAAAATATCACTTGTTGTTTTAAATGTTCTGACAAATGAATTACTATATTGAAATACAATTGAATTTTATTTTATAGCCAATTTCAGTTTAATCTTAAATTGGAATTTTCCATTCCCTTGATATGTTAAATGTTTACTAAAAGGCTATATGAAATCAAGATTTTTACATACAGGCATATCTAGAATGTCTTGCTGATCAAGATATTTGGCCAACAGGAAATGTCTATGAGGGCAACTCTCCCCTGGCTGTATGTTCCAAGACTGACAACAGAATAGGCTCCTCTATGAACCTATTTGCCAGCAACTCCTCACATCTGGCCCAAGGTCTGGGAAAACAGCAAGAAGATATCCCATGATGGTCCAAAAAATTAAAAAGCAAATAAATAAACAACAACAACAAAGACAATAACGAATAAAATGAAGGACTCTATTCTCCAAGTGGCAACCTAACAGTTATTTTGACCCCATGGGTTTTCACAAATTTTCTTATTTAAAAAAAAAAGCCTTTAAAAAATTCCTTAGATGTTGGATAGCAGTCAGAAAGGAACAGGAAGCAAACTGGAGAAAAATCCAGATTATACGGAATGAACATCAATCTAAAGAGGAGGCAAGTTCTTCCCACTCCCTGTCCCTCTCTGTCCCCACTTCTCAACACCCTAGCCTTGGACCATGACTCGATGACAGGCAGCTGGGCACTCAAGGCCTGCCTTTCTAGTCACTGTCAACAAGTTCAACAAGTTCATGGCTAGCTTCAGAACACTAAAACCAACAAATTCTTCAAAACTTTGGGCCTTTCTAAGAATGGGGAAAATAAGAAGGAATCAAACATGGCACTTATTCTTAATTTTATAAAATCCAGTGATCAAGCCCTTTATAATTTTAGGGCTCCAAAGTGACTTCTGGCTGCTTCGGATATGTTCAAAGGCATACAAAGGATTTGTCTGTTGTATTTGAAAGCCAGGGTGCAGGACTAGCCATATCAGATGTGGAATTTATCAAAGTATAATTTAACAGAGACCCACAAAACCATGAGACCAAGCTCAAGTTCTGCTTTATTGCATTTCACCCTTAGAATTAACATATAGAACAAAGCCAAACTATTATCTGTTCACCTCAGAAAAGCATATCTTGAATTTTCTGAAAATATTGCAACTGGCTTTTTAAAAAAAGCCCTGAAGACATCTAAGGAAACAGAGATAGCCTGAGAGTTTTCAGGCCCATCAGTTTAGTAGAATTGCCTCTGTTCACTTCCTCCTCCTTCCTGCCAGACAGCCAGACAATAAAAGAATTTGTACAGCTGGAGGAACAGGAATAAAAGCCAAAAACAGAGTAAGGGCTTCTAGGGGAGGTAGAAGAAGCAGCGAGCAGGCGACATCTGGGGATATTTAAAACTGTGAAACCAATCCTAATTTATTTCTGACTTGTTTTTAAAAAAAAGCATAATTTAGCATGTCAAATGTCCAGAGGAACAATTTTCTTCAGGTCAGTTAAGTACAACCCACGAGACCTAGTACTCAGTTTCAAATGAAGGGGGGGAAAAAAGAACAATATCATCTACCTTGTTCACCTATCTTGCTTTGTGCTTCCACACAGCATTGACATAGCTCACAGCACCACTGTAAACAGAATCACAGCACTCCTGGGGTCACAGATGCATGGAAACACAGCCTGGATCAGGGGGAAGCTGCTGGCAAGAAAACCCACTGAGACTTCGGCTTCTCTCTGGTGAGCTATGTTCCTAAGCCCTTAGCTGGATGTCACGCTATCAGTGAAACTGTGGGGTTATGTCTCTGACACTGCTTTTCCATTCTCCCTGACTCCACTGGAGAACATCTCTACAGCAGGTACGATGCATTCATTATCAACTCCATGAGCCCAGGTTTACCTTGACACGCTCCTGTGCGGATGTTTGGAATGAAGCCCCGGCGGCAGGGGTGAGGTTGGGCAGGACACATCTCACAGGGGTGGCCCCAGGCTCGGCCGACCGTGGCACAGCAGAGGGTTTTTGTGCAGACAATCCCGCTGAGCTGTCCCTGGCACATCTGGTTGCTGACCACAGTGAAACATGGACCTGTTCTGTAATCTAAAAATAAAGAAGGAGTCCATGACAGTTCAGAAAAGCAAGAACAATCATACAGAGAAACAGCTAGGCCCTGTCTTGTTCAACTCCAAATGGAGAATTGGATTCTGGGAGGGAATTGTACATCACTGACTCCGTATGAAGCCCTAGGCTGACCTTTCTACTTCTGAGCATCCGTTCCTAGCCACTTTGAAGGTGCCATGGTGAGGATCAGGTGAACTGGTAGAAAACTCTTTATAACTGTGAATTGCTGTAGAAATAGAACATTTTAATATTATTGTCCACTCATTCACTAAGAAAATGTGTGGTGCATACACTGAATCAGCCCTGTGCGTGACACAGATGCTTCAGTGAACTGGAATAAGTTTGTCGATTAGACTCTTCCCTTCCATGATCACTGCAGTACTGTTCTCAATACTCAGGAAATGGAAACGACCTGAGAGTCCACTGACTAATGAATGGATAAAGAATATGTGGTACATACACACTGTGGAATACTATTCAACCTTTAAGAAAGATGAAATCCTATCATGGGCCTGAAGTAGAGATCATCATGTTAAGTGAACCAAGCCAGAAACAGAAGCGAGTACCCCAGGATCTAGTTCATATATGTTGAATGCAAAAGGCTGATCTCCCGGCAGTTAAGAGTGGAATGGTAGTTTCTAAAGCTGGTGGTCGGGGGGAGTAGGGAAGAGAGAGGATGGCGAGAGACTGACCAATAAGTACCAAGTTGGTTGGGAGAAAGAAGTTCTGGAGTACTACTGCACAGTTAGTTGACTACAGATAGGTATAATGTTACCTATACATATAAAAAACTAGAAGAAGGTATGTTTAGAGTTTTCACCAAAAAGAAATGATAAGTGTTTGAGGAGATAGATAGGTTTAACCTGGTTTAAACATGATACAATATGTAGATGTATTAAAACTTCACATTACCACATTACTAGGGACTATTTTTATATTTATGTGTACCAGTTAAGAAATTAAATGACAGAGAATAAATGCCCGCCTTCTAAGAGCTTATAGCCTGTTTTTATTTGGGTGGGAGAAAGCAAAGAATTTCAAAACGTTCAATGAATCAAGTCATGGAACCTTCTTCCTGAGAATTTCTTGAACAAAAAAATGGTTGTTTCTTTTGAATTGGGACCATCTTATTTCAATAAAAATAATCAACTAAACAAAAGTTTCTTTTTTTTTTAGAAAAATGTACTCATATATAACACAACAGGTATTTAATATGAACAGTAAGGATGATAGGCTAAAGGACCATCTTAAAGCAAACAGGAAAAAAAAAGAAAAAAGCTAAAGGCACAGGAGGATTTCCAAGCACAGCCCTCTCCTTTTTATTTTTTGTTTGCCCTATAGGGAGAAGGTAGATCTGAACTCAGCAACCAACAAACAAGGAAGATTAAGGCGCATAGTGAGCACAGAGGAGGAAATCCAGCATGTGAGAGAACTAGGGCCCTTGTACTTCTTTCTGTTCTGCAGTGGCCTTGACAGATAGGGGAGGCAGGGCTAGGGCAGGACTCATAAGCCCTTTCTACCTCCCAACACTTCCTCATGTCATCTCTGAAACTGTAAAATGTTCCATGAGACTGAGGTTGACCTAAATGATCCCAAAATTGCTATTCACCACTAATTCTGCAGTTTTGTGAAAATCACTTGTCATGCTAATGAAACCACTGGGTTGTTCTTCTTTTCCCCTCCCTCCCTCCCTTCCTCTCTCCTTCCCTACCTTCTTTCCTTCCTTCCATCCCTCCTTACTTCCTTTTGTTCTTTATTCAAACAGTTCATAGGATTCAGACATGTAACTTACTAAGGACAACTCTTCTTTACAGTAGTGTCTGGAGTGAACCTCTGGTCACTGGCTTTGCAGAAATAGCACCTCCCCAAAGCCCATGCTGCAAGATCATCCTTCAGAGGAATTCCAAGCACCAAACTCCACCCCAGGAAAGTACACTGAAACAAGCTCTAATTATCATAGCACTTGGGAAACAGGCAGGATGGTAAAACACGAGTCCTCATATCCACATCTCCCCTCCTCTAAGCCAGCGTCTACCGGTGTGCTGTGTGCATCACTGATGGGATGCAACACCCTTTGGATTTTATTTTATTGTCATTTATTTGTTTTAATTTTAATTAATAAGAACTATAAATGTGCCATACTTGTGACTTCACAGATATGTATGCATGATGATGAATTTTAAAATACTTTATTTTTTCACTGCTAGGGATAGAAACCAGGGCCTCACACATGCTAGGCAAGTATACATTGAATTATATATATCCTTAGACCTAAAGACACTTTTAACTCAGTTTAAAGAAAAAATTTAAGGGTACACTAGCACAATAATATGCAAACTGGTAAAAAAGAAAAAAAAAACTGTGTTTATTTTACATGAATATCACCAGCCTTACCTTTCCAAAAAAACAAACTTAGACCCATTCTCCCAATCTCTACATCATCTTGCCATACCTAGCCCCATCGCCTGACAGAAAAGACAGTAATACATAAATAGGAAATGTAATTGTTCATATTGAACCACCTGATAGCATTGATTATATTATCATATATAAATTCATGTTTTTTTAATCACAAAATAAAGATTTTACTAAATATACAATTTTAAATATTTATTTTCTTGCACTAAACAGTGCCAACAACATTTCCCAAGTAATTAAATACTATTGCAAAACAATTTAACTGTTCTCATTTTCCATCAAGTTATAATTTATTCAATAATTTTCTTACTATGTATCATTTAATTTGCTTATAATTTTTCATTATTATACATAATGTTCAGTGTACACTGATGATGAAGTCTGTTGAGAATGAAAAATGTCTAGTTCATGCAACAGCCATCAAGTTTTTTATGATTCTACGAACTTTGTATGTGAGATTAAAAAGATTACAGCAGTGTAATCTTTTATTTAAAAAATAATTACAACTTCCTATGTTAGCTAACAAGGAAGAGAATTTAGCTTCATTTATTTCTTTCCTGCTAATTTACTGACACAAGTGCAAATGCTTTAATCAAACAGATTCATGTTAGCATGCCATTTTCAATCTATTTTAAAAAAGCATAATGGAAAGTGAACTTAAATTTATTATAATCTGTTCTTCAACACTTCTTGAATTTGTTTTCCCTCCTCATTTTGCCAAAATACTCTATGGAATTATATACGAGGTTTGCAAAAATTCAGGGTAGATGCAACATAGAGTTCTGTGAGTGACACCAGCAAAATCCAGGCACCCCGTGAAATGCCAAGAAAAATTCAATTTGGTCCTGTCTCACACTGGTTCATGATTTCAGATGTGATTCCTTGTTGGAAGATCTTCATAAAAGGGGGAGGAAAGAAACCTCAAGATTTTTCTGCTCTTATTTCAATAAAAAAAGCATCGGACAGGTATGGCACTTGTCAATTGACAACATACATAAAGTGTCTCCATAGTTCACAGGGACCTATCTTTGTTAAGTTTATTTGGGTATTTGGCAAATAGTTTGAGTATATGGAATAGAATTTATGGACTTCACCTACTTCCATGCTAGATACTTCTCACTACAGACAAAGTAATTTTGTCTGTAAAGAAAAAGGAAGAATTGGCTTGACAGTAAAAATTAGTGGCCGCGCACAGTGGCACATGCCTGTAATCCCAGCGGCTGGGAGGTGGAGGAAGCAGAGTAGGAAGTTCAAAGCCAACCTCAGCAAAAGCAAGTGCTACGCAATTCAGTGAGACTCTGTCTCTAAATAAAGTATGAAATAGGACTGGGGATGTGACTCAGTGGTCAAGTGCTGCTGAGTTCAATCCCCAGCACCCCACGCTCCACAAAAATAAAGATTAGCAAGTGAACATAAATATACTCGAGACTCATATTTTTACTAAAAATTTCTGATTGGAGAGAAGTATAATGTGGATAAAATATATTTGGAGATAAAAATCTCTTGGAAATGTGTGTTAACGTGGTTTTCAAATGTCATTCCGATTTGGCGGCATATGCTTTTTGTCCTGCACTTCATTCAGTTTGCCAAAGTTTTGCTGTTTTTTAGTTCAATACTCCAACCAGAGAAAGAAATCTGTCCACACTCCCAATTCTTTAGTAATAATCCAATTATTTACAATTATTCACATAGCACTTATGTGCTATTAAGCTAAATTTACATACTCTTTTTTTCTTTCTTTTATTTTCAGATAGTCCCAACACTGGACAAGGAATGTACCTAATTCAATGCTTGTATAACATCTGACTCATTGTTGGCTTCAATGTAAATCATCATTCCGAATGCAACTAACAGTAACTAAAATATAGTATTAGAACTACTTTCTATGTGCGAATTGCTCTACAATAACTTCTTTAAAAGACCTTCATGAACTAGGGCAACAGGCCAAGCCTTTCCAAAATTAAAATGAAATTTTAATTGTTTTTAACTGGCTTACTGCAGTGTGGCTGGTTCCAGGGAAATTCTGCCGCTACATGTTCCCATTCTGAGTGGTTAGTACAAGGACTTCTCTCAGTCCTATTCAATCTGTCTTCCAGGCTTGGGCTCAGACCATGCATCTGTGACCTCTGAGCTCAACTCACTCTCAGCTCTGCAGTTCAGAATGCTGTGGTTTACAGCATTATTTCACTTTCATTTCTAATCAGACTTCACCCTGAAGCCAATGCATCATTTACAGGGAAAGAATATTCTGTGGTGCAATGAATTCTTGTCACTCCTGCCCAGTCACTAAACCACAAACTGCAGGGAAGGCACAAGGATATAATTTTGGGCACTAGGCTCCAATTATTTTAAATCCTTCTTTTCATGAAAATTACAAATAAAAGAATGAGATATCAATTTATTCATGACAGAGAGGGTCACAATAGGCCTATTTCTCCCAGGTAAGTTGGTCTGTGGGATTTCAATACAACTTTCAGAGGAAGGAGTTCAGAGAACTTTTAGTCCAAAGGAAATAAAAAAAAGGCCCCATTATCATAATCCACCTCATAATAACAGCTGTTACTTCTTCTTCCTCCAGTCATCATTAACCTTAGGATATCACAGAATCACCTGGGGAATTTTTACAAAATACTGATTCCTGGGCCACACCCTTGTCCCCTCCTAGACTTCCCCCATAAAATCGGACAGGTGGCATGGAACCCAGACATCCAAATTTTACAAAAGCTCCCCAGGGTGATTCCCCTAAAAGTCTCAAAATTCTCTCTCTCTCTCCCTGTTTTACTGAGGAGTGCTAATGTTCCATAATGAATTGGAGATGTCTGTAAGATGGTTAACTGCTTACATGAAAGTAAAACCTTAAAAACATAAAATAGCCCATAAACTGGCATCACTGACTTCAACATAACCCAGTATTTCTTCACTAGGATGGACATTCTAATCACGGCAAAATAATATTCATTTCCAAAATGTTGCTCTCTTATGAAACTTTATTATATTCTTTACTAATTATAATAAACTACATTAACTGAAAACTCATCACACTAAATAACAAAGGCAAAATTTTAAAAGACTGATTGTCCACTATTGCATTGTTGTAATAATTAACTGGAATCCATTTCCAGTCTCCCTCCTCCTGGTTTTTCAAAGTGCATTGATATATATGACCTTGTGCCACTACCATGAATGTCCATGTACAGTACCTTCCCAGTGCTGAAGCTTGTAGTTAGGTTGAATACAATAATCAAAATTCACTAAGTCAGGGGCTGGGGTATAGCTCAGTTGGTAGAGTGCTTGCTTCGCATGCACAAGGCCCTGAGTTCAATCCCCAGCACCACCAAAAAAAAAAAAAAAGAAGAAAGAAAAAAAAAAGAAAAAAATTTACTAAGTAACATCATGAAAAATAATTCTACTTTAGCCACTGTCTCTCAAGCATGCTTTAACTGTCACTAAATTTAAAATAACTAAAAATAAAGCATAAGAATATGCACAAAATATTTCTGTTAGTACTTTCTATTTTAAATTTGTTCATAAATTAAAAGTATTATCACTATAAACTTAAATATAAATATTATTCAAAACTGCAGAAACAAGGTGGTTTGTTGTACACCTTTTAATCTAACATGCAGACTAAGCAATTCACCAAAATCCGGGCTGAAGTTCTGTGGGACCCAATTATGTGTGGCAGCAATTCAACTATAGAAAATTGTTACCACATTTTATTCTGTTCTATGATGAAGAAAACAGTAAGAAATCATGTTCAGGTTAAGAGAATATCTCAGTTTGAAATAACAATTTACCTGATATTATTTATTCCTTCATTGTAAATCCTTCATTACATTTTTGACTTGCATTTTCCCCCAAAGTTATCACTGAACTACGTTTACTAGAAAAAATGGATGGGAAATGGGTAGAAGTCAAATCCTGGTTTGGGTGACATATTACCATCAAGATAATAAAATCATAGAGGATTTCTTCATTTTTAATGGTCTGCATATCCTACTTCAAAGAACCAGTTGGCTCTGATTTATTCACTTTTAAAATGGCTTGTATGAAGTGCCACGTTACATCAAATTCTTTTTTCACCACAGAGCAGCAACTACTGAGCAGCATCAAGAAAAAAAATAACAGTGTCAGAGAACAATTTGATTTAGTTGCTCTGTTACAATTTCTTCAAAGTCACCAAGCAAAGAACATTCTCTACAATCTTAAAGCAAAAGTAAGAACATAACAGTACAGGGCTCTATAATCAATGGCATTAAATATAAATATTTCCAGATCAACCTGCATATCTTAAAGGTGCCTTATGAGATTATTTATTTTCCAATTATAAGTTCGACAAAAGGTGAACAAAAATTTCAGTGGATCTTAATGTTTTATCATTAGAGTATTATTACAAATGAGATTTTCAGTAACAGATCAGTAGCAACATCAAGTACTAAATAAAGGCCTATGTTAGTAAAAGAGCAATAAAAATAAATTTATTAAAAATACCCTACTGTAGATTCCACTATTGTGAGGTACCCAGAGTTGTCAAATTCTTAAAGACATCAGTAGAATAGGGGCTGCTAGAGGTTGGGGGACAAGGAGGAAAGGAGTGTTAATGTACAAAGAGTTTCAGTTTAGAAAGATTTTTCAAAGTTCTGGAAATAGATAGTGGGGATAGTTGTCCAAAAATGTGAATTTACTGAATGACACTGGACTACAAACCTAAAAATGGTCAAAGTTGTCAATTTCAGTACTTCAGTACACACACACACACACACACACACACACACAAATCCTACAACATAAAATTAAATATTTTTACTTCAATGCTTAGGTTCAAGAAGTAAACTTTACAACTGTAAACTAGAATCAAGGGCTTCTTTATTCACTCAACAAATATTTATGGAGCTACTGTGCTGTATTAGTGAGTAGCATAGCATGAAGTCCCTGCCCATACAAAGTTTATGATCTGGTATGGGAAGTAGCCAATAAACAGGTAAATACAATAAGAATAATTTAGATTTGAGATTATGATGTAGTCTACACATGAAATAAGTATGCTGCTATGATAGAGAGTGAATGGAGACTCCTAGCTTGGTAAAGGTGATTAGGGAAGACTTCTTGAGGAGGTGACATTTAAACCGAGGCCTAAGATGAGAACAAGTCAGCTGTGTAAAATGTGCGCAGGTGCTTTCCAGGTATGGGAGACAGCAAAAACAGTGGCTCTGAGCTGGGAGACAGCCTGGCTTCTCCAGTAATGAAAGAAGGCCACTGCGACCACAGCAAAGAAGGGGACGCCTCCTCGTTGGAGGATTAGGCAGAGACGGGATTATACAAAACATTCCAGGCCACAGTAAGGAATTTGGATTTGGCCCTAAATTCAACCAGAAGCTACTGAAAACATGATGTATTATTTTCAGATACTGCTCCAAGGCCTCCAAAGAGGACATGGGAAGGCTGGCAGGGAGGCTACTGAGGATTTGAGGTGAAAGTCGATGGTGGCTTGGCAAGGTTGATGGTATAGAAATGGAGAAAGCCTGGAGGTAGGGGATGTCCCTAAGCAACAAGATCAACATCGCTTGCTGATGGACTGGAGGTGAAGGATGAGGGAAATCAAAGACAAGGATGAATCGGGGCTTCTGGCTTCTGTAGTGGAGTATAGGAACACTCGTTCACTAACATGAGGAACTGAGGGAAGAGTAGACACTAACTATTTAAAGTCAGTATAAAAATTCTTCACATTTCACAGTAAAGAATCTAGTGCAGGGGGCTGGGGTTGTGGCTCAGCAGTAGAGCACATGCCTAGCACGTGGAGACCCTGGGTTCGATCCTCAGCACCACATAAAAATAAATAAATAAGATATTGTGCCCAACTAAAAAATAAATATATAAAAAAAAATCTAGGGCTGGGGATGTGGCTCAAGTGGTAGAGCGCTCGCCTGGCATGCGCAGGGCGCTGGGTTCGATCCTCAGCACCACATAAAAATAAAATAAAGATGTTGTGTCACCGAGAACTAAAAAATAAATATTAAAAAAATTCTCTCTCTCTCTCTCTCTCTCTCTCTCTCTCTCTCTCTCTCTCTCTCTCTCTTTCTCTCTCTCTCTATTAAAAAGAAAAAAAGAATCTAGTGCAGGACAGGAGGTTAAAATTGATGAGACTGGCCTTGAATGAAAATCTTGATGTTGTCAATCAAAAAACCTGCATGTAATAAAATTATATCTTGACTGTATGTTTTCACTAAATTTCTTTTACTTCCCTTCTTCTTTGTGAACAAGCATTTACTCTAATCATATTCAGATATTCACACATAAATGCTATGGATGAGAATCTTACTTCAAACACATTTGGCCAATTCTCACAGAAACCTGAGTGTTAAGTACACACGGTCCAGACCAATAATATGTGATAGAATTCTGGCGTGGTGGGTGGGATTGCCTCCAGAGGAACCTCGCTGCTGCTTTTGAAAATAACAGGGCATGGGAATCCAAGACCACTAGACATCTAGCTGCCAGCCCTGAGTTCACTCTACAGGAAACAGATACACACTCATTCCAGTGACATCATCAATTCTGAGAGATCTGGTGGAAAACTTAAAGTAAGGACAAAAGTTCAGTCATTATTAACCACCACTGAGAAATGTCTCATATAAATATGGGCTTTCTGTAATATCAAGCCAGATAACAGCAGTGAGATAGTCTAGATATATTGGCTGGCAAGTATTATTTCTAGAATTGGCCCCTTACCAAATATGCATTTGATGATGAGCATGTGGTATATAGGGAGTTCTGTCCTCTTTCCCCCCACCCTTCTCTCTCTCTCTCTCTCTCTCTCTTACACTCACACACACACCCTGCTGAAGTATGCTAACACACTATTAAGCAGTTCTCAAGGTGGCCCTCCTAGTCTCAGAACTTCGGAAAAAAATGTCTGATGAATGAAAAATTCCTGAGACTGTTTCCAGCCAAGTTGGAAGAAAGTACAAGCGTTACTCAGAACACGTGAGTGAACTGTGTAAAGGACAGGCATGGAAGCTGTGGGAACAGGAGAGGCAGTGGTACCCAAACCCAATTATGTAGGTTGAATTAGTCAATAAAAGAGGATTACTGAGAAAAAAATATGTGCATGCCCAGATATTAAAATATGACAGAAGGTGGATTTTCTGAGACCAGAGACTAAAAACATTAAACCCTCAGCAATGGGTTTTTGCAGTTACTTAATGGCATCCATTTTTAAGATCTGCTACATGGACTGAGAACATGTCACTAACAGGGCAATCATGGTGGCATCTTGTGACCTTCACAGAAACCTCCAGATTTTGATGTGAGTGGTGACTGTTTACAGCAGAGAACAGCAATACAAATATGCCTCTGTTCTTTGAAGTGAAGAATTGTCCCAGAAATCCCAGGTAAATGATCCGAAGAGTTAACCATTAATACTATGTAATATAGGCAGATAGGTCAATCCAGTTATTAGCCAGTTTTTGCCCACTGCTATCAGTTCATCTTATGGAACTGAAAAAAAAATTTAAAATTTTCTCTCTGAGACCATGAGGTCTATAATCATCCCATCGTATACTGTCGGACCACAAGCAGGGGACTGTGTTCCTCAGTTACCACTTGCCACTTGCTTGAGATTTACATCTGCTTGGCCAGACATTGGGGTTTCATCTAAAGCAGCTAGTTAGATATGTGTGGAAAGTGTATATGGTTAGAAAATAATAAAAGACAGCATTAAAAGTGGTTTAACATGCCCCAAGAGGCAAGCCAAACACCACAATTTTCTCCAACTGTGGAAGAAAAAACAACTTGAACCAGAGTTTAGCTTTTTGGATGTATTAACAGGTCTACATTATATTCCCTTGGATATTTATGAAGCATGTTAACAGTAATTAAAATTGAATTTTCCAAGCCTTTAAGAACAAAAGTTAGGAATACAGTATTAATGACCTTGGAAACTGTTATAATTCAATATAACATTATATTATCATCTTGTTATTAAACATTTAAGAGCAAAAGTTATGAATATAGCATCAATAACCTTGAAAATTTATAATTCAATATGCATCATATTCACCATACTGGAATTTAACTATTGATATTCAACTGACATTCAAAGTTCACAACTCCTACACAGAGCAAATGTTCTTAGGCTCTATATTTGTGTAAGTACCCTCTACTCAAATGTATTATCATTTTTTTTTGCAGCAGCAGTTCTATAGCTAAAAAGTAATACTGCTGGTTATCAGCACCTAATTTCTCTAGTCAGGGGTTTGTCACTTGAAGACCATAGTTTGGGGGTAGTAGGTCCAAAGATGCCCTGAATTTATACATAAATCCTATGAACAAGTTTGATAGCTATGAACACAATTTAAGTAGGCAACCTCATGTTCTCTTCCAGAAATTTGGAATTGGGATTAAGGGACACTGGCCTTTACTTCTGCTGCTGGCTGGAACCTCAGGTGATGTTGCCTTGGGAACCATGAGGTAACATGGATGCAAAGAAGTGCATTTGCATGGAGAAGGGACAGGAACATGGAGAGACCATGTCACTCGCAAGAGAGCCCCAGCATCGGGTCCTTGCTTCCAGCTGTTGGCCAAGCCCTATTTCAGGACTTCCTTCCCCAAGTTGCTTAGAAATCAGGATGCCCTGAATTCCTCATAACAAATTCCTCTTTCTGCTTAAGCTAGTTCCTTCCTTGAAACCAGCAGAATGTGATCCAATCCAGTATGTACCTTTTTGGAGGAAGAGAGTCTACAACTTTTACCAGATTCTTAGAAGTATCCATGACTCGAAACAGTCATAAAGCTCCACACTACTTAATAAGAAGTAATTACTGGAATGTGATACTAATTAGGTGACTTGTCCAGATCTATACAAAAGCACTTTATATTTTCTTCTCATTCTTGAAGGAGATTGAAAAATAAATACATGAATGAATAAAACACCTCCTAGCTCCCAGTTAGGAGCACAATCACAAAGAAACTAAAACAACCCTCCCCTCTAAAAAAAAAAAGGCCTTTCAGCTTTCACCTTCCCTTAGTTATAACTCAAAAGAAGACAGAGATACAGATAAATTTGCATGAAAGTTATCACAGCCACATATAAGTTGGTAGGTAACCTCAGCCACACACAAAATTTGGACTGATATTCCCCAAACAATGGCAGGCATGTTCTGATAATCTTAGCTCACCTGTTGGAGCAAAACATGGAGCAGGGGAGAACTGAAAGCAGTAGGCCCACCAGTCAGGAGGCCTGCATGGAAGGCTCAGGTCAGCAACTAATTGGCTATGCGTCTCTTTTTTTTTTTAATATGTATTTTTTTACTTTCGGGTGGACACAATACCTTTTACTTTATTTATTTATTCTTGTGTGGTGCTGAGGATCAAATTCTCTCATACATGTGAGACAAGTGCTCTACCACTGAACCACAACTCCAGGCCCGGATGTGTCTTGAGGAAGACATCTCACCTACCTACTGGGGTCTAAGAGGCCAAGTCCTGAACCAGCCAGATGCCAGGGTGAGCTTTCATCAGGCCTGAGCCAGGAGGGCAGCAGTCAGGCGAGGGAGAGTAGACTGTTTCTATCCTGCAGAAAGGGCGGAGTGTGCAGATGGATGTCTCTGACAGGAGCTCCTCCTGCCACAGACTTGCTGCTCCCACACTTCTCACTCTGGCGAAGGCCACTGCCATAGCCCTGCTTATTTACATAGCCACAGGCCTGGGTGAGAGGCACAGTATCCCTCTCATCCCACACTCAATCACCTGCAGACCCTGTCAGTTGACTGACTCAACAGCTTCTTTACCTGCCCCTCTAAACCCCACTGTTTGCTGGTAGTATAGACACCCTTTCCTATCACCCTGTAAGGGGGAACCTAAGTCGTGTGAGACAAAGGCACTTGGTACAATGCCCAGCTGCATCTCTGGCCTCTTCCTTAATTGCAGTCCCTCTCCAGAAGCACTGAGGGAACTGGCATTCCTCAACTTACGCGCCATTTCCTACCCACACATTTTTCCAAATGTTATTCCCTCCTCCTGGTATGCCTTTCTTCCCTCTGTTTTTCTGGCTAAATCCTCTTCCTGGAAATCCTCCCTAACATTTTCTCCTTCCTTCCTCTGTGGCACTAATCGCACTTCGTGATAATACTGATTAATATGATTGTCTTCCATCAGACCGTGAGCCTCTTTTGTCTCATTAAACTTTGTATCCCCTTGGCCTAGAATAGTTTGTAGTCTCCTAATAAGCATGCAAATACTTATGAATGAATAAATGACAATGAAGTATTTTTAAGTGAGTCTAAATCCTTACTTAATCTTTTACACTCTTCATTCCCTGTGCTCGAGGCATAATTAACTTCTTATGATTCCATGAATCAACCATGCTTAATTTGAGTCCTGGAATGCTGATCATCAATGTGGCAGTGAGTGAGTTACCCTTTGAGTCAGTTTGATCTACCTCCTAAGGTTGTCTGAGTAGTGAAAGGAACCACATATATAAAATACCCACCACAGTCCCAGGTGCTTCCATTTGTCCTCCCCAATTCCTCACATATGATGGCTACAGATGACCAATATATTCTGATGTTCTAAAAACAGATGATGCCACCAAATTTTCAAAACAGGGCCAAGATAAAAGTGACGTGCAAGCTGGGCTCTAACACAAGTCTAAGTCTGGATCCATGACAATCATGCTCTAAGACAAAAGACAGGTGAAGAACCGATCCACTTCCTTCACAAGCCACTTCCCCCTAGCCACCCTCAAGCTAGCAGTGGACATGTGCCCATCTGGTCAATAAAATGCAAGGGGAGGCCGCCAGAGTAGAGTTCAAGAAAACTTTCCACTCTCTGATAACATGAGGGATACTCACATGGACCACCCTTTGCCCTTTAACGCTTTCATCCTTCTAGAAAGATGTGATGCCTAAGAGTACATCAGCCCACTTGAAATCATGAAGACTCAAGTTCATGCACTAAGGAAGGTAAACAGAAAGCAAGCAGTGCCCCAGTCCTTCGTGACATTTTTGAACAGCTGAATCACCATCTACAGCTCTTTACCTCCAGATTCATTTTCTTTTTCCTTTGAAGTGCTGGGGATTGAGTCTGAGTTCTTGCACATGATAGACAAACACTCTATCACTGAGTCTTAATACCCTAGACCTCCATACATTAAAATAATTAACCCTATTTGTTTAAGCCATTATGGCTGAATTTTATTTTACTTGCATCCAAACTCACTTTTGGTGGAGACATCAGTGCATAGATTTTGTTGTCCTTTGACACATATCTGTGTGAATGATCCAAGAGTAAGATACTAATTTCTGGAATTTTTATGTATCATGTATTGTAAAGACTGGGAGCAAAATGATCAAGCAAAGTAGGTCAAATGCATAAGAAAATTTCATCCAAATTCAAATGAGAATTTGAGATGCTATTCCTTCATCAATTTGTATTCTGAGAATCAATTCAATTTTCCTTCCTGGAAACTGGGTAAGATGTCTAATGCTGGGACATGACTCAACTCAGGTGACCTGCCTTAATATACTTCTCTTTGAGGTATATATATTTTTCAAATTAAATCAACATTGAAATAGCCATGTGTATCATTGCCATCAGTGCTCATTTGTAAAATTCATCCATTTTTGAGAATAAACTTGTTAATACCTCTGTTAGAAGACTGTTTCTCTACTTTATAGATGATTGAGATATTTTCAATGTGATACACCCTATGTTACCCTCACTGTAGACAGATGACCACATTCCTTCCCCTGTTTCCCAAATATTATGTATTTGATGTTACCATAACAATCATAAAGACATAAAATATAGTGTATATATCAAAATAACAGAATTCCTGAGTTATTACCAAATAGTGGCCAATTTCAAACTATAAGAATGGACAGAGAAGAAAGCAAAGAAATATGTACATGCTTAGCAAGTATATAGGTAAGAAGACACCAGAAGAACACCAAGAGGTAACTATAGGAGTAACATGGGGAAATCATTCAATTTTTAAATAGGGGAACAGTACTGATACTTTATGTAAATATGGATGACTTATAAAATAATAAAAATAGAGTCTTCACCACAGAACCTATTGTTTTGGCTCAAGGAAAAGTGAACTACTATATTTGCCTTTCTTTTTCTTTCTCTTCATTCTGAGTGTGAGAGGATTTTTTTTTAATTTATTTTTTTATATGGTGCTGAGGATCTAACCCAGTGCCTCACACATGCCAGATGAGTGCGCTACCACTGAGCCACAACCCCAGACCAGGAAACTTTTTTTAATCCCAGATGTTGTTATTAATTTGAAAAGATTTATCCAGACCTTGGAAAGTCTTCTGATGACAAGTCTGATTTGAGAGAAATGTTGAGCCCTTTACTACAGGAAATTCCATAATTATGAGATGGTTGTGCTTCAAACGTTTAGGTATAAGATGAGCGTTGGAATCTCCTATTTTAGAATTGGAAAGAAACTTAAAGAAGAAAAACAATGGACATTTGTGGAGCATGATGCTGGCTACTTTAACATGCTGTCTCATTTAATTCTCTGAAGGAAGACTTTTCTCCTATTTTACAAAAGAGGAAACTGAGGCTCAAAGTAAAGTTAAGAAATTTGTCAAGGTTGTACAGAGTAAGTGGTAGATCAAAAATTCAGAGCTGGGGTTGTGGCTCAATGATAGAGAGCTTGCTGAGCATGCGTGAGGCACTGGGTTCAATCCCGGCACCACATGAAAATAAACAAAATAAAAATATTGTGTCCATCTACAACTAAAAATATATTTTTAAAAATTCAAATATTTATGTTTCTGATTCTAAAACCATGTTTTCTTCCAATACTTTGTCTTTTTGAAAGAAATCATACTAAAAACACAAGGGTAAATTAAAACCCAGTGGGTGAAGTAATTTTCTGAATGTCACCAAACAAATTAATGCAAACAGAATTAGAACTGAACTCTCTCAAATCTCAGATCAGGCCCTGTCTTACTTCATGCCTCCTCTTCGGACTCACCATTGCCTTCCTGTGCTTCAGGATTAAATCATAGCTCTCAGAATAAAAGCAATGTCTAGATCAGTTTCAGCGTTCTCACTCATGTACTCCTAAATCTTTAGCTATATTTAAATCCCCAGTGCAGTAATGGGTATTATTTGCATGAAATGCTGATTATCCCTATTTTGTTTTCATAAATATATTCACCCTGAACCATGATAACACAGAAGCAATTTTGATGTCACCTAAAAAATACATGTATTAAAATGTACAACAGAGGCTACCTCCCCAGGGGGAAGAAGGAGATGGGGTTAAGAAGCCAAAATACATATTGGTAATGTTCTAGTGTGTAAGTTGGGTGATATGCATACTTTTGTTCAATTTGTAACTGGCATAGTGACATGTGTATTCTTTACATGGGTCATAGAGCATTGCAAAGCATTGCAAAGCACTGAAAAATAGAAATGGTAAGCCACATACATACACATTATATGTGTAGATTGAGCTGGAAGTACCTTATGTCTCTATGTGAGAGTGGGCAAGTTGTTTATTCTCTGTTCCTCAGTTTTCTCAATGATAAACAGTGATAATAATAGGAAAAGATATTTGAAAGAATTATAGGAGATAAATATTTAATCTTATGTCTAATTGTAGTTCTTTCTATTCCATGACAATCACTCTGTAAATAGAAGAAATCTTTTTACTTAAGATACATCATTGGATTGGTTTCTCAGACAACAGATGGAATTGGGCTTTGTGTACTATTCAAATACATGGCCAGGTTAAGATGTTATGTGGAGTGTCCTACTTACACATGGCGTGCAATGGTGATGTGTACATTTCACACACTGTTCCTTCAAGTTCTGTTCCCTTTCTTGCCCTTTTCCTGTGTTCCCTCTGTAATCCAAGACTAAACTGTCCCAGCACTGAAAATCCATGCTCAGTTAAAGGCTATCATGCTAATCCCAGCTGCTCATTATTGAAGGACACAACCCCCTTTAGCTCTGTATAAGCTTCCAAAGTTCTGATCCATCTCTGCAGACTCACCCCACCCCATGTCTAAGCAGGGAAGAAATCTGGTAAGACTATTTGGCACTGTCATATTACCCAAAGACGTGTCAGGCTGCCTTGTCTCAGAATGCCCTTCCTCTTCGAAAAGTCTTCTCATCCAGACCAAATTTAAACACTACGTTTTGGGGATAGCCTATCCATCCTGCTGTTCAACCAAAATGAACATCCTCATCTTCTAGGCTTCCATGGTTGTGCTGCTTTATGTTGCCTATTTGGCAGTCACACCATCTGGCCTTATGATACAGAGAGAAGCACACAGGTCACCACCTACAGATGGCAAATTCCCTAGGAGAGAAAGTCCCTTGTTCATCTCTATACTATTGTCCTCTAGCTCCAACGGCCAAGAACAGAAGATACTCGATACATGTTTATTGAACCAAACATATATTAACCAGGTACAACAATCATTCTTACTTCCCTTTGGGTCATGCACAACTACCAATAATTAGACACATTCCTTAGAGAAGCTCATGTGAAATTAATTTGACAAGTTAATTAAATCTCCAACTCAGCAGGTTATCAGAACTGAATGTACCCAACGCATCTAAATGCAAAGATAATAAATAAGTTCTGCCTTCTACATTTCTAATGGGGGTCTCTGAATGAAACTTTCCACTAGCTATACAATTCTAATGTCTCACACACCGAAAATTCTATGCTAAAAGCCCTTTTCCAAAGTAGCAATATATCTAACAACCAGGAATAACTTATATTTCAAAGAGGGTTTTGTTCCATGCCATTCCAAGGGATGTACCATCTATATATTTATTTTTTACTCTCACAGATCATATCCATGCATGATTCAACAACTTATTGAGTAATGCTTTAGGTGAGTGCAACAAACCTCAAAAGATAGTAGCTCTCTTTTTAGACGACCGGACTCCTGGGTGCAGTTTTTGAAGAGATTTTTATGACTCACCTTATGTACTTGCAGGATGAAACCACCATAAAATAGTGGTTAGAAAGAGGATTTAAAATCAAGCTTCAACCATGGCAGATTCAAAATCCAGGCAATTCCAGCCAAATATGAGCTCGAAAGTCCTCATAAGAAGAGACTAAGGTTTACAAAACAATCCTCTTTGATGAGTTAAGTATAAGTGAATCAGAACCATATGGGTTAAATTCCCCTTGAAATACTCATGGATTTAAAATTAAGTGGAAAAGTGCATGGCAGAGCATAAATTCCAAGCATGTGAAATGCAGTTAGAAATCATCTTCTTCAAGACCTTAACGAGGAGGGTTCCCTGAGACCTCTTGCACAAAATACCAGGTATCTTGAAATAATAGCAGCCACTTCTCAGTGTGAAGACAGTGCCACAGTTGAGTTCAGGCTGTGGATGTACATGAGTCTGATGCAAATTCCAATCCTGCTGGTTATTAGTGCTGGGTCATTGCATAACCTCAGTGGGCCTCAATTCCCTCATTTGACAAGTGGAGATGACAGAAGTTCTTTTAAAGTTGTTCAGGTTTGGGGGAAATATTACATGTAAAATATCTTTTTCTAAGCACAGTTTTTTTTTAATCAGTGATATCTTTGAAATCCTCATCCAGAAAGGGGCTGACAACAAAATGAGTAAAGGAGTAAGTTTTAATAAAAAGTTTCTTAAACTAATTAATGTAAAGCATCCATGAGAGATGAGTCAATAAGCAGAGTCACCTGCCCAATTTATAGACTTGTAAGATGCCCTTCTTTGCAGTGGATTGTATGGCAGAAAGAAAGGCTTTCGAGGTAATCCCAGGATGGAGAGCTAAGCTGAAGCTACACAGAAAGCATCTGTGCTCCATGGAAAGAGACAGCAGGGCATGGTACAGAAATGCATGTGGAATCAAACTCTCTTCATTTGAGAGTTTGTTAGCCTAATGTGAATCCCTAACTTTCAGGATCAGGAAGGTCCTTAGGGAACATCTAGTCTAACTTTTCTCTACGGTTGTAAAACCTGAGGTTGGGTGGAGAAATGATTTGCCCAAGGTCATATGGCTATTGAAAAGCACAGCCGGCACCAGAACTCGAGTTTCCTGCCTCCTTGTCCAGTACTATTCTCACCAAATCATGTTACTACTTTGGATGCAAGCCTGATAAACTCTGGTGCCAAGTGGCAACTGGTTCCCCCTCCAGAGGAGCAATGGAAGGGGCAGCAGGGGCCTTTTTCACCTTGGAACATGCCAGAGATGGCGTCAAGAAAGCCAGGTTTAAACCAGGTCAGCCAGCAGGGTTTGTCTAAAGCACAGCTGAGCAAGCTCTGTTCCAGCCAGGATTCCGTCAGTACAACGGGTGTGTCAGCAATGGAGTTGAGTGAACGAAGTTCAAGCCAAGCATTCATTGAGAAGGCCAGGCAAGATGGGTCTGGGTTGAGGAAAGCAAGAGAAAATGATTAGGTGAAGTTTGAAGGAAAGGTACTGGATGGCTGGGTTTTCCTCTATGGCATCTGTCCCACACTGAGGCTGCTCAGAGCACACTCAGCTGCTTATGGAGGCTCCTAGGACATTTGCCATCACTTGATATGTTTGCTTTTGCTCTATTCTCGTTTTAAAAATTAAAATATTTAACCTGCACCTTAAACAGTATCCTAAAATATAATTAAACCATCACTAAGAGATGAATTTGCCAGGATTAAGGCTTTCAGGTCGGAGTAAGTGGCCTTCTTCTGTAGTGAGTGGCTAAGTCAAAAGTTAAAGTGGTTTTCCCCTCCATTCAAATATGATTTCCTGTAGAAGAGAATTCTTAAACAAGTTGGGCATAAGTAGTAATTAGCACCCCATGTCTTCTCAGCCAGGCCAAGTTACCGTCTCACCCCATTTTCCACCTCCCTGCTAATTCTCCTTGCTCTGTATGATCTGGTAAACCTTTCATACTGTGACATGTTTCCTATACTCCTGTGCACAGTCTTGTTTCTGTCAACCATTTCCTATCCCAGCATATCTCCTCTCTGTTCATCTAAACAAAATAGTTCAGGATATAAAGAACTGCTAATACAATGTGGAAAAAAAGGTGTTCCTTTATAAAGCTTGTGCTATTAAAAAATAAAAATAAAAAATAAAGAACTGTTAATATTTGGGTATCATTTTGAACATCAATTCAATTTCAGCATTATTAGCAGGAGGCTTAATTTTATATCTTGGTAATTCCAGGAGGGAGAGTTTAAGTTTATTAGATAAATTCCAAGCCAGGATATAAGACCATTTCCCTTAAATGCGGTAAAGGGAAACATAAATTATCTAAGTCATCTTAGAGCCCAGTCAAGTGAAGCATGAAGTAATTTTGCTAATGTGAAGGCTGTTTTGGCACACTGACAACTAGCTTTAGAAATTCTATATCTAAGAAGTTGGGTGGAATTATGAAAAGGTAAAGAAAACTCATATAAACTAGCAAAGTATCTGGCTATAGAATACACTAATACAAAACCAGAAATATATGAATATCAGAGGGATCAGATTCAGAGAGTTAGTAGGAATAGATATCAACAGCGTTTTCAAAGAAGCAACAACTGTGGGATGAGGTGATGAGGTCTATTTTTCTGAGAGCTAATTTTTATAATGTCAAGGCCATCTCTGAAGTAATCTGGGAGTTCCTGCAAGTGCTAGAGAGCTCAAACTTTCTAGATAAGCTTACTCAGTGAACTATGATATACATGCTTGTAGAGAAATCTCACTTCCCTGACAAAGAAAATATTGTTTCAGAGTTCTTTGGATTCACACTGGGAACAAGCAGCACTGATTACCTGAAGTTCGGATTAGGAAGCAGGTGAATAAAATGGCATTCCCTCAGTCAACACATGCCCCAAGGGTTTTGGTAAATGCAAAGAGCAGAGCCAGAAGTCTGCTTAGAAGCTTTTACTGAAAGTTGCTGGAAATATTGAATGCAGAGCACTAGAAAAGGGAGTGAGAGAGCCGTTACTGCAAACCATTTTCTCTATCTTAGGTATGTGCTCCTTTGACAATTTATTGGCTGCAACGGCCTAGTTCCTTTCTTAACAAATTGTAGCCACAAATATATTATGTCTAAAGAATTTTGAGATCCCTTCGAAAGGGAGCTGCATCCAATCCTCCAGGCTCCAGGCACTTTGAGCATCAGCAGAGAGCTCTCCAGGAAGTCTGGCGGGTGGAGGCTGGGTTCCCCCACACTGAAACCCAAGAACTCTCTCATTAGAGGAGTCTGACTCAAGTGAAAGGCCTGCCGAGGACACAGACTAAGGACAAGCAGACAGACCTCTGCAAGGAGCCAGGGTCCCAAGCAAAGCAGTTTTTACAATCTTCACAAGCCTCCTGCCAACCCAGCTAAGCTATGTACCTTGCCTGGGTCCATGTGAACTAAAGACTAAAGAAACGAAGAAAATTCCCCTCTCTTCCCAGAATGACTGAGTAAATGCTAAGTCTTTTTTAACTGCCAAGGGGTTTCTTCAGCATTCATGGGAAGAATGAATTCACTCTGGCAATGGGCAAGGGGTTGAAAGAAAGAATGGCATAAGCATGATAAAAAAGTTCTCATATCTAAGTGGCAGAAACATAATGAACAAAACATATTCAAAAGAAAGACTGAAAGTAATTTGATCCCCCACCCTCACTCCCCAAAAAACCTTCTTTTACAGAGAAAAAGGCTGTCAAATTGTTTACTATGCCTATCATTGGCTTTCAGGTGAATGAACTTACCTACCAGAGTGAAGTGTTTCTACTTCTACTTCTACTTATTATAAATGAAGGCAAAATGAGGTAACATGCTACATTAGGAGAAACTAGGCTCACATAATAGTTTAAGACCAGAATGCCAGAGCTCATGGGTTCATTATGGATAGACAGACCCACTGAAGGTGACTTAAATTGCCTCTAAAGAAAATCAAGCATGCAGTCTCCACTACAAAGACAAGACAGGCACCAAGACAGTGCTCACACACCTAAAACCAACAAAGAGCCCCCGCAAGTGACCTGGCTCTACCAGCTACAAGCCAGTCACTCAAATCATTTGATCTCTCAATTGCATTATCTATAAAATTGGGATGATAATACCTTCCTCAAAGGGTTGTGGTAAGGGTAAGATGGGATGATATACAACAAATTCTTAGGTCAAAGTGTTCTCTTTGAACTATTATTATTCATAGAGAGGATGAGACAGTAAAATGTTATTATTCCCTGGAAATTGGGATGGTCTACTCTCTTGGCAGTTTGGTACAGAGTTTGTGCTATGTGATAAAAGATCTTCTAGTATATTTATAATTTGCATACTTTAACATATAGATTCTTAACTATTCCTCAGTTATCTTCAAAAGAACACGTTCTTTTACTCTAATTACAATGCAAGCTCCTAAAATTGAGGATCCATGGCTACAATTTCTTTTGGATTTCTCCAAAAGACTACAACAAAAGTCGATCCTTGAATAGCTCAGACTAATGGACTTTAATGCTTGAAAGGGCCCTGGAAATTGCCTCATTCATGTCCCCTTCATGTCACTTTGGAAAGAGTCCAGTAAGGAAAGTTAGCTGACCCTTCCTAAACCATGTAACCTCTCTGGGCGATAATTTTCTCATCTGAACAATAGAGATGGCAGCATACGGCCCACCCCTGAGTTGTTATGGGGGTTAAATGAAATAATATATTCAGAATAGTTGGAAAATTGAAAAGCAGGGAGTGTCCATCATTACTAGACTAGAAAACTATGTCTCAAGAGGGTTAAGTGGTCTGTTCAAGGTCACCCAAAACTCAGTGATGAGTGGCCTGTCAGGGAGGGGCTTTAAGATCATGGGTATAATTGCTACATCACAATGGCCCATAATTTTGAGCCAATTAGTGATTTCCTTTAAACTAGCTGCATCTGCAGTCTTTCCCTTCCTGACTCTGACCTTTAGCAATGTTCATTACCTTCTGCTGCAGGAAGATGTAGATTCTAGAATACGTGTTCGTGTAGCATGGGCACAATTAGAGTGACTACCTACAAAGGCCTTACAATGCATGACAATATTTTAAACTTTCATATTGTTTCAAAGTTTGTGAATAGGCAATCTATTCATAGGGTTCAGGAATCAAGAAGCACAGAAAGTTTTCATGGAAAGCCTCCTTCCCTCCTTGCCTCTCCTCTGCACAGTTCCTCCCACCAAACAGGAAGCCTCTTTATTAGAACACTAAGCATTCATCCATAAAGATTTCTGTGAAAGCACAAGCAGATTGAATGCATTCAGTATCAACTCAAGATCCATTAGACACAACTCAAAATACTAAAGACTCGCACTTAACTTTTTAGACTTTATCAACAATTCCAATTGATCCAATTAATCAAAAACCTTCAAATGAAAATTTCCCACTCTTACACTATAGAGAAAATTTCTCTCTAAATTAGAGGCTTTAACTTCTAGGAGCAATATTTTCACTCATCTTTAAAGCTTATCTTTAAGAAGTTTATATAGTCAACATATTCAGCAGAGAGAGCAAAATAAGAAGGCAGATAGTTTTTCCTTTAAAAAGTATTCTGGAAGAACTATTTAGCAAATGGCTTTTCCTGGGAAGAAGGTCTTGAGGCTGCTTGGTATAAGCCCAAATGCTAGTGTGCATAAAATGTAAATATCTGGATTGAACCCCCACTAATTCTGATTCCACTGGGGACCATAAATTACATTTTACTGAGGAATCATGGCAACTACAATGTAAGTGGGAAATACTTAGACTGATAATTAGGAGAGACAATTCAAATCTGACTCTCACCAACTAGCTGTGTGACACTCTGGTTAGTAACTGTGGTTCACTTAAACACCATAGAATCCCCTACAAAAAGCAGAGATTGAGCCAGATAGCCATCAAGTCCCCCTCTCCAGGTCCATGCCATGATGCTGGAATATTCTGGGCAATTTTGATGGACAATGGGTCACAGACATCAGAGTGTTATTGTGATGCATCTACATCAGGTAACTGCAAAATCTAAAAGAGCATACGAGACACAGTATTCTACAATTTTTCTTTGCTTTAATAAACTTATTTGTGTCAAATTCTGTGTATTACAAATTGGGAACTAAGTCAACGTCAGAAACTTCAAATGGAATAGTGCTTTGTGCATGCAAACGAGTTCAGCCATTAGCAAAGGGAAATGTGCATGACTTTAAGGGAACCTGTGCCTTGGATTTCTTAGAGAACCTATGCCTTGGATTTCTTAGAAAGAGAAGCATATTTTTAAAACCAAAACATTTTCATTTTCAAGGATAAAATTTCTGCTACCTTGAGAGATAGCACTTGGGTGGTAATGGCCCACTGGCAGATTGTCACTCCAACACTGGCATACCAACCTGCACTCAACTTATGCCCCTGGCTTTGGGAAAGCACCTTCCCCTACAACTGCGGCTGTCAGTCTAAATCAGGCAGAGAACATCCCATATGAGCCCTCTGATTACAACTTTTAAGTTGTAAGGAAAAAAATGTATTATTATTTTGATAAATGCAAATTTGGTCTTTTGAAATACTAAAAATTTTAATGAAACATTTTAAATTGAGTTTTCATTAGTTTTTCCTTTATTTAATGAAGACATCATGCTGCATTATAGTTTAATGTGATTTTATCTATGTAAATTCTTTTGGAGCAAGGTTATACACCCCCTCCCAAGCACTACAGTTCTTAGCAAGGTCTTCACTAGATGTTTGAGGGATAGATGAATGAAGGAACAAAAAAGTGAACTAAGAAGACATTTATTCCTCACATTCTTGTCATGAATTCTGTGAAAAGCCACGTTTTATCATTGATACTTATTGAGTACCTATTGTCAGGCACTATTTTAGATAATGAACATTTACAGTTAAAAAAAAACAAATAAATCAAAAACAGGTAGCTAGCTCCTACTTTTCGGACACTAACTTTCAATAGAGAGAAGTAGAACTTGGGAAAAATATTTTTTAAATATAATCATGTAGTAGAGGGACTAGGGGAGCAACATTAGATAGGATGGTGATAGAAAATGAAGGGATTAGGATAAATAAACGAATGAATGAGTCTCCTGTTAAGAGGATTGATGACTTTTATAAATCTGTTCTCAGGGGAAGGTGGAGGGGTGAAAAAACCACACCTTAAATTTGTTTTGAACAAATTACTGCAAAACCATTATTGCACCAGTTAAACCACAGTAAAACTGCCAAGTGGCCTAAGTTCCAAATATATGTTTATTTCCCAAAGTGTATAAAATGAAGCATGTTTTTAAATTGCCAAATGAAGCTTTAAACTATAAGTTATCTGTATTTAGCCAGCTCTCTTCTGCTATTTTGCAAATGGATAACTCCACACATATGGATGCTTGCTCTTCATGATTATCACTCTCTCATGGGACACTCTCTGCTTTTTTCCTCTACTCCTCACAACCTATTGCTAGAGGTCAATGTGTGTGCACATCCTACAATCCACTTTCCCTGTTCTCAAAGGAATACTGAAAAGAGGTGCAGGCTCTAAAGACACAGAGGCCCCCGAATTAAGTACATTTTTAAAAAATGTGTATATATTGCAATATGTTTAATCCTGCCACTCCCAACCACAATGCTCTGAAAAGTGGAGTTGGGGATGAAGTTTGGTCTCTTTAGTGAGCCAGCTATGTGAAAACAATGCTCCAAAGTTCCCAGGGCCAAGGAGAAGGTGTCATGAGTGCTCTATACTTCACCCATTCTCTTTCCAAGCATCTGGATCCTTTTACATACTGTATTATTACAGTGGGTGGTCTAGAAATGTCAGGGAAGGCTGCAATGTTTGGTATGGGAGGCAGGCATGTGGGGAGCATGGAGTGACACTGTGGCTGTTTCACTGCAGAACAGAGACTCTGTGATTAGCTTAGCTTTCCTCACATCATCCTCACCATTGCCTTTACACCAACACCACCCAGCCCATTCCATGGTCACTCCAGAGAATTTTTATTGTACAGGATTATTTGTTGGACAGTATCCCTTATAACGAGATCAATAAAGCAAACTTATTAGAATCACCTGCTGGGACAGAGAAGCATTTCTATGATACAATGCCAGTGAGGTTTTAAGTGTGCTTTGTTGTGAGGTCACAGGAAAGACACTTTGGAGAGACTTAAGTGGATGTTCCTGGACTCAACGTCTTCTTCGTCTGAACTGCTTTAGATAATCCTGGATGTATTTTTTTCTAGTTATATCTGTTTCTTCTCAAATGCTCATTTTCTAGTAATAATATAAAAGTAATTTAATTA
This sequence comes from Spermophilus citellus, assembly GCF_964194105.1. Taxonomy (NCBI): domain Eukaryota; kingdom Metazoa; phylum Chordata; class Mammalia; order Rodentia; family Sciuridae; genus Spermophilus; species Spermophilus citellus. The sequence goes on along the minus strand of NC_138185.1, from coordinate 130,980,445 downwards.
ATTGAAAGGCAAAAATCTCAGGTGGCCCTTGCATATCTACAAAATAAATATCTACCGGATAAAAATAGTTGCATAACTACAAAATAAATCCTAGTTTCTCACTATCCCTCATGATAAAACCAGAGATGTTTTCTTAGAGAAAAGTTCCAAAAGAAACTTGACTTGGAAGGAATGAAGGTACTAGGCAAACTTCTCGTAGTTAGTATTTAAAAGGATGCCTCGTGGAAGAGCAACTGCAGGAATGGCAGAGATTTCCAGAGACAAATTTAAGTTGGTGTGTAGTTCAATTTTCTCTCCAAACCATCCAAACACAGACTAAGTTGCCTCTGAAGGGAATGAGTCTCCCATTACCACAAGCGTGTGAAGCACAATAACCACGACAAGTTTCATCTGTACCACATATGAGACAGGTGCTTTACATGCACAGTCTCAATCAATTCTTTTTAACACTGTAGGTGAGATGCACAGAATCACTGCCACTTTTCAAATGGTAATTGTAATGGGGTACCATTTCTTATCCCCCATTGATCATATTTTGGCAAGATGGTGAACCAGGGCCTGAACTCAAAGTATAACAGCTGGCTCTCACTTATCTCCTTCTCCCTCAACTCAACAAAGCCTGGCATATAGTAGATATACCACATACATAGACACATGAAAAGTTCTCTTCCTCTGTGGACAAATAATAAAGATCCCTGGTCTTTAAACCAAGAAAACTATTGGTCTTCCAAGAACATTAAAAAGACATAAAAAGAAAAGCAGAAAATGAAATCTTGACTATAATCCCATCATCCAGGAAGAACCACTGCAAATATTTTGATCCATGTCTTTTGTAACATCAATGGATGTGTCTTAACAAGTGCTACAATAAAGTGTTAATTAAAAATAAAACGGTATGTCAAGCTGACTCCATTATTCTAAATGAATAAAAGGAAATGTACCACATATTTTGCAGATAAGCCAAGAATAACAGAAATACAGTAAGTTTATCATTTAGTTAAATGATGTTCAATGTGTTAAATGAAAAATGAGAAAATTCTACTTTCCATTAATCTCTTTAGAAAATTTTTTAAAAACCCGTATTTTTGGAGACTTCATATCTCTGTAGTAAAGGAAACAACAGTATCAAGGGAAACGACTGTTCAATGGTACAAAACTAAACATTTATCTTATAGTATAGCATCACTATAAAAGTAAATGAGATAAAATGGATATTATTTCTGTTCAAAATTCTAAACTTTTTTTTTGTTTTTTGTTTGTTTTTGTTTTCTGTACCGGGGATTAAACCTAGGACCATGAGCTATACCCCAGCCCAAAAGTCTGCTCTTAAATGGAATTGAATAGTGGCACATAATGGTGTGATTTGCATTTGAGTCTGAGGAATTAAAAATGTAATAGAAGAGCTGAGTATTTTAAATCTTTTGGAAGAACTGAAAAAGGAATATGAACTCTCACACACCCCGTAAACCAGAATTTTTTTACCCAAAGAATATGTTATTCATGTGCTCTGTACATTAGGTCAATTATTAGTCACTTTCTTTGGAGGCTGACCAAGCACCTCACCCTTCATTGCAAGAATTTACTGTAATCCTCTGTAGGAAGAATAGCAAAATCAGTCTAATATGTGCTGAAGGCTGAGGGTACAGCCTCTGGAGGTTTTGACAACACATTTCTATCACTGATTTACCACCCTTTTCATTTGCTTTTAGGCAATGAAGGGAAAAGTTTCAAGTACTTCAGTAAATATAATGAAGTATAAAGGAAAATGAGATCATTTCTACTTGGCTAAAATTGAAGCCTTTCAGCTATTTTGTGTCAACTTGAATTTCATAATATAAACACCTATTTTACTTGTCTCTCCACAGTTTAAGCAAAGTCAATTATTTTTTAATTGGATTTCCAACTATAAGGTTAAACAAGACCTCCGCCCTTTTTCTCCCAGACTTCAACATGGAAAAATCCTTGAATGGTGATATTAATCTTTTCGGATCATCCAAAATTTAGTAAAGTATGTTTATTGTTATTTTTTAACATCATGTTAAGAACTGTTGTAACATAAAACTTTGGGTTCATATTTTATTAGGTTTATATGAAAAGAAAATGCAAATGTAGCCATAATTCTCCCACGGCATCAAGACTTAAAATCACAGACTGTGAGATCTGGAAGGGACTTCAAAGATCTTCTAGTTCAAGTCCCTTGATTTATAGATGAGCCATTGGAGGCCCAGAAAGGTGACGAACCAAGAAAAACAACTGATATCTAGAGAATCATGATGATTGAGCAACAATATAACAGCCTTTGAAAAACCAAATATGTCCCAAAGCAATTTCTTACAGGGTTGTAAAAAATTTCACATTATTTACTGTCTGCATTGTATTTCATAGCTTTGGTATGCAAATGTGGTCCGAAGACTAATAGCAGTGGCCATATCACCTGGAGCTTGATAGAAAAATTACATTCGATCCTCAGCACCACATACAAACAAAGATGTGTCCGCCGAAAACTAAAAAGTAAATATTTAAAAAAAAATTAAAAAAAAGAGTATGTGAGGGGGAAGGGAAAAAAAAGAGAGAGAGAGAGAAATGAGTTACAGTAGATGGGGTAGAGAGAGATGATGGGAGGGGAGGGGAGGGGAGGGGAGAGGGGATAGTAGAGGATAGGAAAGACAGCAGAATACAACAGACACTAGTATGGCAGTATGTATAAACGTGGATGTATAACCAATGTGATCCTGCAATCTGTACATGTGGGAAAAATAAGAATTCATACCCCATCTGAATCAAATGTATGATAAATGATATGTCAAGATCATTGTAATGTTTTGAGCAACTAATAAAAAAATAAAGAAATACAGAGCCTTGTGCCCTGTCCCAGACCTACTGGGTCAGAATTTGCTTTCAAATTGGATTCCCCAGGTGATTATGAGGCATATCAAAGTTTGAGAAGCATGGATCTACACCAGTTGATTGGATCTACACCATACTCAAAGTTGAGTCTCAGATTTGTGAGAACTGTGTGTGTCCAGTCTGTGGTGAAGTAAATACAGAAATTAAGAATAAGCCTTTGGAAACATTTTAATCAATTTAACAGAGTAATTTAAAACAGGTTGAATCTATTTTATAAATGGGACTTGTATTTGCATATTTTATATAATTTTTCTAGTGATTTATTTTTATTGTATCTTATAAAAATGTCAATTCTAAAAAGATGAGAAATTGTTTTGAAATGGAATTACATTATAGATAAAGCAAGAAACACTCTGTACGTCATTCTTCCCTCACCCTAACTGAAATCATTTGAAAAAAAAATTGGCTTATTTCTCACTCTATGAGCCAGTATTCCTTGAGACCCAAACTAGACAAAGACAGTAAAACCTTCCCCCCCACCCTATGAACAGAGATGCAAAACCCTCAGCAGAGTATTATCAAAATAAATCCAACAACATATAAAAAGAATTATCTGGCAAGTGAAATTTACCACAGAAATGTAAGTTTGGCTTACCATCTAAAAATCAATTGATGTAATAAACATACTAATAGAATTATAAAAAACCATTATCTTTTCATTAGATAAAGCATCTGAAAAATTCTGTTCATTCATAATAATAAAACTCTAAACAAAATGTAAAAAGAAAGTAACTGAACCTGATGAAGGATATCTATGGAAAGCCCAGAGATAGTCTCAATACACACTGCTGAAATAATAAGCTTTCTAAGATCAGGAACAAAGCAAGGACATCAACTCTTGCCACTTCTATTGAACATTATATTTTGGGTTCTAGCCAATGTAATAATGCAAAGAAAAGAAACAAAAACCATACAGAATAAAAAGAAATAAGTAAAATTATCTTTAGTCTCAGACAACATAATCCTTTACACATAAAACCTAAAGAAATCTACAAAAATTAATAAACAATTTAGCAAGGTCACAGAATATAAGATTCTATATACTACAGTGAATAATCTTAAATGAAAATTTCAAAAATTCCATTCACAATTACAACAAAAGCAATAAAGTTTATAGGAATATATTTAACAACAAAAGTGCAAGATTTGCACATCAAAACCTATAAAACATTGCTGAGATAAATTAAAGAACCTTTAAATAAGTGAAGAGATATTCCATGTTCGTGGAATGGGCAAATCAATACTGTTAACATAAAATTTCCTCATAAATTGGTCCAAAGATTCTAGACAATCTTATCAAAATCCCAATGGAATGTTTCACAGAAATTGACAAGATAAAGCTAAAATTTATGTGAAAATGTAAAGGACTCGAGAACTAAGACAATTTAGAAAAAAAATTACATTGGAAACTTCAAAACTTACTATAATTGCATGTACAATAATGAAGAGACAGTCGTAGAGAAGGAAGAATAGAAATTATGTCAACAGAACTGAATAGAAAGGCCAGAAATAAACCCTTCCAACTGGTCAATGAAAGTGTCAAAGAAATTCACTGAGAAAGGAGGGCACTAGGAGAACTGGATATGAATATCCACTGCAAATGAACAAACAAACAAAAAAACATGATCCTTACCTCAGAACATGCACAAAATTAATTCAAAATGGAGCAAAAACTTAAATATAAGAGATAAAACTATACAATGTCTAGAAAACATGAGAAAAAGTTTAAGATCTTGTTAGGCAAAGAGTTCTTAAATAAAATACTGAAAGCATGATTCATGAAAGTCATAAAAAAATTGAACATTATCAAAATCAAAAACATATACTTCAAAATACACCATTAAGAAAATGAGAAGACAAGAAACAGACTTGGAGAAAATATCTGTAATATCAGATAAAGGACTTGCATTTTAAAAACTATGAAAAACTATTACAATTCAATCAGAAGATAACTCAATTTTTTAAATCGTCAGAAGATTTGAATAGATATTTTACCTATGAAGGCACAGGAACAAGCACATGAAAACACCCTCAATCTCATTAGTCACTAGGAAAACAAAAATTAAAATCATAAGACATTATTTCACACTTGCTAGAATAGCTACAATGTAAAAGACAGTAACAAGTATTTAGGAGGACCTGGAGAAACTAGAATATCAGTTTCACAAAGTGCTTATGTAAACTGTAAACTGGTACAGCTACTTTAGACAGTAATTTGGTAGTTTTTGCAAAGTTAAATAACTGGTCAATGGGTATAAAGCTACAGTGAGATAAGAGCAATAACTTCTGGTGTTCTATTCCATGGGAGGATGACAATGTTTAACAATATTGAATATTTCAAAACGAGGATTTTTAAAGTTTTTTTAATTTATAAATTTTCATTTTTTTAATTTATTTTTTTTATTGGTTGTTTAAAACATTACAAAGCTCATGACATATCATCTTCCATACATTTGATTCAAGTGGGTTATGAACTCCCCTTTTTTACCCCAAATACAAGTTGCAGAATCACATCGGTTACACATCCACATTTTTACATAATACCATATTAATGACTGTTGTATTCTGCTACCTTTCCTATCCCCTACTATCCCCCCTCCCCTTCCCTCTCATTTTCCCTCTCTACCCCATCTGCTGTTGTTTAATTCTCTCCCTTGTTTTTTTCCCCCCTTTCCCCTCACAAACTCTTATATGTAATTTTGTGTAACAATGAGGGTCTCCTTCCATTTCCATACAGTTTCCCTTCTCTCTCCCTTTCTCCCACCCCACTTGTCTTTGTTTAATGTTAATCTTTTCCTCATGCTCTTCTTCCCTGTTCTGATCTTAGTTGCTCTCTTTATATCAAAGAAGACATTTGGCATTTGTTTTTTAAGGATTGGCTAGCTTCACTTAGCATTATATGCTCTAATGCCATCCATTTCCCTGCAAAATCCATGATTTTGTCATTTTTTAGTGCTGTGTAATACTCCATTGTGTATAAATGCCACAGTTTTTTAATCCATTCATCTATTGAAGGGCATCTAGGTTGATTCCAAAGTCTAACTATTGTGAATTGTGCTGCTATGATCATTGATGTGGCAGTATCCCTATAGTATGCTCTTTTAAGGTCCTCAGGGAATAGACCGAGAAGGGCCATAGCTGGGTCAAATGGTGGTTCCATTCCCAGCTTTCCCAGGAATCTCCATACTGCTTTCCATATTGGCCGCAACAATTTGCAGACCCACCAGCAATGTACAAGTGTACCCTTTTCCCCACATCCTCGCCAGCACTTATTGTTACTTGACTTCATAATGGCTGCCAATCTTACTGGAGTGAGATGGTATCTTAGGGTGGTTTTGATTTGCATTTCTCTGACTGCTAGAGATGGTGAGCATTTTTTCATATACTTATTGATTGATTGTATGTCCTCCTCTGAGAAGTGTCTGTTCAGGTCCTTGGCCCGTTTGTTGATAGGGTTGTTTGTTATCTTATTGTTTAATTTTTTGAGTTCTTTGTATATTCTGGATATTAGGGCTCTATCTGAAGTGTGAGGAGTAAAAATTTGTTCCCAGGATGTAGGTTCCCTGTTTACCTCTCTTATTGTTTCTCTTGCTGAGAAAAAACTTTTTAGTTTAAGTAAGTCCCATTTGTTTATTCTTGTATATAACTCTTGGGCTATGGGCGTCCCATTAAGGAATTTGGAGCCCGACCCCACAATATGTAGATTGGAGCCAACTTTTTCTTCTATCAGGCACAGAGTCTCTGATTTGATATCAAGCTCCTTGATCCATTTTGAATTAACTTCTGTGCATGGCAAGAGAAAGGGGTTCAGCTTCATTTTGTTGCATATGGATTTCCAGTTTTCCCAGCACCATTTGTTGAAGATGCTATCCTTTCTCCATTGCATGCTTTTAGCGCCTTTATCAAATATAAGAAAGTTGTAATTTTGTGGATTGGTCTCTGTGTCCTCTATTCTGTACCATTGGTCCACCTGCCTGTTTTGGTACCAGTACCATGCTGGTTTTGTTACTATTGCTCTGTAATATAGTTTGAAATCTGGTATCGCTATACCGCCTGATTCACGCTTCCTGCTTAGAATTGCTTTTGCTATTCTGGGTCTTTTGTTTTTCCATATGAATTTCATGATAGCTTTATCTATTTCTACAAGAAATGCCGTTGGGATTTTGATTGGCATTGCGTTGAACCTGTAGAGAACTTTGGGTAATATTGCCGTTTTGATGATGTTGGTTCTGCCTATCCATGAACAGGGTACATTTTTCCATCTTCTAAGATCTTCTTCTATCTCTCTCTTTAGGGTTCTGTAGTTTTCATTGTATAAATCTTTCACCTCTTTTGTTAGGTTGATTCCCAAGTATTTTTTTTTTTTTTTTTGAGGATAATGTGAATGGGGTGGTTTTCCTCATTTCCATAACGGGATCAGAAAGACCCATAAATTTTCATTTTTAATTGACATATAGTAATTGTACTTATTTAAGTAGTATGGCGTAACATTTTAATGCATGTATACAATATGTAATGATTAGATCTGGGTGAACGACATACTTATCACCTCAGATATGTATCACTTCTTTGTGCTGTTACCATTCAAAATCCTATCAGCTATTTTGAAATATTCAATTAGTTGTTGTCAACCATAGTTAATCCACCGTTCTATAGAACATTAGAAGTTTTTCCTTTTATCCAACTGCACCCCCGTATGCATTAACCATCCTCAGAAAAGAGGATTTTAAATGTTCTTATCACAAAAAATAATACAAGTATTAAAACATCACATTATACCCTGGAAATATGTTAAATCATTGTTTTTCAGTTTTAAAAAAAGTTAAACATAAACTCTAGTATATGATCCAGTAGTTCCATACCTAGGTATTTACCTAAGAGAAAAAAAATATAGAGCCATACAAAGACTTGCATGTATGAAGCAGAATTATTTTTAATTCTCCAAGCTAAAAACAATACAAAATGTCCATAACCTGCTGAATGAAAAAATAAACTGTGGTATATCAATACAATGGAACATAATTCAACAATAAAGAGGAACAAACTACTGATACATATTATTACTTTATACGAAGCCAAGAAAGCAAGATATAAAAGACTATATAAGATTTCCTTTATACACAAGGGGAAAAAAAGGCAAAATTTTAGAGATGAAAACTAGTGATTGCTCAGGGCTGGGGTTGAGGGCAGGAATTTTCTGCAAATTGGCCCGAGGGATCTCTTAGGGGGTGGATGATAGAAATCTTCTAAAACTGAATTTCGGCAAGGGTTCCAAAATTCTAAATTTATGCAAATCATTGAACTGTACAATTAAAATAAGTGAATTTTATGGTATGTAAGTTACATCTCCATAAAGCTGTTTTGGAAAAAATATCAGTGAATCAATTCCTATAACTATTGAAAAGATGCATATATTATCAACTGATAAAACAATAAACTAAATCCTGTGAGTCTGCAGTTAGATATCCTAGTATATTGGCTTACTACTTGTTTGCTTTATTTGCTAAGTGTTTCTAATCCCTGGGGCAGATTAACTCACTTTCCAATCCTATTTTTTCCTATATTTTTTAGAATCTATTTTCTCCAAACTGGCCCTAGATCTTAAAAACTTTGTTTTGTGTCTCTTTGACTATAAATGTTGAGAAAGCTTTGAGAAAAATAGGAAAAGTCAGAAATGAGATGCACATATAATTTTAGAATCTTAGGGTGGGTAAGAATGTGATCAAGAGACTACCTTCTAAGTAGTTACTACATAGTCTCACTTATTTTAATGTCAATGCTTACTCAGTTATTGAATCATATGCACCATACTCATTCCTTAAAAAACAAAACAATGTTGTTGCTATAAACAGCATTTCTGTTTATTCTAGAGTTGTGGAGCTAGAAAAGAAAACCTTTCAGCTTACTAAGGAGGCCTATGTGTGCAGAGTAGGTCACGCAAACAGGCATTTGCAAGCCAGGCTGCAGGGGATGAAGGGTGAGAGCAGGGCCTGGAGGAAAGATGACTAGAAGGGATTCTGCCTGCAGATGAATGACCCTCTGTCTTAGACCTTCCAGAACCTAAGGAAAATGGCCAATGCTGAGTGCACATTATTTGCTGGAAGGCAGAGCTCACAAGTTCAAGAGAAAGGCCAAAGACCTAGCATGAACTAGCTGGAGACACTCAAAAAACAAAGACAACACACCTTCAGATTCCCACTGAGCCGCAGAAAGGTAGCCTGGGTACTGGAAGTCCAGGGTCAGCCCAACATATTAACAACACCCCTCAGTATGATGTAAGTAATACTTTTAATAAAGAATCAGGTTCCAGGACGAATCCTGGAATCCATTACTCACCACTGGTTTGAACCTGATACAGCAGAACAAAAGTACCCAGTAGCATTTATCTTAAAGCTACAACAAATTCAAATTGGAGTAAAGCATCCAATGCATTTAAAAATCAAACTGTAAGGGTCCGGCGAAGCGTTGGAGGAAGAGACCACACAAGAGACTGGCTTCATGCAATTGGCAAAAGGGGATTTATTGATTCAGCATGCTGAGGTTCCAGGCTCACTCAAGAAAGGAGGCCGAGCTACTCAGAGCCCTTAGCTATTAAACAGCCAGAGGATCAGGAGGAATATTTACTGGGCAGTTCGGGTATTGTCCTAACAGAGGATTTTAACAATACCTGGTCCTTCACTTTTTAACTCAGGCCCTGCAGCTTGGAAACTTTACAATGCCCAGTCTTTTACACTTTAACTCAGGCTTTGCGGTTTAGAATCAGCTTAGAAATTTTACCTTTACAAAACCATAAAACAAGTAGAATATAAATCAAAATATTTATCGAATCTTTAGATGCAGAACTCTCTAATCTCAAAAGCCATAGACAAAAATCACAAAGATCCACATGTAACATTAAAAACTAAAACTATCTGAATACTAATAGAAATTAAAACACCTGAAAAATTAAGTAAGTAAGGTGATCAAAGATTTAATAACTTAATTCTACAAACAGGTAAGGCTTATCAACAAGATGAACGAGGTTTTTTTGTGTATTTGTTTGTTTTAAAATCTCATATGTTGGGGCTGGGTTGTGGCTCAGTGGTAGAGTGCTTGCCTAGCATGCTTGAGGCACTGAGTTCAATCCTCAGCACCACATCAAGGTAAACTAAAGATATTGTGTCCCCTTAAAAGTAAAAAATAAATATTAAAAAAAACCTCATATGTTGCAATGTTGGCAAGGATGTGGGGAAAAGTGTATCTCATATAATGCTGGTGCAACCACTCTGGAAAGCAGTATGGAGATTCCTCAGAAAACTTGGAATGGCAGCCATTTGACCCAGTTATCCCATCCCTCAGTATATACCCAAAGGACTTAAAATCAGCATGCTACAGTAACACAGCCACGTCAATGGTTATAGAGCTCAGTTCACCGTAGCTAAGCTATGAAACCAACCAGGTACCCTTCGACAGATGAATGAAAAAAGAAAATGGAATATTATCTATAAAAAAAGAATGACTTTATGACATTTGCCCATAAATGAATGGATCTGGAGATTACCATGCTAAGTGAAATAAGTCAATTTCAAAAAAACCAAAGGTCGAATGTTCTCTCTGATAAGTGGATGCTAACATACAATAAGGAGAGGGGAAGAAAAGAAGCTCAATGGATTAGAAAAATGGGAATAAAGGAAAGGGAGGGTGGATAGGGATAAGAGAGTAGAATGAATCTGACATAACTTTCCTATGTACATATATGACTACACCACAATGAATCTCCACATTATGTATAACCACCAAACTGGGATCCCAATTAAAATAAGATATATTCCATATTTTTATAAATATGTCAAAATATACTGTACTGTCATGTACATCTAAAAAGAACAATGACAACAAAAAAGATTTAAATGATTGAAAGACCTAAATAGAAATATTTCATCTAAAAAGATAAAATAAAAAACTTCAGTTTCTTAATGACCTCGAAAAGAAAAGAAAAATTCATGTTGAGAAGAATAAGGCAAAACCAGAACTAAGACACTCAGTCACACACATGAACACAATGACAATACATATTAAGACCTTTAAGAATTCCATAACCATACCTCAATAATTGTACTCTGGTCAAAGTCCAGGAAAAAGCTCTATGTACAAAGGTAATACAATAGAAAAAAAAAATGAGCCCAATGGCTTAATAAAATGGAAACAGAGTATTATGTAATATTTTAAAAATGTTTATGTGTAGGTAAACAGATAATACAAACTGCACTTATAACCTGATTACAAAGGAAATTATTATGTAAAAAATAGAAACTGGAAAGAAATATGAATAATGATTATATTAGCATAATAGATAGTTTTCTCCCTACTTCCCTTTGCTTTCTACATTTTCTTCAACAAGTACATTAAATATTCATAGCAGTTGCCCAGGGGCCTATGATTGTTTTTTTTCCAACTCCTCTGAATGTTTCTGACTACTTTTTAGGTAATTTTCACATCATCTATTATGAGCATGTTATTTCCCTGAGATCAGAATTTTTAAGGGAATAGTTGAAATTTTTAAAGGTGTTTGTAGAGATTCTGAACTTAAGGACAAATTCATGAAGACAGATGCCTCTAGAGAGAGGAATGGCCAAAGAAGCAGAGCAGAAAAAAGATCTAAGTTTTACCTGAGATAAATGGCAAAATTCATAAAACACTGATATTCTTTAGTGCCAGGTAGAAGGTTTACACATGGTTGCCAGGATGTGTGATGGTGCACATTAATTTTATATGACACACTGAGTGATATCCATCACATTTCTGTACTAAACATCATCATTGTCTCATTATATCTTAATAGAATATAGTAAATTATACATTAAAAATATGGCTTACTATGTTATGAAAACAAAAAGCACAATAGCCAAATTTTTTAAAGTAATAATTATAATGAAATAGAAAGGTCTTATAAGGCTAAATGAAATGGCAGTTAAATACCAGAGAGGCTTCAGCAAATGTAAAATCACACAATCTATATTACCTTCCTAAGACATAGCTCTTAAGTACAAGTCATGGCCCAGTAAGGAGACCTTGGATTCTCATTAATCCCTTGATGTCCGTCATAATATCTTTCAGAAGATGCTTGACAAACAAGTAAGAGAACCATCAGAACTAGACACAGCCTTCTGAGGGATCTTCTGTCTCAGGAAAGCCTTCTAGTGACGACCCAGAGCAGCACAATCAAAGGAATCATCTCTGAAGTCGGCCAGGCAGACACGCCTGACCCAAGGCTTCCTAAAGAGGCAACAGTCACTCTTACAGTCTGTGGCCAAGTAAGAGGCTCCAGGTTAAACTCAGCGTGGGTAGGACCCTACAATACCCCAGCTGAGGGTCAGGCCTCTTTAGCCTTGTGGCAACTGCGAGGCACCTGTCTTCATGGTGTGGAGTAGGGGCCATGGAACCAGATGGTTCTCAGGCAAAGACACAGCCTATTCACCAAATTTATTCATTCAAAGAATATTGCTGAGTCTGATATGTTCAGAGGCACAACATTAGACCATAGAGATGCAAAGGTAAGTAACATAGAACCTGTCTCATATGCCACCCAAAAACAAGACATAAATACAGAAAGCAAAATGACCAAGTGGGAGCTATCATGGAAATACATATAAAACATTCCTCTACTGTACAGTTAGAGTGGTTTTCTCATCTGGTGGATCAGTAAGAATATGTCAGACAGAAGGAATAAAATGAGTGAAGTATGGAGCTACCAATATTACAGACTGCATCATTTTGTGACAGCAAGTGATAAAGTCAAAAAAGGTCCACCAATTCCAGATTATAAATGGTCGAGTAGCTCTACAAAAAAACCTGGACTTTTTCATAAAAGAAGTAGGAAGCAGTGAGTGAAATAATGTCCATTTTAAAAATATAACTCTGATTCACTCTTCAACAAATATGCATTAAGCACTTACTTTGTGCAAACAATGTATATGGATACATCTTTACCCTAAATATTTCCCATTCTTCTTATCACTATAATGCCAGACCAGTATAAATGTAATAATTGAGAAAAGATTCAAAGAAACGTTATCAAAATTACTAAGAACATAAAGAAGCTCAGGATAAGGTAGCAGCTTCCATGTGGCATTAGGAAAGGATAATCAGAAGTTTCCATTTGGAAACTCAAGTATGACACAAAATAGCATCCAATTTTATGAAAATCATTGTTGTTGTTTTGTTCATATAATATTAAGTGTCAATTTAAATGCATAAATATGATGATGAATCCATCACATATAGATATTAGTGCTTTTTTTAAATCACTGAAATTCAGATCAAATTAACACAGCAGTCTAACTTTACCTAACAGTTAGATGTTCCTAAAGCCTATAGTTTTAAACATAAAAACAGGTTCCAGAAAGCAACATTTGCAGATTAGAGATCAGAAATAGGCCATGCGTGGCATGAAGTATATATAAACTCAAATGAATAGCGTGAAAGACATGTGAATTTTCTCAGAGATAAGCCCTACTCACAATCACAGATAAGGAAATTAGCCTGAAAGAGCCATTGTCCTAACATGGACCTAACAGCCTTGAACCTGGTTATTAAAAGCTAAAATGAAAGTGTCCACACTGAGAATCATGCACTGACAAGGAAATGGCATCCCTGCTTCAGAACTCCACATAACTCTTAGCCTAGGACATGGTCGGGGGCACAGGGGCAAAAAGAAGCTAGGAAATGTGTGGACAGGACGACCCAAGCTCACGTTGAGTAACCTCGAGTCTTTGAAATGCTATGAAATCTATTCAGTTCACTTGATGAAAACAACAAAACACCCTGCAAAGTCAATGATTTTAAAATGACTATTTTAGTACCTCCAGGGTCACTGCTACAGATCATCTCTCTCCATTTCCAATGAACTATGGGCACTCTTCCTGATCATGCTAGCTTGTTCTTCCAGGTCTTATCCTTTTTACCAAGTCATTTTTTAAAAAATCGACTCTCACAAGTCCTTCTAGATTCTACAGATCTTTAATTTTCAAATCTTTAAGTGTCTATTAAGAAAATGTCTTCCTTAACTTCCTACAGCATGGGAGGAGTCCCAAAGAGGGTACTGTTGGTGGCCCTCTGTCTAGAGGTTTTTCTAGTGTTTTGATGAGGAATTAAACTTTCATAGGAAAGTCTCTCAATTGTTTTTTTTTTTTTCTGACTCAATTGAAAGTACACAATTTGAATTGCTTATTCCCATAATGGAATGGTTTAATGTGTTTGTTAACCTGAGTTTGTCCTGTACTTGTTCCTTAAAATATAAGAATTGCTTGGATTCAAAAACAACTCTTTAGGGTTGACTAATGTTAGGGTAGTCAACGAAGCCTGGGGCAACAACAGAATGTATGGGCACCCAAGCATAAGTGGGACCTTCCAGTCAGGCAGCCCAAAAACAACAACAACAAAAAAATATGCTTTAGCCTAGGGTTTTAATCTGGGGTGGTGGGATCCTATTCTCCAAGTCCCCCATTTCTATCTCATTTCTATCTACCTATAGGTAACCTATCCCCCATCTCCGGCAGCACAATTCACAATACCCAGGCTGTGGAACCAGCCCTGATGCTCATAGGATGGATTAAGAAAATGTGGTACATATACAGAATGAAGTTTTGCTCAGCCACGAACAATAGTAAAATTGTGGCATTTGCCAATAGATGGATGAAACTGGGGAACTGGAGAACGTCATGACTCAGAAAGTCATGGGTCAAATATTTTCTCTCGTGTGTGGAAGCTAGAGCTAAGTGAGGGGATATGGGGGACTTGGATACCACAAGAATATAGGGAAGATCAGTGTAGTGAAGAGGGGAATTGAGAGAGAAAGAGAGGAGGGGTGGGAAAGGGGATGACTCCCTGCCCTCATGAAGTTTAATAATCTAACGAAGAGTTAGATAACCAGTAAGCTACACAAGGTGGAAGAGGTACCATGGAGGACTACAAAACAAAGATAGTTAGGGTACCTTGGCTGCTATGAAAAGCAAACTATTATGTTTCTCACTCTATGCCTTAACACTTATTACTCTTCATCTAAGGAATTCATGCTTTCCTTCTTCAGCATCTCTTCCAATGGCGAATCTTTTAGAACTCATAATTCTCAAGCCATTTTTTTAACCTCAGCCTTTTTTTCTGATGCCCAACATCAACTGGACTATAAATCTGTCAATGTACTACTACTAGTTCAGGTCTCTCCAAGTTATGATCCATGTGATCCAGCCAAGATACAGAGATTCCCCAAAATGCTTTCATCACATCCCAGCTGCAATCTTTTAATTCATTATTTTCAGATCTAGCCAGTACCTCCAAGAGTACTTGCAGTACAGGAATAACTAGGTCACAGTCATGTTCTCAAGATCCCAATCCCTAATTACAATTCTCCCATGATAAAAGAATCTGTGCGCAAATTCATGTGAACCAAGGTTTTTCCTTTCTCAAGCCAAATAACACTTTCTCTTGTGTAACTCGAGTCCAAAACTTGGTTCTCAAAACAAAAAAGTATTTTAGGTTTATGAACCACTGATTAAGTCCAAGGGGGGCATTTAAACATCTACCACCACTCTTCCCTCTCCCACTTAAATTATACTCTTTTTCTCCAATTTTATCCATTGTAATATACTTTGGCATTCTCACAATAAGAATATAATCAGGAAAAGATGAACTGGGCTCTTAAGTAAAGAAACCCTGTTCTTTCTTGAATTAAGAATGTCCACTGCCCCTGTGGTCAACAGCTTGTGGTTCGTCAGCTGTGCCATTTCTTCTTTCATATTTCATATGTTAGTGGCTGACTCTCCATGAATTAACATAAGCTAGGAAGTGAGGCGGCTAAAACAGCATAAACATCCTATTCATATCCCCTTTCCACACAGTCTCAGGTGCAAACACCATTAAGATTAGTGTATTTATAACATTCCTGTTATTGTGGAAGATAGATTTATTCAGTTTAACACTTCAAAAGAGCCTTGAACGATTATTATGCACTTGTTCCTAAAGTAGTATGTCTCCACACCAACAAACAAATAATCCTGGTACAGGCTGTCTACAAGAGGAACCTGAAGATTGGAATATGTATTTTTGCCCAGGGAATGTGAATAAGGAATCAAAAGTGATTCTGTTGGTTCAACTATCCGAAAAGAAGAAAAAATGTTTCTAAATCAAACCTAAGGTTGGCAAATAGCTCAAATTCGTTTTTAGTTCACTCATCAAAACAGAGAAATAGGGAAGAAAATTCCAGTTCCAAGGTAAGAGGAACAGGGGGTGGTGTACATCCACATGGCTCTGCAAAAGGCGGGTTCACAAAGGTAATGACTGAACAGTTATGGACAATACTTTTGTCGGTCTTCATGTTATTTTTTCAGGCTGTGTGGCAACACTGTGAACTGAATCCACTAGAAGTGTTTGTGGTTTGACTTACCCTTTGCTGATGTTCCACTTCTAGACATGTGCTCTCCAAAGTGCAGCCTGTGATTTATTGTTAAGTGAAAAATGTCATCTGCAGAAATGCATCTCCAGCATGTTAAAGCTTGTAGACACTTTGAGTGATGAGGTACTAGAGGGCTGAACACAGCCTTGAAAGGAGGGCAGGCAGGGCAAATGCAATGTGAGAACCAGAGATTTTTAAGAGGAGCAATGAATCTTACTCTGTGAAATACTAAATATCAGAGTGCAGCAATGAGGGTGGAAAATAAGAAGTTATTCTTTACATGCTTGGAGCTGACAATTTCCTGACAAAAGTCAATTCATAGAAATATCATATCAATTGAATTTAGGAATAAATCCCACTTAGGAAGCAAGATAGCAACACGATTACTGTTAACTCTGATGCTTGATTTTAATAATGATCATTACTTTCTCTTTTTATATTGCAGTTTCAACTCCATACAGTTGAATGTGTACTTTACAAACAAACAGGGAAGAATTGATATGCTGATTGTTTATACTCTAGAAAGTCTAGAGTATTTTTAATCTGTGCATATTTAGGGTGGTTTGGGACTCTGCAGAAGAATAGGGAGAATATTTCTGGAAAACTTTTGACTTATGTGGAGTTCTTTCACTCATCTATAAAGTTTATCTCAGTCCACACTGATCTGAGAAAGAACTATGTAAGAAAAGAATGAACACTCTATGTCCCTCTCTTCCCAAAGAGTTTGGAGGAAAATATCAGGTTACAAATCAGGCTCCTATGAAATGCTCTTAATCAATGAATACCTCTTACATACTTAATAAAACCTACACATACTTTGATTCAATTCTTCTAAATTGTCCTCAGTGGGGTTGGATGCATATATTTTTAGCAACCATTGATACTAAAGGAGTTGTCGTTAGTAATGACTTCACAAAGTTTAAAAAGGAGACCCTTAAAAGAACAACATTTATTCTAAAATCAGATTACTGTATATTGACAAACGTTATTCTAGGATGGAACAAACTACTGAATGATAATAGAGGGAAAGAGCCCAAATAATAATTGTAAGAATAAATTCATGATGGATAAAGGAATAAGTTCTTCCTTGATTCTAAGACAGGAAATGGCCTGCCTTGTAACTCCTTTGAAATACTTTGGATGAGAATACTCCCTGTGATAGCAACCTCATGTTAACACTTTACACTTCTTTAGAGAAAAAGTTTCCGAAATATGTCTAATAATGTATAGTTATAGCATAAAGAAGAAACAAGAGCCACTGGATAGTTACACAATATACATTTTGAAATTGAAGAGATAGAGTCTGACATTTTGATTCCTCCTCCTCCTCCTCCTCCTTCTCCTCCTCCTCCTCCTCCTCCTCTTCTTCTTCTTAATGCAGTTATGGAAGTTAAAATTAAAAGCAAAAGCTTAAAATTTCCATCCTACGTGTTATTTCTCAATCCAACATCTTATTTTCATTTTCTTTTTCTTCCTCGTCCAATTTTTCCAGCAGATCCTCATACCTAGCCATATGGTGACACTATCAGAGAACACAAAGCCTGTACATGAAGCATGGCTTAAAGAGAACATATAATCCTTAAGACCATTCACTCCTGACAAGCTGACAAACATGACACTTGTATTTCTTGGGGCAATTGAAAAACTTCTGTTAAAAGTGTGCCATTTCCAAGTACTACAAAACACATAATGTAACCCCTGCCCTTTGGAGACGAAACAAGCAATCAGTCTTTTTCTCCACTCTCCTGGGAAGCTCATATTCTCTCCTGCTTGTCATCAGTTTTCAGGCTCTCTGAGATGCTTCAGCCTAGTGTTTGCACTGCCCCAAGTGGACTCTGGAAACTGGTTTCTCTATAAGGATTAGCAAGACAATGCTCAGTCTATGGATGGCAGACAAACCTCCGGTCAGAAGACCCGGTCTTTCTGAGCAACCACAGTAAGGCATGGGAAAAAGGAAACAAAAATCTACTTTAGACCATTCCAGTGTTGCTGAACTGTGCCAAAAGCCACACACCCAAATTTGAATTTCATCCGAAAGCCAGATCTCCTTGTGACCAAATGTTTCTCAGGGGAAGAAAACTGATAGCATATTAATCCATGTCACTTTGGGCTACCCAAAGCAATCCATTTTAATTCCTTTCATTCTTATCCCCCTATGTTCAGCCACAGATTAGCTACAGTTACTATTCTGTCTTATAAACTAAAGCCAATTATAATCTCATAATCAAATATAGTGAGTCAGATGGGTAGGAAAGGACCCACTGAAACAGTGACTAGAACTGCAGGACTTTAGCAGAGGTGCAGAGAACCAAATTCCAACTCTGACAGGGCTTGAGCTTGCTGTCATTTCACAACTGGGGCAGGGTAAACTCAGAATCTCATAACAGCAATGGCCTAGCTAAGCACTCACTGCACTCTGAACTCAGTCCTATTACTAAAAGTGATGTGATGGGCAAACACTAGGTAATTCTTTTATTCAACCAATATATATTGGGCATCTATTATGTGTCAGACATTTTCTAATGATTATGACAAGATGGTTCAAAAATCCCAATTTTCGTGGAACTTATGAGACAATCCTACTCTAAATTCCCAGTCATTTTTATAAGAAAGAAACTTCAAATTTCCTTATATGTGTATCAAACTGATCACAAAAGGAAACTCGTTCTCAACTCTTCCCTGAATCATCACTCCAACCCTGGTCTAGCTTTATGCTTACAGAAGTTATACCAGCAGAAGGTCCTGGGCAGAGCCACATGGTAGCACTACCTCCATCCACGTGCTACAGTTCTCTGTCCTGTGTGTCCTCAGGCTCCTTTGGGACCACATTCTCTTCCTCTTCTATCCACAGCTCAATCTCAGCGACTCCCACATCCCTCACTATCTTCATCACAGCCTGAGCAGAAGTGTTTTTACCGTACCACATCCACTCACAATTAAAGATGAGCTCTCCCCAATCCAAAAGATTTATCTAATTACCTAAAACTGAGAATTTTTAAAAACTGACCAAAAGATGAAAATATATGGAACAAAAAGGGCCAAGTGCCAGAAGCCTAACCAGAAGCCAAGGAAGTATGTGAAATGAGAGGAAAGAACAAAGATAGGGCTACTATAAAAGGAGAGTTAATAATGGCTAAAAGTAACGTTAGAGACAACTGTTGAGTTCTAAAAACACTGCTGAACATGCACCACCATCATCTGGGAGACGATTCAAAAGACACACATCTGGTTCCTAGGCACCTGCCTGAGCAGTCACAGAGGTTCCCTCCAACCTCAGGTTCCTTGGTTATAAAACATGTGTTATTCCAAGGACCGGCTGAGGTAGGGTATGTTTATAAGCTCTGCATAAATGGAAAGATCCCATAAATTTGGCTTCTCTGAAGTATTAACATTTCACAGAATTCACTTGGCTATGTTTGACACTGTTCCTGGTTTTAAAAGGTCATGGAGATGGCAAGTTCAAAGCCAGCCTCAGCAGTTTAACGGGGCCCTAAGCAACTTAGTGAGACCCTGTCTTAAAATATAAAAAGGGGCCGGCAATGTGGGTTAGTGGTAAAGTAACCCTGGGTTCGACCCCTGGTACCAAAAAGAGAGAGAGAGAGAGAGAGAGAGAGAGAGAGAGAGAGAGAGAGAGAAGTCAAGAGGAAAACAATCCACTAAAGGTGTGGACAGTAGATCCTTCATTTCTTTTTTGAGCTACACAAAAATGAAGAGATAAACTACACCTAAAAACTACTCATAGATTCATATATCTAGTCAACAAATGCTTACTTCAAGAGCTATGGGATGCTAGACCCTGGGCATAAAATGTGAACAAGACAAATACAATTCCTCTCTCCTGGAGTAGAAAAGTACTTGTATGCAAAATTCCATGTATCATTCTTATATAAAGTCACACACCATGCATCCTGATTTCACCTGTTGTGCACAGTGGGCCTCCAACAATATATGCTGTTTAATTTTCAATGTCTTTTAGACACAGTAAAGTAAAATTTTACCTTCTAAAGCCTATAAACCTACATGTGGCAATACAAAAAATGAGATGACCAAACAGTATTATGTTGCTAGGTGGCTGTTGTTATTGTTTACATAAACCATTACAAACATATCTGGTGACTGAGGTGGTGGCCACAGCTTGTCCAAATACCAAATGATTTATTGAGGCAAGTTCCTCTATTATGACATCCCGAGGCATTCCCTGGGGACAAGTCTGCAGGCATCCACTCCCAAGCATGCATTATCTCAAAATGCTTGAAGCCTAAACAAACCACTTTCATGGTATGCTTGTTCTGTGCATTTTTAGGGTACATGAGTTCCATTTAAATAAACTATGCGGAAGTCAGGGGTCAGCACTCCTACAGGAGCATGAGGATTAGAGGAAAATACCCCGAGACTGGAAACACATAAGTACTCTCTCACTTTAATAGAGCCAGTACTTGGAGGCTCTTTAGGGCATCGTCTCATGGGCAGCCTAAGCCATCAGGCTTCTGATGTGCTGTAGAAAAATTGACAGGAGTCATGGTGCACTGCACATGTTCTAATGGGCTGCCTGCAATGCTTCCCACGGGCGTCCTTTGCCCACTCCTCCCCACCGGAACACCACAGTAGGTGAGGGCAGCTGCATTTCTTCTACTACTACACATCTCCAGTCATTATCATGGTGCCTGGAAAATAAATGATGCACTACAGATAAATGCATCCCTTTTCCTTCTTGGAACAATTTCTTTTCAGATTAATATTATTCAAAACTGAACAATAATGAAGGTGGTTTGAAATTTTTGAGTTTACCCCAATATTTTGGTTTTGCTAGCTTTAGTCTTCGGGGACTAACACCTTTATTCCTTTAAAACCAAAGAAGAAAGGCATGCAGTTCTTCACCCCCATCTCACCTGAAAAGGCCACATTGTAGACTCAAATCCACCTCAAAACGGACTATTTTTTTATTTGTGTTCAATTTATTTTGCTGATGGATAAGTGTCCTTTGCTTCCCATGTATTTTAGAAAGGTTCATCTCTAAAACAGCACTTTTCTAATGTTCCTCTCATATTTCAATGTGGGCTTTTTATAAAGAGATAAGTTCACTTCCCCTTCAGTATCTGAATATGTGTCAGTAAAAGAAAAAAAACAAAACAAAAAACCTTTTACTAATGTTCAGTTAGTTGCTAGGAAAACAAATGCTTCTCAGGGCCACAGTCACATTACAGAAAGGGTTTTTGTGGCCCTTTCACTTTCTCCTCCCTGTGTTGCTATTTGCCCTATTGTGATTTTAGGCTTTGTTGGGATTGCAGCAGTTGGGTGTGGATTTCAGAAAAGCTCATGGTTGCTCTCATATCCATCAAGGAATGCTGGCTCCATCTGAATAGAGCATCCGAAAAATATATTGTGCAAATAAAATAACAAAACTTCTAAATGGAAAAAAAAAGTGCAATGGGGTGTCTAAGTTTAGGTCCAACCTTAGTGATACATGAAAACTTCATGATATCATTAATAAAACAATAATTTTCTTCTTTTTTCTTTTTCCCTCTTGGTACTGGGAACTGGGATGCTTTATCACTAAGCCAGAATCCCAGGCCTTTTTATTTTGAGACAGAGTCAAACTACGTTGCCCATGCTGACCTTGAATTTGGAATTCTCTTGCCTCAGTCTCCTGAGTGGCTGGGATGATAGGCATGCTCCACCACACCAAGCTGAAACATCAATTTTCAAGCAAGAATACTCTCATTTTTATGAGAATAAAAATATTAACTTTTTTTATTAAACATGTACTACATGCCAGGCCCTGTGCTAAGTACTTCATGAATGATTTCACTAAATCTTCCCAACAATCTCATTAGATAAGTACTCTTATTATTCCCATTGTATAAATTAGGAAACTGAGGCTGAGACACTGTGCACAGTAACTTGCCCAAGGACCCACAGTCTCAAATGGCAGGATTTATCTTCAGAGTCTGAGTTCTTAACCAGTTTTCTAGGACTGATCAGGCAATTAAAAACATAGCCACCTACATAAGCACTTTAAATGAAAACATTAAAATAATCACTTAATATTGACAAGTTGGAATGAAGATTCCTTTGGGATAAAATTTAGTTCTGGAAATAATTTCCCTATCATTTGTTCTCATTCATAAAAAATAAAGACTAACAACCTAGGAGTCATGAGAACAGGAGAGCCCTGTGTACACTGGAGTTGGCTCATCAGAGAGCTGTGAAAGCTTCTCAGAGTTGTGGCCTTTTGTTAGGTTTTGGGATAGCTCATTCTGCTTGGAAATGTGGAAAAACACTGGAAAAAGAAAGGAGGCCTAAATAAGGTCGGAAGAGAAGAGCCATATCCCACTCCAAATTATGCTATCTGAAAAAAATTAAAGAATTTTCTATGGTGTTTAAGGGTTGTTTTTCTTGAAAGGACAGTTCAAATTCTATTACACACTACTTTCCAAAGCCAGTTTTATATCACTGAGACACTGTGTATGCCTCTACTTTTATTTTTCCCATAATACAAAGAAGGTTCCAAAATAATCACTCTTCAAGTGAAGTTTAGAAATCATTATATAAAGAATGAATCAAAATCTACTTTTGCAGGACTATGGCTTTGCCTTGGTCTTCTAAAGGTCATTTGCTTTAGTTTAAAGATTTATCATTGGAATCCCTAACAGAATATGAGCATTTCCACTGGAACTTTGGGAAAGAAGTAACTGCTTAAGAGCTCATGCATGCCTACACAACCACTTTCACTTTGGGCACCTGCAAGCCTTCCCTTTTGGCCTGGTTTGGTGTCCTGCAACAGTGAAGATCAATGATGTCCCATATGAGAAGGCAGGTAAGAACATAAGGGTTCTCTAGGGACAGGTATATCAATGGGCCTATTTTATGAATTGAACCATTAGAATATAATTTTCTGAGGAAACAAATATATCCCAATCTATGTTTACCTATAAATCTCTTCTGAATAAGTTTGAGAAAACGAGTATTGTTGAGGGAATATGGTAGGAGAATTGGAGAACAAGCTCCTTTCACGTACTTCATAGAATTCATTTTCCACACATTTCGATTATAAATATCTATATTCACATTTCCATATTAGATACAGATGGATTTGTAACTACTGTTGTTCAGAGTACCTTTTCTTAAAAATTTACATTAAACAGATATATTTAACATTTAATATTCTCTCATTAACCTCCTAGTAACGATTATTCCACAGCTAAATTAGGTAAATCATCAAATGCTTAATAAATACCTACTTTCTTTATAGCCCTTAGGGGGAAACAACAGACATAATTTTGGTCTTTGTTTTGTGGAAAGTGCCAAAGTCTGACTGAGATACACGTAAATCAGTATTTTGGTAATCCTCAAAGTAGATTAGCAAATTTTATAATTTCCACATCATGGAACTGATAGGCCAAGTCCACTTTTCAGGAAAAATACTAAAAGATACATTCATAATTACTTCATCTTAAAAATCAACAAATCATTTATGTTTCATTCAGTAAAGAAAATGTTTTTAAGAAAACTTAAAATATTAAAACTTGTTGAGAAGGCTTCTTGAAACTCCTAACACAGGATTCCAGGTGTTGTGGTGATATTAGTATTTAAACACAAGAATCAATAAGTATACAAAGAAAAAAGTTTTTGAGCAAGGCGAATAATAAGCTCATTATCTATTAGTAAATATCATTAAAAACCATCAATACATATCTCCAAAGACAAGGAGTGTTTCACCCAATTATTTTAAAATGTAAAAAAATAAGAAAAATAAGAACTCATTAGAGGATTAAAAAGGCTAAAATGGCTGATGTAATCCTTAACACGAATGACTAAAGACCAAAAGTTTAATAGATGAATGGGGTTCAGGAAGCCAGAGATGGTGATGTCAGCAAAGTTGCATGGAAATTGATGAAGTTAGGTGAGGAAGCTCCCTATAGTCAGGAAATGACTGAGGAGAGAATGAGCCTTACACTTGACACAGAAAGAAAAGGATTTAACCAGTTTAGAAAAATGGGCTCCAGCTCTAAGAATTCTTGATTTTACTAGTTCTAGAAATAGTACCCCCAAGGCTGATAAGAAACAGGATGACATGCATGCCAACCACATCACACCATTTAGAACCATGGGTTTACCAGTGTTTAATGGGATAACCTACTTTTTATAAGTCATTCTTTAAAATCTTTGAGAAGCAAGGCAATGAGTATCTTATGCCACACTTAAATTTATGGTCAAATTAATCTTCTTAGGAACATAAAGGTAATGACTATATAACAGAGACCTTCCTCCCCCAAACGTCTAGATTTTCAGACAAATATTCATCTCTTCAGAATAAAGATGATGTATAGAGATAAAATATCTACATAGAATACAAAGATGTAAGAGACCTATCAAATGAATGACAAAATAATCAGAATCCAGATTTTCAGGATAAGAATGTTGAAGGTGTTAAAGGAAAAAAAAAATGAGGGAAAGGATTCTAGAATTGATTGTTTTGGAATCACTGGGTTAAACTAAGACAAAACAGTTTCCTTTTTGCAGGACTCCCAAGAGGTAATAGGCTAATACACTCAGTGCCTCTCCAACAAAGGACATGGAATAGAGTTTCCAAAATGATATTGACCATGGAAACTTCATTTCTTGGAAGCCCCCACGGGACTAATGTTCTACAAAAAGTACTTTGGCACATCATCTGGACCATGAAGCTCCATATATTTGTCCAACATATATTCATAAACTAAAAACAGCATAGACTCTCTAAAGACCATAACTACTAGGGAGCATAAACACTAAGTGTTCTGAATACTCTCAATTGAACCTATAAAAATTGGTAAGGGTCTCCAGACTTCTATCCATAAGATTAAGCTAAAACAGTTTCAGAAATAGATCGGACCTCTCCCCCAATTTATACACACAAAGGAGAATTTTTTTAAAATCCCAATATGCTGCCTCCAACAGAACATGTGCAGAAGCACAGTTGAGCACAACGGAGGTGAGGCATACAATAGACTCTCCCTTCTTTGAAATTGGGCAAATTAACACTGCACCTCCACTCTTCTCCCACAGGACTCCAGCACCATGAAAGCTGGCACAGGAGGGGTTCCTACGGACTATGTCCTCCCTTTGCCCCAGGTCAAACTGAGCCTCAACATGTATACTTTCTCTTCTCTTCTGTAGCACGTTCCCTCATCTTCCCTGTCTAGCTAAATCCTTGCCCTGATTCATGTATATTTGTCTGTCTTTCCAGAAACATTTTAAGGCCATGATGATGAGAACCATTTACTTGATTCTATCACTGTGCCTAGCTTTCTGCTGAGCTTTTATTAAATATTTGTTATAGTTGTTATATCTAATTTGCATGACTGCAGAAGATTGTGCTTATCACTTTTATTTGAACAAGATTCCACTAAGAGATCCTGAGGAATTAAACTCTAATTTGAGGCCCCTGGTTCTATTTTTTTAATTGGTTTGATTTTCAAATAATGACATAGCCTCTCATTGATTCTCTTACTAAGGTGCTGCTTTCTGAAAAGTTGGAGAAGCAGCAGCAAGAGGAGGAGAAGGAAGGGAAACTGGAGACCTATAGAGACCTACTTGAAGTTTTGATGTAAATCAATGGAAGCAGGGTTTGAGAGCTAAGCTGTCTGATATGGTAGCCATCAGCCATGTGAGGCTATCAGCTGGTCCTAATTGACATGCAGTATAATATATGCATTGGGTTTCAAAGACTTGGTATGGAAAAAAGAAAACAATATATCTTATCAATACATCTTACTGAGTATCAAAATAAAACTTTTAGATATATTGGGTTAAGCAATATATACTACATTAAAATAAAATTCAACTTTTTCATTTTATTTTCTCATGTTGTTATTAGGAAAGTTAAATTATAATGGAGCTCACATTATATTTCTTTTGGTCAGTGCTGAGTTAATGTTTTTAATCCAAGACTCAAAGGTAGCCCAAATATTAAATTTGGCTGCTAAATTACAAAAATTAATTTTATCATTTTTAAAGTTTGCAAGAGCTAAAAAATAAAAAACATTGGGCTAGGGTTGTAGCTCAGCAGTAAAGTGCTTACCTAGCATATGTGAGGCCCTGGGTTTGATCCTCACCACCACATAAAGATAATAAATAAAACAAAGGTATTGTGTCCATCTACAACTAAAAAAAATTTTAATGAAAAAATTTTTTAAAAATTAAAAAGTTGAAACAAACTTTGAAAATGAAACCATGACATCAAAATTTACAACAAATTTAATAGCTGTATTAAATTATTAGCTTTGTTAACATAAAACCATGTTGAAATGAAATTTCAGTTGAAGCATCAGAACAAACAGATGACACGTTCAAAATTCAATGTGACACTATGATGCATAATTTGTAATGTGGGTGGTGGTGATGACTTCTTAAACCCTTATGCATACAGAAAATATTAATGTGTCCAACGTAGGAAGAGATGGAAAAGAGAGGGAAGTTACTTGGGAGAAGGCTGAGCTGTCACTAGCTCTTTCTGGGAAACTTTATGATCCCATTCATGAGAGAAAACTTCAAAGCAATTGCTTGGACCACATGCATATATCCTCTGCACTCTGAAGGACACTGAGCACTGGACACTGTCAAATGTCCAGAAATTGGCTGGCCAGATGCTAAGTCACTGGTCCAAGGAGGGTTTGCTACTGTGTCAAAATTAGTTTGCACTCCAGCAATTTATTGTGGCAATGCATGAGTGGTTCTAGCAGTGAGCCACTATGAGAGAAAGCTGATGTGGGGTGAGCTTGGATCCTTTCCCAGAGGGCTGCCTGGGGCAGCAACAAGGATGCAAGAGACTGGAGCTACCACTGGACATCAGAGGCTAGGAAAGAAATGTAAGCAACAGTGAGAACATGGACACCTTTGCCCATATTAAGGGATCTGCAGGGAAGAAATTCTGAAAGGGATCACAACATCTTATCCACCAGCAGAACTAACAACACACAGAGTAGGAAGAGAGGCACAGTAAGCTGGGAGATGAGAATCAAGCTGCTTTCCGATTGCATCCCACCAGTCCTGTTGTGCATACCAGGCACATAGACAGGCAGGCTAGAGAATAAGCCCTCAGTGCATACCGTTACTCAACCATAAAAATGAATGTTTTTGTCAACTATTTCCTGGAACTATTCTAGGAAAATCAAGTTTATTTAATGATCCACCAGCTGCCAAATGTTACAATACCACTTTAAATGCACAGAAACATTTAGGGCATTCTGTTTCTGCTATCTACACATTGGTTTTTTTGTTTGTTTGTTTTTTGTTTGTTTATTTATTTATTTTTTTTTACTTTCCATTTCAAGTAAATACCAGAAGTGAGACTCACCGAAGGCTTCAACATATTTTATCAACAACAGGTTATTGCTTGTTACCTTTTGGAAAGGAAAAAAAAAAAAGAAACATACATAGTTCATAGAGCTCTGCCTTCCAAAGGCACTTGCAAATGGGGGTCAGCCTGTGGCATTTACTCTAGGAACTTAAAAAATAGCTATCTACAATTTAAAATTTGATCAAATTAGTATCAGAAACTGAGCTTTGGCCAGGTGCAGTGGCACATCCCTATAATCCCAGAGGCTCAGGAGGCTGACACAGGAGGATCATGAGTTCAAAACCAGCCTCAGCAACTAAGCAAGGCCCTAAGTAACCCAACAAGACCCTGTCCCTAAATATATATATGGCTGGGAATGTGGCTCAGAGTGGTTAAGTGTCCCAGGGAAGGAAGGAAGGAAGGAAGGAAGGAAGGAAGGAAGGAAGGAAGGAAGGAAGGAGAAAGAAAGAAAGAAAGAAAGAAAGAAAGAAAGAAAGAAAGAAACTGTGCTATGTAAAATTTACTTGCACACTGAGAAAAAGACATGAAATGTACATTTGATCAATGTCTTTCAGAAAAACACCAAGGGAAAAAGAACACAAGAAAAATAACTCCTCTTATAATTAGATCTCTACACTTCTTCAACCTACATATCTGCTACTACTTTGACCCACCGTTGTTTTATACTTGATCTCTATATATTTGATCTTTGAATTGTTTTGTTCAGTTTCCAGGTATAAGTGAGACTGTGATATATTTTTCTTTCTGTGTCTGGCTTATTTCCCTTAACATAATGTCCTATGGGTCCATAAATGTTGTGGATAATGGCAAGTTCTCCTTTTTTAAGGTTCAGTGCTATTCCATTACACATATGGATATACCACATATCTTTACCCAGCCATCCACTGATGGACACTTAGATTATTTTCGAATCTTAGATATTACAAGTAATGCTGCAATGACTATAACTGATAAAATTGTACTAGGGATTTTTGTTAAATAAGTGGGTTTCAGCTGCTTTTGTCATCAAAAAGTAACTCTGTGAGATGATAAACTAATTTGCTTCACTATAGTAGCCATTTTACTTTTTTGGGGTGTGTGGGGGATATATTGGGAGTTGAACCCAGGGGTGCTTAACCACTGAGCCACATCCCTAGTCCTATTTATTTTGAGACAGAGTCTTGCTGAGTTGTTGAGGGCCTCACTAAGTTGCTGAGACTGGCTTTCAACTTGACATCCTTCTACCTCAGCCTCCCGAGCCACTGGGATTACAGGCGTGCACCAGTGCACTTGGCTACATTTTACTCCTTATATGCATCACATAACAACATGTTGTAAACTGCAAATATATAATAAAATTTATTTTAAAAATTCTTAAAGACAAAGCAACTCTTGATACCATGAAGCTCTCCAAACAGGCCTCTGAGATAAGGTCATGTTTCTACTTTCTTTTATGAGATAAGTGTACCCAGAGTGGACCATCCGATTATTATCAATTTACATCTTTAGATATTAATATTTTCCATTCCTTAGGAACAGTGTAGACACCTCACTGCCAAGATTTACACAATGAACAGTTATTTATTGACTACTTAACGTGACATGTTTTTCTGATACTTGATCAATGAAATTATCATAAAGATATCTGGGTAAAATCATCATGTATATATCATAAGATAACCTAACGGATGAGGACAGCAATTTCTCAAGGGACAAATGCCCATACAAAAATGAGATGGTTGCAGTTAACCTAGTTATTGTTCATTCTATTCTTTCCCTCATTGTGCAAACAAACTAAAGCCTTTTTAGCTCCATTCACACAGCAATTCTCAGGAGGCATGTATGCACTCATGCATATCTAGTTCACTTCCCCTGATCTGCTTCTCTAGGGGGATGTGGGCTATTTCCATATTTTCATTTTTTTTCTTCTTCACCTTTGTCCCCGTTGTTTCTTTTTCTTCAAGCTACCAATTCGACAATGCCTAACCCTATACTTACCTACTGATAGTCAGTGAAACAGCCAACAGACTTTCTGGAGCTGGCAAAAATCAAAATACTGTTTTCACAGATCAGACATGGGTAGGAATTTAACAGAACAAATGAATCGGGATTTAGAAGCACTCTTGTGCATGTTCACATTCTGACAGTACATGATGAAGATCTCCAGATGGACTAATGATAGGAAACTTCTTGCTATTAGCATTTATGCTTCCAAAAGGCTTTATCCTCTGGCTCACATAAAGTTTGACATTAAAACATTAATCCAATTCTACATGCTTTATGAGCCATGTGAGAAAATTATTCTCACTAGTTTTTGTTTTATTTTCTCCTAAGTCCATTTTTGACCCCAAACAGCTAAAACTTTTAATTACCCACTGTTGTCACTAGAATTAGCATTAAATTATTTTAGGCCATTTCTAAAAAATTCAAAATTCCTCCCCGAAGGGGAAAAATGGCCACATGTTCATTTGAATGTATTGCTGACTCTGTAAAGCCATTTCCAAAAACAGAAGATTCCAAATATGTTTTGAGCAACTGTAACATTGTAGGGAAACTATATAGCCTGCCATGGTAACCACACTAAACAATAATATTCATTTCTGACATCTATGTTTAGGCATGTTTTGTTTTGGTCCTTTGGAGCCCATTTATATGTTCTGCAAACAGATAGAAATCACTCTCCCCAAGAGTGAGTTGACATTTTTAAATCACCAAAATCAATCAAACAGAAGAGTTTTCTAGAACCCTGTGTTAGACACATCCAAGCAATACTCAATGCTTCTTTCTCTTGCTTTTTAAAATTATTTCAAAACAACTTAGTTGAACCCTACCATGGAGGACAACCACCCACCTAGCCCAATATCTTTGTGTTTTGTAGTTGTTGGTTTTTTGTCATTTTGTTTTCAAACTCAGGGCCTTGTACATGCTAGAAAAGGGCTCCACCACGGAGCCACAACCCCAGCCTACCAAACTTCTTGAATGGCACTTTTTAAAAAGTATTACTGCTACCCTAAAATTCATGCTTCCGGGTTTCTTTTTACCATTCCTCAGAAAATTCTCTATGGCTAAGCAATGACCCCTTCCCACTGAAATCCAAGTGTAGCGCAGCGCTGATGTTTACAGTCTTAAAAGCCAGACTGTTCAGATTTGATCTCTTTTTACCTCTGTTATTTCCCTGTAAAATGGGTCTCACTATAGGAATTTTCTCAATAATGCTCTTGCAAAAAAGCTAAAATGCTCAACACATCACCTGGGACATTGTAAAAGAGTCAGTACATATCAGTTGTTAGTATGTCAAAAGCCTCTGTGATTCTCATTCTCTTGACCCCTCAGTAAGTTTTGTGACCACCAAACTAAGTCTCAAACTCCCTCTTGGCTTAGTTTCTTTGGCTCCTTGCTGTCTTGGTTCTCTTGCTTCCCCTCATGTTTCCCCGGTGTCTTTCCTTTGTTTCTCTTTCTTTCTATATGTCTATCCACATGACATACACCCTCAACTCCAAGTTCAGGTCTGTCCCCATCATTCTTCTCTCTTTTTTTCATGACCTTCAAAGACCTCATTTACTCACATGATTCACTGTGTTTGATGCAAGATCATTTAACAAGATTTTTAATGGTCTGCATTTTAAAGCAAATGGCAAGAGAAAGCATGACTCCACACAGTCTTTTGTTGGCAGTAACTATAGCAATACACAACTCACTTGTGTTGTCATTGCAAAAACAGGCACTGACCTCATTTCAGTATTCTGATAACAAATGTTAACATACTGTACCACTGAGCTAAGGCAATGATAAATTCTACTGCTTGGTCAAAGCCCAGGAAGAGAGAAGGCAAAGGGGATGGGGAACAACAAGAAAACCATAAATGTAAATCTATAGGAAAAACAGGTAAGAGAAAGAAAAATGGAAAGAAAAAAAAACCAGAGATACCATCTTTGATAAAGAATGCAGCAGGAGGTGGCAAACTTAAGTGCCCACAGGGACCAGGGGAAGCTAAATGAACGAAGTAAGCAGGGTATGTAACAACAGGAAGTGGTGGGGACTGTGATAAACTCCAGGCTATATCTAATGCTATTCCTATACAGTTTTTACAAAGTAAGCCCTGCAGGTCAAACAACCCAGTGGTTACAACGTTTCTTTCTCTGAGTGAAGAAAGACAGGTAATGCTACAATATATCATCACTACCTGCCTAAGGTGGCCAACTAACCAAGACATTTAAACAAATTATTTTAACGGATAAATGTTGCAAGTGAGACAAATTTGATAATCTGATTGTCTGAATAAATGTTATGATTCATAATTCAAGCATGAATATCCATCAAAAACCAAAATGTGATGTTCATGGATTATTAAGTTTCATTTATTGATATTAAATGATCCAAAGCCTGCCACTATCATTCCCAAGGGGTCTTGCACAGTCACTTTGGGTTCCTGAGAGAGCTAGGCAATTTCTAGGACTACCCACAGCAGGCAAACAGCAATTATTTCCATAAGATATTAGCCATATCTGATAATTATATCTCCAGATCTTCTGATACTATACAAGGAATCCAGTTCAATGTCTATCAATCATGTGCCATGCATCAGGCACTAAGCTTGGTGTGAACAAACTTTATATACAGAGTTACGAAAACTTGTGCTGTAAATGGGTAATAATGAGTGTAATACATTCCATTACTGTCATGTATGTTTAAAAAAAAAGATAATGAAACTATAGTTACTCCCAAAGAGGTTGCACTCTAGTGGAGTAAGTGGAAATCTGAAGTTTTGATATAAAGTGGTAAGTGCTATAAAAAGAGATATAGACAAAGAACTAGTGAGAATGTGAGTTGAGCAAGGAAAACAGTGAAGGCTTCCTGCAAATTTATTTTTTAAAAATAAAAAGTCACACCCTGATAAAAACAGATTACAATTAGCCTAGGCATTATCCTGCTATTCACAACTTAAGAAGTATACCAACTCACCATCACAAGAAACCATGCTGAATATTTTCTAGTGTTTCAGGATGGATTTGTCCTGACTTGATTCCACATATTTATCCTTCACTCTTGAAATCACAAACATACATCTGATAAGAGGGTAGACTGACTCTAATTGTTTAAGGAATTAAGTGGATAACTTTCAGAAGAGCCCTCAAACAGCAGAGACTCTATAAATGGAAACACAGTTCTGGAATAAAAAAGATTCCCCTCTCCCATCTAATGAGGGAAATGACATTGGTGTCTCCTTGGTCCCACTGAAGGTCAGAGCTGTGCTCATGGTCCAAATAAGTGGAGGACAATGAATAGAGACAGTCTCTTCCTGCTTCTCCACTCCCTCTCCACTACCACAAAGGCCCGAAAGCTGTCATTTAAGGGATTGTTTTGATTTACATAATCACCACTATGAAGATTCTCTGGGGCCAACAGACATTGACACCTTTATGTAGGTTTCAGGATAGCCTTTCTCCCTGAAAGGGAGTAGTTATAGACACCCCAAAACTTGGAGAAACCCTGAGTAACACTTAACCCATTCAAGCCATTTCCTTCTCTTAAGCAAAGATAAAATCTTGAGAGTGGTTTGATATTATGCCCTCTTTATTTCAGACTGTTATCATCAATATCTGAAGTATTGGAATCAAGGTTCTTTTCAATAAATGATTAACAACTTCATTAGAAATAAAAATAACCTATAAATTCCTTTTATTAGTAATTTTTCCAAAACAAGTAAAACTCAGCATTATCATCTGAGAAATTATCTTCACATGTAAATGATTTTAATCTCCAACATCTTCAATGAGTAAACAATAAGGTATAGAATGATACTACCTATTATAAACAGTTGTCTTTATTACTCTCAATACCACTGGATGATGTATATTAGCTGTAAATCAACAAAAATAACCAGTGCAAAAGTTGTAAGACAGTTTTAAGGAGGGACTTCAGAAGGATGCCAAGGGTCTATTATGCATCATCAGCAATACCTTGCAGGGATTTAATTAAATTACAATATAATTTTAATCCAATAATAACAGCAATTGACCTAGAGTTGCTCACCAAAATATGTACTGTTGATTTGTTAGAAAATGACTGAATTTAGTTGAACATATACAAAAAGAGAAAATAAACAATTTTTCACATACCACTTTCTGCTCTTTGCTTTTCTCAGCTATGTTTTAAATGACACATATTGAATATCTGCTACTTAATCTTTACCGTTCATCTTAGAAAATATTTTTATACAACTTTGGATAAAAGTGATAAGTGCCACTTAAAAAGTTCCCAAGTAATCTTCCAGTTCAGTTTTGTATGACATGAACTTCCTAAATGTTCACTATAAAATCAGGAGTGATGAGAAAATAACATGTAGAGACAAAATGATTAATAAAGCCAAGTTCATGGGGGGAAATTTAAGAATACTGCACATCCATATAGATCTCAACATCATATTTGCATGTATAGGCAGGCAAATCAGGTAAAACAGTTCTTTTAATCAGAAGCAACAGTGAGCTTTGAACTTGAAAACAGAAATTCACATTAAAATTAAAGATGTTTATTATTTGGAGTACTCCTGGGACATCCCTGGACATCTATGAATCTTACATATATGCTTCCTAAGGAATATTGC
The DNA here is from genome assembly GCF_964194105.1 of Spermophilus citellus. Taxonomy (NCBI): domain Eukaryota; kingdom Metazoa; phylum Chordata; class Mammalia; order Rodentia; family Sciuridae; genus Spermophilus; species Spermophilus citellus. Next base: position 130,946,185 of record NC_138185.1, on the reverse strand, counting down.
ATTCCACCAGCATGATTGCTGAAAAACATGCCCAGACTCAGGGCCAAGGCCTTGTCATACTTTCCAGGGACAATTCAGAAACCTCCATAAAGCTCAGCAAAATTCAAAACATAGCTGGACAAATCCAGGGCCTATACAAATCAATAATAGGTTAGCCATCAGAAGGTCTTTATGCATATGATTTCAAAATACATTACCTCTTTCACACTGGGGTCCAGTAAAGCCGTAAGTGCATGCACATCGATTTGGGGCCACACACCTCCCTCCATTGAGACAGCCACTTTCACAGACAGCTGTAAGATAAGGAGAGAACTGAGAAGCTTTACCTGAAAATAGATGCTAATGAGGTAACACTGCAGTCCCCTGAAAGGAAAACAATAAAAATATACATAATCACTCTGGTATTTGTTTTTGTTTTGAACAGCTGCCCCACTGTCAGAGATCCTCAGACGTCCCTCAGGCAACTGCCTGAGCAGTGACTTCTTTCCATGTTAATGCTGACAGTCACATCACACGCAGTATCTGAGCAATGCTTTCTGTCTTGCATCCAAAGTGGTGTTTTCTGGAAAACTTCACCAGAGAGCAACTACATTTTAGCAAGCTGACTCTTTGGCTTATGATTTGTTTCAATTAGAGAGGGCTCCCAGGAAGGGAAGCACTGTTCCCACTGATATCACCCTTACAGAAATGTAGCATGTAAAATTACACAATGAACTGCAAACAATGAAACCTCCATACTAACATTCAGTAATTTGAGTGTCATAATGAAGACCCAATGGAGTGTCATAATAGAATTGGTGAGATAACCCCTGAGATGCTGGAGAGAGGGACATTTTCCTTGATAGAAAAGGCATTAAAGTAAGAGCTGAAAACTTATGCTGTAAACAACTCCTCCCTGTACAATTTCCCATAACTCTGCAGGCATGACTTTGTAGGCATCTTCACCACAGGTGCTAGGCTCTTCCCTACCAAATCTGCCATCCCACCCTTTCTTCTAAGCCCAGCTCAACCTCACTCTTCCATGATGCTTTTCCTAATACCTCCTTCTAAATTTAAGGTTCCTTCACACATTTTCCATGAACTTTGCTTCTACTCCTGTGGCAGTCGTGAAGTTGAGCCACTCAGTTCTCTCCTTAAACAGACCACATTGTGATCTGAAAGCCAAGCCCTCACTATCCTGCTTCCTTTCCCCTTTATCTTCCACAAGCCTCTCCCCACATAAATCTCTTATACATCTAATGCTTTCTTGGCATCCACTCGGCAGCAGAAGACCTGAACTGATATAACCTTTTAATGCTTAAAATTATGACAGGTGTCTATTTCTCATCATAAAAACTAGAGAGATTTATGATTATTAGTTGTTCTGCTTCACCTCTTCATTTGTAGTCAGGGAAAAATTAAGAGATTTTAAGCAGAAAAAAGAAATTTTGAGATTGCTGAACCCAACTCTTCCGTTTTACAGATGAGGAAAATGAAGTTAAGGAAAGGTTTGATTTTCGAATTCAGCAAGAGTTACATGAGCACCTGTTGTGTGCAGGGCTTTGGGCTAAACTCCCTCCTCCAGGGAGCGTCAAATGGAGCAAGAGAGGTGCCCCTCCTGTTTTTCCTTCCAAATGCCTCTGAATCCATCCCATTTTGCCATCTCTGTAACCAGAGCCTTACTTTAGCCTAGTCTTTCTGCTTTCTGTTTATTCCCCTCCAGTTGATTCACCACTGTGGCCACAATGATATTTCTCATTGTAAACCCTCTTAAAATAAAGTATAGAAGATGGGTATTCATAGTACTAAACACATGGGCTGTAGAGTCAGACTGCCTGGGTTCCAGCACCAACTCTGCAGTTACATCTGTATATCCTTAGAGAAATTACTGAAGTCTCCGTGCCCCAGTTTCCTCATTGTTAGAAAGTAGTATTCATGGTTTCTCACTCAAAAAGCCATTATATTAAATGAGTTAAAACATGTAAAGAGTGTTTTAAAAGTGTCAGGCATAGAGTAAGTAACTCATAAGTGCACTTTGTCATTTGTTAGCTTAATATCCCTTCCTGTATTGACTTCAGAAGGAAGATTATATGTATAAAGACATCAAAACCTAGCCCATGATTCCTATTTGACCTTATTCCCATTCCTCACTTCTCTCCATATTTGACATCCAGCAACACCAAAGCACCTGCTACATCCCACATTCCCTATTATGTCCTATTCCAGTGCTTTGGAACATGATATTATCTGCCTAAAAGGACCATCCTTCATCACTTGACAGGTAAACTCTGAAGCATCCCTCGAGACTCAGGCCAAAGAGTTGTTCACACTGGGGAAGGCTGCACTGCCTTTCTTCTCTCTCCATGCTGAGCTGCACAAAACTCAGTCAATATTCTTACCAGCAGCAATGTGGGGATGGTCAGTAGGGTATTATATAAATTTTGGTTTATTTATAATAGTGGTTTTCATCATAACAAATATATACACAATGGCAAAAACTGAAAACTACATAAATAATATTCACCATTAAGTAAGTAGTAAAGCATGAATATAATAGAGTTTTATGAAACCATTAAAATGTATTTTAAAATATTTAATGATATGAATATATTTCTAATAAAATTTTAAGTGAAAAACTCGTAGGAAAAATTATTATACACAATAAGATCTGAATAGAATAAGATCTAAATATGCATTAAAAATCTAGAAGATAGCATCAGGGATGATGGGATTAGTTATCATATATCTTTCATATTTTTAACTTTTCCCAGTTTCTATATATTCTTCTTAGAGTAATTAAAAATAAGCTGTTTGAAAGGAATTTTCATCTTCTGCAAAGCACAGGGACTGGTAGAGAGCAGATGCAATAAATGGTGTTTGTGAATGAACCAACCAACTGAACACTGTGTAATAAGTACTATAGTAGCAGAACCTAGTGTGGGAAACTTTTTTAAAAAGAGTTACAGACGCTATTAATCAAGAGAAAAGACATGTTTAGGGAGAAACATGAGGTTGAGTTTTCAAATACTTTATTTGAGATGCTTCCTGAAAATCCAAATGGAAAAGTTCAGCAAATGAATGGAAGGTAACATTGGGAACTAACAATGATCCTGCACCTTAGGTGATAACTGTCAATCAAAGGTCTGAGGCAAGCAGGGTGGTAAAGACAAACGAGAGGAAACTGAATCAAACAAGTTATTATCAATATTCCAAAAGGAAATCTGGTGCCAAATGTGTTGGTTAAGTGATGTGTTCATCTGTAAGGGTCCCTAGGTGTCTTTAAAAATGTTGTGTCCTGGGGAATCAAAGGAAATCCATCAGCACTTATTTCATTATGCTACGACGTGTCTACATCGAAGTGACCACCTGGTTTACTTACGTTGTCCACAGTGAGTTCCTATGTATCCTTTCTGACACAGACAATGATCATCACTGCAGCTGCCTCCATTCATACAGCGAATAGTGCAGTGTTGTACTTGGAAAAAAAAAAAAGAAGGAGAATGATTCATTTTTGCAATTTAAGTGCATAGATTTCAACAGTTCATTTGATCTGGAGTATTTGAAGAGAAAATAAAACAATGTATCAGGATCCACATATTTATGCAGAAGTGACCTAATCAACAATGCTAAGCATGTTATCACTTGTGTACACAAAATCATTTACAATGCACTATAATTGTTTCTTTAGCATTTACTTTAATAGAGCTAAATGACTTCCCTAATGTAGCACAGCTTACAACTCAATGTCATTTCTTATAATTTATATCAACAAGAAAGTAGTGCTGTGAGTAACGATACAAGACAAAATTACAATAGCAATAATTTTTCCGTGAAATGATTCAGAGTCCCAGGTAGGTGGCCAAGGAAACAAGAGTAATAAATTCCACATGATTTTATTAAAGGAAGTTTTGGAGGCAGAAAAGAGAAAAAAAATACCTAGAAAGGCATTTAATAACAAGGCTGCATGAAGATGGGAGGAGGCTGGACTGGGCTCAGAAAAAGCTGCTTGTTAACTGTAACCTTAAACTCAAGAAGACCCTCAGTGTTTAGAATACACTCTTTGCCACATTTTCACCTACAAGAGTAGACATTTCAGGGCTTAGGGTGGATAGTCTTAGACCCGAGACCATGAGACAGCAGAAGATGCTATATTCTTAAAAATGCCAGGAGGTTCCACTAGGAGAAATAACAGCATAGATATACTTGGGAAGCTTAGGTATGCTGATAGCACTTTCAAAATCTCAGGCTATTTCCTCATCATCTAGAAGTGTCCTACTTGGAGTGGATGGAGAGGACTAAAGGCTCGATTGAATTAATCATGAATCCTTGTTAATACATCTCTATACAAACAGGCCAGAACTGGGTATTGGAAGCTTAGCTTATTTTGTCCTCTATGTTGTGGGAGGAAAATACTCCACAATTTTATGTTAGGAGAAAATAACTCTTTCTTTCTGTCCAAGAGCTGAAATCGGCTGCTCTGCTCATTCTTGAGGCTCAATCTTCCTGAGGCACAGGGGCCAAATCTTCTCCAGGAACCAGAGAAGACTCCTCCCAGCAACCACCCTCCTTCAGTGCCCCTTATGGAGAGTCCAGTACAGTCTCAGAAAGTGGCCACAGGACAAAGGGCCATTTTACTAAGCAGCTACACAAACCCCACCCTGACAACAGAGAAAGAAAGATGCAGAACCCAATACTTATAATGGCCTCTTAGATTAAAAAATAACCAACAACAAAAAGAAAACAATATGCCTTTTCAAGAGCCACACACTTACTGAAACACCATCATCATGAAGGACTCCCTGCACCTCAGCATTAAATGCTCTCCTGAGCATGATAACATGACGTGTTTCATGGCTCGTCTGCACACTCATAAGATGTCTTGTGAACCAGTCCTCCAATCTACACATCAATTTTTTATTCTCTTAACAAATATTTATGGATGCCTATTATGCAGCATGCCTATGCCAGGGGCTTTGTGCTAGCCTCTTTCTTCATGGAATCGCCTCTCTAATCACCCCACCTCGTCTCTCTCTCCCTCCGCACCCCCCCCCCCCAATTTTCAATCACCAACACACAATTCTCACAAACCTGAAATTCCACCTGCCTCCAAAATCCTTTTCAAATGTATCTTCTTTTTCTTGTTCTTTTCTGATCTCTGTCCCTCCCCTCTCCCAAACCCTCCTTCCTCTCAAAGTACTTTATATTTCTCTTTGAATATGTATTATTTTGTTATTTCTCCTGTTCCCAATTGATTTTATCCTAAAACTTCTTGAGAGCGAAGAATGCCACAATTATTAATTACATCCCTTCAAACGCCTAGAGTAGCACCTTACCTGTATGTAGGTGCTATACATAATGGTGCTAAATTAACTTCTATTTTCTCAACTCATGCTACATGATAATGAAATCATGCTCAAAGAAGCCATGCTCAAAGACTGAGACTGAGAAGCTGCCTATTGTGTACTAAGCACTTACACAGCACTTACACAGTACACTGCTACTAAAAATATTTTTGTCTTTTTTCTCTATGCATAAAAGCTGAAATAACTCCTTTGATGGAGCATTGTTATAGAAGTCAAGCAACCCAGGAAACTGATTCAAACAAACTGTTATTTTAGGCTCCTATAAGTCCATTAAAATATGTCAGCCAAAATGCTTTTTAACTAAAAAGTTATCTATAAAGATACCAAGGCAAAAAGGATTTGATAAAAATGCTGGATAATATTCTAAGTAGGTCAGGAAAAGGCGTACAGTTGCTTTAAAATCTGAAGTTATACTTAGCTTCATCCTATCTTAGAAAAACAGTAAGGATTGGGAAAAGCACAGGAAATGATGTCATCAGTCAAGCAGCATAGGAACTCAGCCCACAAACTGATTTCAATTAAAGCAGTTCATGCCAAGAGCTAATTTCCATTCCCACATGAGCAACAAAGCCATTTAGCTACTTTGAGATAAAACTTTTAAAAAGACCAACAGTAGTTTAAATAGTGACTTTACATTATTTGTTCAAGTGAAAAATCAGAATAAATTCTTCCCAGGAAGAAAGATTAAATTTACATTTAAATGCAGTATAATTAAAACCTCCCTTGATATGCATTTATATGTTTTTGTTTTTTTTACTCTGTTTTTCAGGTGAACTCCTTCTATCATAAAATATTCTTTCTCTTTTAAAAAATAAAACCACTTGCTCAGGCTGTTAAAACAGTAAGACACGGTTAGTCCAGTGGTCCACACAAACCAATGAACCATGGATCCTTGGGGAAGGAAGGGGAATGAGTCCACTGTCAAATGAAAGGATCTTCATCACCTGCTTTACTATAACATGTTCACCATGAGAAACTTCACGTCTTGTGAGTCTCTTAGAGCTTTAGTGGGGAAAAATATTTCTTTAAAGGTGTGAGAGTCACTCAGGATATCTGCAAGAAAATAAAAGGAGTGAATATGCAGCTTCTCTACCCAAGCAGGAAACAGTTTAGAGAGTACATACAGATGGATTGGTTGTAATTTGGATTGAATCCTGCCTCTGATGCATATTCTAAATTTACTCTTATTTGAACAAGAATTCCCTATGTGTCATGATTAACAGACCAGGTTCTATGGCTCTAGAAAAAGCCAGCTAAAAAAATAGGTGCTCCACTTACATCCATAAGGTTGCTATATCCTTTGAATAAGCTAAATACCCCACATCCAAACATATTCCTCAACTCAATCTGTATTAAGATTTCAGCAGAGGGGCTGGAGTTATAGCTCAGTGGTAGAGTGCTTGCCTACCATGTGTGATGCACTGGCTTTAGTTCCCAGCACTACATAAAAATAAACAAATAAAAAAAGGTATTATGTCCATTTACAAATTTATATATATATATATATATATATATATATATATATATATATATATATATATATAAAATCTTAAAAAATATTTTAGCAGAAACTGAGAATACTAGGGGAGACAAAGCATCAGTGTTCATCTTATGCTGCCACATGCAGTGACCCTGTGAGTCCTTACTTCAAGGATGTCCCCTTGAAGATGAGCAGACAGAATCAAAGGGTTTCACATAAGGCTCACTATCTAGAAGTAACAGACAATGTTGTCATTTGCCTGCATTTATAAAAGATCCTGAATCATTTTATGTTCTTTTCAGATGTCAGTCATCTGTTTTAGTCACTCATCAAATTCTGACTAAACACCTTCCATTGCCCAGGCAGCAGGAAGAGCAGCAGAAGAGACTTTCTTTAGATGACAGCATAATACAAATGAATTCTTAAAAATCAATACCCAGAAGAGAATGACATGAGCATGCTATACGAACAAAGAGATGCAGGGCTGGCACTTGTGTCTAAACACCTCAGGCAATGATTCTCTTTGGGGTGCCCTCGCTCTGGAATGATTTTTAAGACCAAGCCAACCTCTGGGCAGCACAACCCACAGAAAGAGCACTGGGAGCAATCTGCAAAAAACATCTTATGGTGAGCATGTGTTTTAATTTCGGTACTAAGGAAAGCACAAACAAATTCAACAGCCAGACCAACTCCTGAAACTACACCTGAGACAACAATCCACAGGGGCAGCCAAAATCACTGTAGGAGAAAAATAATTTTCAATGGGAGAGAGAAGAGCAATGACATTTCCCTTAAAATGCATAAATGTTCTGTGATGCTTCAAGACACACAGCTCAGGAGAGCAATGTCAATAAAGTATCTCAAAATATAAAAACCTATCAAGGATAGAAAAGGTCCAGAGAAGGACAACTAAATGACAGCAGCAATAAAGATTCTTCCATTGAGGACTAACCAGAAAGCAAACAACTATTTCTAAAGGCAAGTCTGAATAGATTCCATGCACTCCTCTCCTACCTGCCCATATAAATCCAACAGTTCTTTGAAGAACTTTTCCAAGACCACATCTTCCAGAGTCAGCTACAGTACCACTTACCTTTCCTCTGAGCATGCTTACTCTTTTGGCATGTGGTCACACTACACTCCCTCAAACTTGCTAATACATGGCCTAGAATTCCTCAGCCTTCTTACAGCTTTAGAGCTCAGATTCATGTAGAGAGCACAAGAGCTCCTAATTCTCATTGAATGGAAGTAAATGAAAAATGATATGACTTGGAAAAAAAATTAAGTAGTTACCCCAAATGTCAATGATCCCCAAATTGATACACTAGCTTAACATAACTTCTACAAAATAGTCAAAGATTTTGTAGATCTACAGACAAGATCTAAAATTTTTATGAAAAGGCAAAGGATCTAGGATAGCTAAGACAATTTTGAAAAAGAAGGACAAAGTGGGATGAACTAGTCTACCCAATTTCAAGTTTTATCATATAGCTACAGTAATCAAGATTGTGTAATTCAATGACAGACATGTAGATCAATGACATAAAATACAGAATCCAGGAATAGACTCTCAAAAATCTACTGATATTTTACAAAGATACAAAAGTGTGTGTGATAGTCAATTTTCTGTCACTATAACAAATCCCTGAGATAATCTACTTATTAAGTGAAAAGGTTTTGGGCTCATAGTTGGGGAGGATTTGGTCCATGATTCATTAGCCCCATTGTGCTTGTGGTAAGGCAGCACATCACAGCAGGAATGTGTGGTGGAGAAAAAATGCTAACTTTGTCACCAGGGAGCAACAGAGAACAAGGAGGGTGATGGGGTCCCATAATCCCCTTCAAGGGCACATCACCCACCAAGCCTTGTAAAGGCTTTACCACCTCCCAAAGCTCCTCCCTAGGGACCAAACTTCCAATTTATGGGCCTTTGCAGGACATTTAAGATTCAAACTATAGAATAATTCAAGGTGTGAATGCCTTGAATAATATAGAATATTTCATATATAGAGTATTGAATAATATAGAATAATAATAATACAGAATAATTCAAGGCGTTTTCAGAAAGAAATGGTGCTAGAGCAATTGAACACTGGTAAGCAACCACTGAACCTAGAACTCAACCTCAGTTCTCAGACCAAAAGTATCTCAACATGAGTCAGAGATGTAAGTGTGAAACTATTAAACATTTTTTAAAAAGCTGAAGGAAATCTTTGAAGTCTAGTATTAAGCAAAGATTTCTCAGACTGAACACCAAAAGTATAATCTAATAAGGAAAAAATTGATATGCTGGACTTCATCAAATCTAAAATCTTTCTCTATAAAAGAGCCCATTAAAATATGAAAGAGCAAGCTTCAGAGTAGGAGAAAATGTTTACAAATCACACATCTGACAACGAATTAGTATTTAGAATATGTCAAATGATCATAAGCAATCCAATAAGAATCTGGACAAAAGATATGAGGACACATTTCACTGAGAAAGATATACATACATACAAGTTACAAATAAGCACATGTAAAGATGTTCAACATTATTGACCATTAGGGAAATGCAAATTAAAACCATAATGAGATACGGCTATATGCTAAAATTTATGAGAATGGCTAAAATTAAAAATAGGGACAACACCAAAAGCTGGAAAGGATGCAGAAAAACTGGGTGATTTATACCCAGCCAGTGAGAATGTAAAATGGTATGGCTACTCCAAAATAGTCTGACCGTTCTTAATAAGATAAACATGCAAATACCATACAAACCAGAAGTCGCATTCCTGGGCCATATCCCAGAAAAATGAAGAAGTGGGTCCACACAAAAGCCTACACATGAATGTTTGTAGCTGGTTTATTTGGACAAAAAAAAAAAAAAAAAACAACGCCAGATACCCTTCAACAGGTGAATGGGTAAGCCAACCATGGCATAACTTAGCATATATTATTACTTAACTATAAAGGAAATGAACTGTTTGATGCATTCCACAGTCTAGAAAAATCTCCAGAGAATTATGCTGAGTGAAAAAAAGCCAATCCCAGATTATATACTGTGTGATTCCATTTACATTCCTGCATTGACAAAATTATAGAAATGGAGAACATGTTAGTAGTTTTCAGGATAAAGGCAGGCAGGGGGCAAGAAGGAAATGACTGTGAGGGAAATATTGTGATAATGTAAATGTCCTATGTCTTGACTGTATCAATGTTAGTATTTTGCTTATTATATTGTACTACAATTTTGCAGGATGTTATTATGGGGAAAACTGAGTAAAGGGTACTCAGGATCTTTCCAGGCTATTCTGGGTCTCTTATTTCTTTCCAATTTATTTCTTACAATTGTCTCTGAGCATACAATCATCTCAATGTTTAATTTTAAAAGTCCTTTTTAAAGAGTGTAAAAACTAAAACAGGATGAACATAAAGTAAACTTCCAAATATAAATTTTCCAAATTTCTAAAATGTAAAGTATAGAGAATAAATGTTACAACAATATGTTTTATATATATATATATATATATATATATATATATATATATACTGTACTCTGAGTGTTTGTGTTCCTTCAGAATTCATTTGCTGAAACTTAATCCCCAGTGTGATGCTAGTGTGCAGTGGGGCTTCTGGAGAGGTGATTAAGTCATGCAGGAGAGCCTTCATGAATGGGATTAGTGCCCTTGTGAAAACTCCCCAGGGAACTGGCCTGCCCTTCTGCCAGGTGAGGATGCAGAAGATGACATGCAATCTGCTGGTGCCTTGACCCTGGATTTCCCAGCATCTGGAATTATAAGGAATGTTCCTAAGGCATTTGTTAGAACAGCCTGAATGGACTAGGACAATCTATTAAGGTGAAGAGTTTGTTACTCCCAGTATCACATGCTAACATGCATTTGCGTGCGTGTGTGTGTGTGTGTGTGTGTGTGTGTGTGTGTGTATAAATAGTTAAGAAGAGTTAGAGTAAATTCACAGATCAGTGAACCATGATAGGTCTTTATGAGAACTAGGATTGCTCAGTATCCATCTCTAGCCTCAGACGCTGACAGAGTAAAGAAGAGTCCTAAAGAGACCTGGAATTGAAGTCTAGATAAACCACTATTCTGACCTTCTTTTGCCTTGGTGCCTCAATGACCAGTGTAAAAAACTTCCCCAGGATTAAGGGAAGCCACAGCTTGATGTCCAAGAGATTTGCTGACTCGTGGTTTGAACCTTCTAGAAAAGCATCCTCTCATTTAGACCACCAAGAAAAAAAATCACTATCTATTCTCAGAGGCACAGGACACTCAAGTCAAAAACCACCTGGAAGAGCAGCCCTGATAACATTCTTTCTGTTTTCAGATGAGAAAACTAAGGCCCTAAGAGGTCCACGACTTGATAGTCCTCCTTCCCCCAATCACAGAGCAAGTACAAATTTAAACATAGGAAAAATTGGTGGAATGATCTAACTGGTCCTTTTTAGTAGAATGATAGGTAGTTAATGCAAACATTTAACTGAATTGAGGTTATCTTATTAGCAGAAGAGTTATCCAGTGATCTCTCTACCTTGCTGTCTACCACCCTGTCACCAGAAAGTTCTGTATAATGACCAGCTCTTCCCTAGAACATCCAAGAATCAGAAAGGAATTCTGATCATCTCCAATTACCCTTAATTTAAAACCTGACATCTTAAATTTTGCAAGCTGATAGATAACATTAGTTCAGGGGGAGCCCAAGTCAACAATTTTAAAGGCTCCAAATACCTCAAAAATCCTGGTAAAATCAGATCCTCCTCCTTTTACCACTCTGATCTACAGGCCATTTGGGGACTTTGTCCAATGTCCAGGTATTACAGATGAGATTCAAACTTCTTCAGAAAGTACCACCCCCAAGTCTTGGAGTTCAGTCTCTTGCCTAAATCTGGCCTCAGGACTTTATTACTTTATTACAGCACTTCTAACTCCCATTCCATGCCCAGTTTGAAGTATACTGGGACCACACTTTCCCTTCTGGCCTTGCTAATATCCTGTCTCCACATCTCATGAATTTTACTTGACAGAGAAGTCATGAGCAGTTCCCACTATTATTGAAGATCTTTCCAGCTGGAAACCCCATTTTTCCATCTGGCCTTATTTTCTTCCCCCAGAGAAGTGCAGTGTTAGTTGATTCTGAGAGATGGGAGCTATTCCCAACTGGTTATCTATACTTCTTACCCAATTTGAGAATGTCCCTCCTCCATGGCAGCTTGGAGGTCTTCCTGATAGAGAAAGAGATGTCTGACATAATCCTGGAATTGCTGATTTCTCTGTCTTTTTCTATTTCTCTAGCTCATGTGCCCTTGCTGTGTTGAGTGAACCTGCTGTTACTTGGAGAATGCACATTCAAAACCAAGCTGAAGTCAAATATAATATGCTACATTTAGTGCAATAAGCAAAAAGTCACCATCCTATGGGGAGGTTTCTATCCCAATCTACAACAGGCTGTTTTTAGTATTAAGCTGTTTTTGCTGGGTTCCTGCAGAAGCAGATTCTGAGACAATAATTTCAATGGATGTAACTTGTTTTTGAAGTAACTCCATGAAACACTGATAGGCGAGTGAGACAAGGAAGAAGTTAATAAATTACATTATAAGGTCTACTAACTCCATGAATAAGATTTCCATTCAGTGGGGGAATTTCAGGAGACAGTGCAGGATAAACCTCGTAGTTATCACAACTGGGAGGCAAGGAAGCTGGGACCTTTATCCAACAACTCTCCATATGTCATTGGTTAAAATTTGATTCTAAGTCCACTAACTCTGTAGCACTTCTAACTTGCCCTGTATGTACATTAGACATGGCATGATCCCCTGCCAGAAAAATTATACAAAGCTCTCAGGCAGAGTCTGCCCTGTTCACCTGTGTTCACAAAGGACTTGAATGGATACCAAGAGGGTCTTCTAAACACGACAACTCACCCAAGCCTGTTAACTGGTTTATGAGAGACACATTTAAATGCTAGGACTCTTAAAAGGTAATGGACTTTAGCCAGGCATGGTGGAGGACGCCTGTAATCCTAGCAGCTTGGGAGGCTGAGGCAGAAGGATTGTGAGTTCAAAGCCAGCCTCAGCAAAAGTAAGGTGCTAAACAACTCAGTGAGACCCTGTCTCTAAATAAAATACAAAATAGGGTTGGGGATGTGGCTTAGTGCTCAAGTGCCCCTGAATTCAATACCCAGCACCCCAGTTCCCCCCAAAAAAGGTAATGGACCTTGACACATCAAAGTCTCTATTTGAAATCAAGAGGAAATATTTACTCCACAACATTTTCTTTTCTTAAAACCCTGACAAAAACAGAACATAATATAAAGAGAACATGTTTTCTCACTAAGAATTAGAAATGGAAAAAGGTCTCTAGATTTTGTTTTTGTTTTTGTCTTGGTGATGGTTGAGGTATTGAGAGGCTGTTTATACAGATATAAACTTCAACTTTTTAAACAACTAATGACTCACCTTCTTTTCACCCCCACAATTCCCTAATTCACTGCTGTAGATACCACACTTTAAAAAAAGTAGAACAAGAAAAAAAGCACAGGCTTTTTATGATGAACTATAGACATTTATTTGGCATCACAGGATGATGATCATAGAAAAAAGTGGCAAAACTCTGAAAAGGAAAATACATTTGTGCTTCATGACAAATCATCCCCAGGAATTGCCATCAAGACTTCCTAAATTTTCTTCTTGCAAAGGCAGGGGTCTTTTGAGTTTTAAACAAGTTTTTAATCAAATTCATATTTCAGTACCACAAGGAAAAATGCTTTGTTTTCTTGAGCCAAAAATGGTCAGTAAGCAATCATTTCATTGAGCATCTTTTACAGTGTTTACGTTGGAGATACAAAGATGAATAAGGCCATACCAACATAGAAAGTCATAATCCTTATATTATTCATGTAACTATGCCCCATAGGTAATTTTCCTATAAAGAGTGAAGAAGGAAATGCGAAGACAGATTGAGGAAAGCCTTTCCAAGTATTTTGGGCAAAGCAGACAAGGCAGATGTTCTAGTGAAAAAAATATATTGCAGGCAAAGAGAAAAGCCAAAAGCAAATTTAGGAGAAAATAGGGCGTAACCACATAAAATAATATTATATATAATGACATGTTAGACTCACTAGATCTGGAGCCACAGGAAGGAGATATCTGACCAGATGGGCAAGTGCACATATTTGGCCTCGAACAAAATCCATCCCCACAGGAATGCCGGCAAATGGCTGTGAATAAAACCAGAGGTCTGTCAGCATGTAGACTGAGCACACGGTTAACTTCAGGGATCCAGTACTCAACTGAAGGGCCCAGGGCTCTCAGGCCCCTCACTAACTCCACTGTTGGAACATGACCTTAAGCCTCAGGTATATTGACCTATAAAACAAGTCTGTTGGACTAAAACTTCCTTAGAAGTTGGTAGCTCCTTTACCCTGTTAGTGGTCCTCAGTCTCTCCCTACTTACTCAACATCACTCAATCTATCAAAAGCCCAGGACTGGCTATGAAGGGAAAAAAAAAAAACCAAAATCTTGCACCTAAATATATGCTTACAAGAACTCCATTTTTTACTAACTTTATAATTTAATGATTAAAAAATCGCAGTAATATTCTTGGGAGACAATTTTACTGTTAAGTGTTTAATGTTTAATTTTTGTCCGGTTCTGAATGACATTGACAGCCTGAGGGGAGAATCTGGAATCCACTGCCCTAGTTCTGACTCCCATTAGGAAACCCTTCATCTCTTAGAGTTTTATATTTTCATGCCACCCAAAGACCAATGTCATGCTGGTTCCAAACTCTCTGCTAGTGGTCTGAGGAGTAAGTTTAAATAATACATTCTTGCACAGTCCTGTGAGAGGTATGCATGATGTGCAGGCTAAAATACATTCAGTTTAATTTCATTAAACTCATTAAGTCCCAAGTTTTCATTCTGTAAACATAATATTCAATATTGCTTCAAAATTACCATAAGTGGCATATTTGTTGCTTAGTTTAAGTTTTTATAGGTATTTCACATCTGGGACGATGAGACAGAATGGGTTAAAACACAAAAAGACTTTAGAATGGAGAGCAGAAACTATTATGAAATAAACTGTCAAAGAATTCTATAAACATTTATTTCAGTACCTGCTGATAACATTTTTCAGAGAATTCTACAGATCACTGGGAAATGGTTTTGTTGTCAAGCTCATTTAGAAAATTCCAAATACCATTATCTCCCCCTCTTAGTGATTCAATTTTGATCTTAAAATGAACCACATTATGCCAGATGAATAACATAACTTTCTAGTCAGAGTCAAGAATTGGGAATGGATAAACTTTTTCAGGTCACCAAGCAAATTGGCACATGCCTGTAATCCCAGCAACCTGGGAGGCTGAGGCAGGATGATGGTGAATTCAAACCCAGCCTCAGCAACTTAGCAAGACCCAAAGCAAGTCACTGAAACCCTTTTTCTAATAAAATATAAAAAAGGGCTGAGGATGTGGCTCGGTGGTTAAGTGCCCTTGGATTCAATCCCTGATACCAAAAAAAAAAAAAAAAATGCCTAAAATATTTTATTCTTCTCTTCTCCATACAACACTATTATGGCCAATAAAGTAGACCTAAGTGACTCCTTAATGTTCTTTCAGCTCTATATTTCCTCATTATATTAATGGGATTTCCTGAAAACTGGAATTTATTTCACAGGAATAATGTCTGGAAAGGTTCATGGAGGGAAGACACCATCACTCATTTGACTTAGTGTCTCCATTAAATAGTACTTTGTCTGGCATGTGATCTGTCACTCAACACTTGTTATTAGGAGAATATGGAGGTTTTTCATACAGTGGAAATCAATAAAAGAATGTCTGACGCCTCTGGAGTTCTTCCTTAGTCTTTCCCCTGATCTTTCCTGGATTCTCTGTCCCCTTTCTTTCACCTTTGTCTAAGAATTATATCTGCTTCTGATTACCCTAATTCAATGTGCATGGTATGGGGAGACCTGTGGCCTGCTGTGGCCAACAAATTTAGAAATTACAATAAGAAAATCAGCAATGATACCCTTTATCTCAAAGTCTCATCAAAGTGATTACATAGTCTGTGCATCCAAGCACAACATATGCAAATGACATACAACCTCCATCAAAGTATCTCTATGGCTTTAAGCTCTATATCTCAGTAATATTCTAAAGGATATCGTCGAGTTAAAAGTGTGAAAATACTTTGACAAAACTAATGCAATCCTAACTGGGGTTCAGAAAAAAGAAAAGCTTAAAGTTGAACGGTTCAACTTTAAACATATTAATGGCATGTGGTTACAAGGGAACAAATTCTAAAGATCATCATACAACCAAAGTAACAAAAGAATAAGCAAAATGATGTGTACTTACGGACAATACACTGATTTCCACCAGGTAAGGTTTTCCATCCAGGACAACAATAAGCATTATAACGTGATCCACATACATTAGGTCTGAAACAAAAACATAAAATTCCATACTTTTTTTAGAAGAGAAGATATGACTAAATAACAAGGAGGTAAAAATTCTTAAATTAAAAAGCAGGATGAATCCTGGCAAACAGAGAAAATAAAATCATGGCACTCAATGCTAGCTTAGTAGTTTGGGACATTTTATCATAATGATACCGATAGAGATATCCCTTAATATCATCTATGTTTACAGTACATCGAGACAATAAAATCCAGAGATGCAAAATGCACTGCATCATATGGTAGTACACAGGTGTAAAAATTCATGTAGCCACAGGAGTCTAATTTAAACAATAAAATTTCTACCAATCTGGTTTTAAAAGGTCATAATAAAATCTACCGCACATAAAGATCTAAATTTCTACTCTTTCAAACTGGGTATATTTTTTTTTCCTATGGCCCAGCTCACCTCTAAAATGCTACCACATTCTTCCTTTCACCAAAATTACAGGAATGCAAACTCTTAACATCAGTCAGAAAAAATAAAGGCCAAAACTTGTAAATTTTTTTTTTTTTTTAGCAAAAGTTTGGAAACACAATTGCTACCAGCAATTACAGGAAAATAAAATCAGTGTCACTCTGGGGTTCTTGTTTACAGACAGCTCATCACAAAAAGACTTGGAGCACAGACTCCATTCAGAATGCAGATGATCCATATTTAACAATGTCAGGGAGCAATTGGGTAAAGATATGGCTACTCCTTCACTGGAAAGTAAAACACAATGTAACACACAGAGACCCAGAAGAAAATGTTCACTTTATTCTGCCTCAGCCTTTGAGCCTAAATGCTGAAGCTAGCTGTTGAAGGTCAAACGTTTTGCAATCAATTATACAAACTAGAGGCTGTTCCAAGGTTTGCTAGCATAAATACTGTAGTTCCACAAGCATAAGCCTCTAAACACAAGATCATAGCTAAAGTATATTTCTCAGTTGAGGGGCACTCACACATTCTCCCTCCACATGCAGACTATAGGCAGTGGCATGGAGCCCTCCTGCACTTCCTCTGAATTCTCCTTCCACCTCTTGCAGGATTGAAAACCAAGGTAAGGTCTTTGCTCTGTCCTTTACTCTTTTCATAGCCCAGAAAGCCAGGATCACTGTGAAGCACACAATATACACATACATGGTTCAGACTGACTGATGCCAAGATCAGAAAGAGAACTAGGAAGGAAGACGGAGGTGCCAGGGAAAGGTCCCTAACTCCACGCCCAGCAGCCTGGGGCTGCCCCAATGTAAGAGGGGAAATAACTGGAAAGAGGCTTAATATGTGTATGACTTTAGGGCCTCTCTGAGTCTGATTTTATTTTCTGTACAGATTGGGATAATAAAATTTTTGCCTTGTCTACTATGGGAGACCATCCTCACACGTGACTGAGTTAACTCCCCGGCTGGGTGTGAGGCACTCAGTTGTCTACATGCAAGGCTTCATGTGTGAAAAGGACAATGTGTGTGCAGCACAGATGATCATCATGATGGGATCATCTTCCAGTCTGAGCTCCTACTCATCCTCTAACTCAGCCAAAGGAACTACAAAGGATTCTATCGGAGAAGCATTGTATTGAGGATTCTAAGCCAATGGTTCTCAACCCTTTTTCCATCCTGTGAAAAAGTAGTGTCCCAAACATCAGTGTCCAGAACTTCCTGGGAAGACTCAGAATCCCAGAAACAGAAGTGAGAGAAGATAGGGTAGAAGGATAGGGCATGTGGACGGAGACACTCAAAACTTCCAAATTTTATGAAATTTCTCTCAATTTAAAACGATAATCCAGGCCAAAGTCAACTGCCTCAAACCTTCCCACCAAAAGCCAGTATAACAGTTCCCCTGGATCCAGTCCAACCCCAAAGCAAATCCTGGAATCGCTTCACAGAACCCCTGGGCCTTCACAGGGTGCCCTGTGGCTGCAGTAACTATGTTTTTCAAACAAAAATCAGGTCATATTGTCTGACAAAAATGAGCGTTTTTATGGAGTAACAACACATATAACAGGGTGAAAAAGCTAACAGAAAAGGGTCACAAATCAGTCATTTCAGTCCTCCAAAGTAAGATATGCATAAGAATTCCCAAAAGTACCTGGAAAATGATAGTACTATGAACTATAAACTATCTTTATTTTTTTTTGCAGTGTTTAGAATCAATTTACAGCCAAAACATGGAAGATCTTGCAATTTATTATAGTTACAAAATAAAATTTCACAGTGTAAAAGCAATGACACAGATAGATGAACAAACTGGAAAATGAGTTAGGAGGAGGCGGGGGCAGTTGACCCAAGAAAGAGTTTATTACATAGTGTTTTAAAATACCCAATAAGTAAAGTTCCTACTGCAATTATTTTAAAAAATTAAGAAGAGAGAAAAAGTATAGCTCTCTTGGTGATAAGTCCTCACCTTTCATAGCAATGGGTACTGTTTAAGTCTAAACACAGAAGTGCAAGCATAGTAGATGGTTCTGTAGAGATAAAAAGGGGAAGAACTCAAAACAGAAAGGATTAAAACTAGCCTTAAATGATGAGAACCAGGAGAGCAAAAGGAGCTTTCTTTTGCTTTGTCATCTAATGCCCATCCACAAAATTTGTGCTTTTACACTTCGACATCCATATTTTAAGGCAACATTACTTTAAAGTATGACTATCTTATCTTTCAAACAGAATGCTTTCACACAGTTTCCCTTTCATTAGTATATTCCATTTTCATTTTACCCCACTTCTTAAAATTCCATATAATTTTAGATTGTGATTGTGTTTGCATCTCTTTTTCATTTTATAACTTTATCTTTTCTAACTAGTGATATATCATTTAATTTTCAATTGTTTCAATCAACAATATCATATGACAATGACTTTTACTTTCCTTGACACTCATTCTTTAGCAGTGTTAAACACTATTACATTGTGTGGCTCAACAAAAAGTATTAGAAATATGTACAATTTCTCCCCTGCTAATTTTGGTCTTCAGAACTACAAACTCACAGAACTCATTCAAACAAGCTGGGTGGCATTTCTTTCTACAGAAAGAAAATAGCTCTAATTCTAGAAATAAATGAATGTCTTATTTAAGTTGGAAAGCAGTAAAACATGTAAAGTCTGAAGGAGACATGCTGGATTACTTCCATTATAAAAGACTTTATTCTAAGATTTCAGTACAAACAGCATTTACGAAGAAGATAAATTTTTAATAAAGTTACTCTTTTGTATAAATAAGAGTGTATCATTCACACCATTTTCTCTTCCTTTTCTCCTCAAAAGCCATCTCCACCAACCCATTCCCCCCCAAAAGTCAGAGTTAAAACTCTACCTAGTAGCAGTAGTATTTAGTAAATTAAAGAATTAATATTCAAAGGGAAAAGATTTTTGTATGCATGAGGATTTGAACCCAAGGGCACTTAACCACTGAGATACATCCCTAGTCCTTTTCTATTTTTTATTTTGAGACAGGGTCTCACTCAGTTGTTTAGGGGCTCACAAAATTGCTGAGGCTGGCTTTGAACTTGAAATCCTTCTGCCTCAGCCTCCCAAGCAGCTGGGATTACGGGCACGCGCCACCATGCTTGGCAGGGAAAACAACTTTGTGCTAAATGCTAAAGATACTTTCCTTCATCCTCATTGCAACTCTTTGAGATAAGTTCTATTGCTATTATCTTTTACACTGTGGAAACTATGGCTTAGGAGGGATAAACTAAGTAGCCCAGGTCCCATAGCTTGGAAGTACATAATGAGGCTGGGAACTCAGGAAACCTTAATTACATTCTTTAAACCACTATGTCAGAGCAGAGATTCATTTTAAAAGACAAGATGATATTTCACCCACTAGCATTTGTAATGACATGAGTAATAAAACTACACAACACTACACAACATCCATCAATAGACTAAAGATAAAGCATATTTTGTCTTTTTAACCTGTATTCTAGCAGTCCATGGGGCAAAGGAGTTCATATTACACTTTACCACTGTTACATTTTTTTTTAAATAGCCAAGTTTTCATCTGTAACTTCTCTTACCAATTACTTTAAATTTTGTGCTCTGTAACAACCCAACTCCATCACTCTGGGGGATGGGTGAGCCTTAACAGGCTTGATATTTAGATCCGGTTCAGACACAGCACTCAGAGATTGTGTGGGCTAACTAAAGCCTCTCTCGATGGAGCAAACAGCTGGGCTGTACCACATCTGACCACATCATTGCAAGAATTGGCCTCTGTGCAAGATGTCTGCAGCATGTCCACATTCCTTAGCCAGAACCCACTTCTGCAAGTTTGGCCTCTCATACAGCAAGATAGCCTTTCTGCTTCTTCTCCCAAGTGCAAACTCCTTTTCAGACAAGGTTGGGGTAATAAAAACAAGGTTGGGGGCTCTTATTTCACATGTGAGAGTTTCCCAGGCTGTGTAGTGATTAAAACCCTGGGCAAGGAGAACACTAAGCATCAGATAAAGGCTAATGAGGTTGACCCTGCTCCATGAGTAGCCTGCTTTTTGATCTTTCAGGGGAAAATGACAATTGCCCTCTTGAGTATAAATGTGAAGGGATATCAAAATGCAAAGTCCCTCACAAAAGAAAAGGCACCCAAAAGCTCATGTAACATGTCCCAAGATAATACCTTAATAACCCACTATTCCAGAGTGAAAACACTTTCCAATGACAAAAATGTGATAGGTCACATGACAATTTTAGGACCAACACATATGGGCTCTATATATTGTTAACTACACATCATGATTTTGGATTTGACAAACTTTTATCAAGATTAAAAAAAAAATAGAAAGAAAATCCCTGAGTGCTGTCTGCTGAGAGTTCCTATAATTCTTCAACAGACTTTGCAAATCCACCCCCACCTTTGTTTTAACACCTTCATTCTGATCCTCTTTGCTAAAGGCAGAGGTCAAGTCTCTCAGCAATGATTTGAATACCACGTGTGACTGTCCCAGCCCGTCTGCCAGTCACAACAACTAGAGGAATAAAACGTCAAAAACCCTGGTAATGAAAACAACTTCTGTGGCCTCCTCAAGCTTCAGCTGGGCTCTGAAGATCACAGACTCAGTTTGGGATTGTCTGGCTCAACACTGGCGGGGACGCAGACAATCCTGGTTTTCTACTTTGAAGATGCAAGCCAGCCAACCTCGCTAGCCTACTTCATGCAGTTTTTCTTAATAAAAATAATCTAAAAAGGAACGTAAAGAATAGTTCATACCCTGGTTTTCCAAAGTTTTATTATTTTCTTGCTTTCTCCATCACCAGTAGACTAGTGATTTCATTATCATTTCCTCCAAACCAAGAAGAATCTGTTTTTTACTCTTTTCTCTCCCCTTTTCTTCCCTCCCTCCCTTCCTCACCTCTCCTTTGTCCTTCTCTCTGATTCATTCATATTCTCTCCCTCCTCCCCCCTCCTATGTTCAGTGCCTATTTTCAGGGCATATAGAATCAAATGTCTTGTTACCACCTTGAACTCACTGTACCAGCTTTCCGTAGTTCATCTTCCTGTGTAATCAGTAAGTTCATCACCACACACACAACAGGTACACAACTGATCAAGTACCTTGCCCACAAGCATAAAGCCATTAGCCAATCAATGTTTAATGAGAACCTATTATGTACCAAGTACTCTGTCAGATAAGAAATGAAAGTGACTAATAGCACATCTAATTCCCAGATCTTGGCTTCTAGACCAATTCGCCACAGAGACACTGGGAGAAACAACCAATTCTAAGACTAGAAAAGAAATACACAAGATGAGTCTATAGCATCTTGCAGTTACAGAGAGTAAGAGAGTGCTCCGCAAACAAATACTCACAATGACCAGGAAGTGGCAAGGGACAGGAGCCAAGTAAAAGAACTCTGGATGCCCAGAGCTAGAAATTCTGAGCAATAAAATCACAAAAGTAACATTGGATTGTAGACCAAATTAGAAAATACATATCCATGAGTTCATGCTCATAAATAAATGATTGAATAAATGTATAAATGGGAGAAAAGTGATGAATCTCCTGTGCTGGTGTGTTACAAAGCCCGACGGTCTGCCTTTGAGATGATGAAGCACAACTCCTACTCCTTACATGTAGGTTGCACATTCTGATGTCCATCCAAAGAGCACAGAATGGAAAGGAGAGAAAAAAGCAACATTACAGAGGAGAAACCGACGAAGACTACGTCAGCCAGGTGATCCAGGTTTACAGCAACAGTAAGGTCATTTTGATACTATAAACCCTGGAGATGATGTGATGAAGCCCAACCTCAGTGGTCTTCTTCCCAAAACCCATAATCCCAGTTTAATGGTGACAAAAACATCAAAGAATTCCAATTAAGGCTCATTCTTCGAAATTTCTGACCAGCACTCTACAGTACTGCCAAAATCATAAAAAACAAGGACAGTCTGAGAAACTGTCAATAGCCTAAGAAATCTTCACAACTAACTATAATATGGCATCCTCAAAATGGGATCTTGAACAAAAAAATGACTTCAGGGGAAAAAACTAAGGAAATGTGAGAATCAAGAATAGACTTTGAGGGCTGGGGTTGTGGCTCAGTGGTACAGCATTTGCCTTGTATGTGTGAGGAACTGTGTTCAATTCTTAGCACCACATATAAATAAATGATTAAAATAAAGGTCCATCAACAACTAAAAAATATTTTTTTTAAAAAAGAATAGAGTTCAAAATAATGAGGATGTATCAATACTGGTTCACAACTGTGACAAATGTACCATGGTAGTATAAATACTAACAACTGTGGGCACCAGGCATGCCCTCCACCCCACACATGGAGAGAGCTGAGGAAACAGAAAGCTGAAAAGAGAGTTCCCCAAATCTGGGAGGTCAATTTAAACTGACAGCCAATTTAAATCCTGTTAGAAGCTTTTATAGGAGACTGGAACATGTGCTTCTATGTGTTTTTCTTTGAGGGGGGTGGATTTAAAGTTCAAAAAGCCATGGGGTGTACTATAACAGGAAACAAGACATTGAACCACCAAGACCAGAAGCACAGATGTTTAAAGAACATCTGTGCCCAGCAAGTCCTGACTCCTCTGAGGCATGAGGCACTTCATGCTTCTGATCTCTGGATTAGATATCACTAAGAACCCAGGATTCTGCTCAGATGGATAAACCACCTGAGTGGCTCCCCAAAGTCCCTAATAGCAATGATTTAACTTGCTGGCTGACTTTGCATTGGACCTCCTTTCTGGAGAAGGGATCTGTCTCTGGCCTGCTAGCATCCTTGACTTGTTGTCAAGGATGTAAAAGGTGCTCCCATTGAATATATGGAGAGAGGTGTTATTTATTTCTAAGTTGGAACTACTGTTTGACCCTTTAGGGATGAGAAAAGGCAGCCTCAAGACAAAACGAACAAATACACACAAAATGGCACATCTCAGATTTGTATTTCTTGAACATCTGAGAAAATCTGACCAATGACATCACAAAAACATGGTGTTTTGAAGAACTGCTTCCCAGAACTCTGCAACCTTCCCTGACTTTCCCCATGAGTTCAAACTACCATGACATTTTCTTTGACTGGGATATTTGCTCTATTTTATTCAAGCCAAAGCCACAATGTACTTTTCCAAAGGGTAGACAAAATTATAGAAATGATTAAAAACACAAAACAAGTGAAGCAGGGTGGGAATACAGAGCTTGTGCAGTGAGGCAGGTTGGGGTGGTGTCATGGAATTCACTCCCCCTCACCTCCTTGCTATCCCTCACAGAAGCAATGTGGGTTTGAAACCATGATTCTCACCACTTCCCAGAAATTCTCAAACCAAGAGTTCTGTCCGGGGAGATAATATCTTTTGAATGTTCTGGCAGCCTCAGGAAAACCAGCCAATGGGGTCAAGAGTAGAGGATAGAAGTGGGTTCTCAGGATCTAGGAGTGCAAGGTGATTTGATATGTTAGTTTTGAATACTGGCAGCTCCCAACTGACAAACAGGTAAGCTCTAAAATTTCATTTCTACACATTGGTATTTAGAAGTTGGAATGGCCTTTCCAACAGAAACAATGTTAATAGGTGGTGGTTTAGTCCCCAAGCTAGTCAAATAGCGGTCTCTAGGCTACATTATCAGCTAAATAGGTCATTGTGGGCTGGTCTGGGAACCTGACCACAACTTAAAATGTTGTTTTATGGGGAACATTCCACAGCAGGCAATCTGAAGGAAACTTGGCCATGAAAACCCACCATGCCTCAGCTGTAGTAAGCTGCCCAGTGATCTGTAGAACCCAACACCTTAAACTCAAGCAACCCCACACAGTCCTAAGAGGACAGCCAGCCCTAGGTGCAACACTCTCCCCAACCCCAAGCAGAAGACCAATATGACCAATATGGAATATCCATAAGGCCATAAATTGGGGACTGAAAAAGTTGTAGGATGTTCTAAACTTCTAAACCTGATTTATTTTAAAGACCAAAAGATCCCACCCTGCCAACAACTGTAATACAAAATCAGCACCCAGACCTAGCTCAAAGACCACGAGTTTAGTGAATTATTTCCTAAAAGAGTGGTTTCCACAAAGTGTGAAATATGATATATCAAGAACTATGTAATGTTTTGAACAACCAATAAAAAAATTTAAAAAAAAAAGAGTGGTTTCCAGATGAGGCAAAGAAGTAAGTCAGTTTTGAACCTTATTTGGTGGCTTCATTCCAAATTATTCAAGCATTTCAGATCCCCTGGAACTGGATAATTACCCTCTTTTGTAATGGGGGTTTCTTAAAGAGAGTTCAGATTTATCTTTGTAACCTCAGTTGCTAACACAATATCTAAATCTTAAGTGGTAAGTAAAGATTTAGGGTTTCAAACATACTTCCAACTAAGACAACATATGCAAGCAAGAATTCTATCACAGTAGTATTTAATTTACAGGAAAGGTTTATAAGAAATAATAAAGGAAAAATATAATTACTAGTAAGAAATCAATATCATTTCATTCACTGTGTTTTAGTTTTAGAAAATTAAAATTAAAAAATCAAATGCAAAACAAAAGATACCCATCAGTGGAATACATGAAGTCTGAGAGTGTAATTCTTCCACATTACAAATGCATCAGTTAGAAACTTATATCTCAAAAGCCTTCCATATTTTGTAGCTCAAACTCATGTATCTTTTAGCTCAGACTTTACTTCATAGCTGTCAACAGGCAACAGATCTTTTAAAACATTTCTCTACCAAACCCTTTAATCAAAGCAGAAATAACACTGTTGCTAAGAAACTAAAAAGTAAAAAAATAAAGAGAGAGAGATCATTGATAAATTTTAAGTTTCTAAAGAGTCAGAGAAAGTTGGGTAAAAGCATAGAGCTTTGGAGGTCATTTCACTGAAATTAGTATTTCCTAATATTAGGGGTATAAAACTTGACAAGCTTTTTTTTTTTTTAATTTTGCAATTGAAACTAGGTTGCAAACATTTATTTCTAAACACGCAGATATCTGGAAATTTTTAAATAAAATAACCTAAATGTGAAGGAATTTAATTAAGTCAGTAGTTTATCTAGTCCATGTGAAGTCATACTGTAAAATAAAAATAATTAGCCATTCTCAGAGAGCTTTATAATTTACAAAATGATCATGCAAATTTCCCCCAAAACCCTATCAAGAAAATGTATTGTATTCATTTTCAAATGAAGAAACTGAAAAGCAGAAAAGTGAAGTAATCTTTCTTCTGCAAAGGCTACCCAAAGGAAACATGTCCTAAATCACTAATTTTTTTAAAAAAGGGAGAATTTATGAATAAAACATTCCAAGATTAATGCTAACGATTTTTAGATTGAAGATCAGAAAGATGTTTGCATAAATACCTCAAAGAGAATCTGTTCTCTTTTTTATAAACTCATTTGTACAACACTTTTTGTGCTCTGGTTTTCCTTTACCAGTTCTGCAAAAAACAAAAAATTTAAAACAAATCTTACAAAATATATTGGGGGAGAGAGCTGATCCTGAGTTAGCTTCTGCATGGTGAGAATCCTGTCCTGCTCCCTCTCATAAAAACACCAGTCATCTCTTAACATGTCCAGTGTTTGAGAATGGGGAGCAATATAACAATTAAAATGTAGATAATTTGAAACCTACTCAGAGCAGACCTTGAAATATGTGCTGCACGTACCCTTGAACATGGGTGTGTCTCGTCTTTTGAAAAGTAGTTTCTGAAGCAAAATCATCAGGCAATACCAGCAAACATCTGAGATAGCCCTGAAGACAATGAGTTACACAAAGGCCAAAGGCCAAGGTGACCCAGGTGGTCCTAAAACCACCTCCAGTTTCACAGTCTGTAACTTAAGGAAGAGGTTGCCGCAACCCTGCTCATCCCCACCTCCAACATAGCTCTTTCCTGAAATCCAGTCCAAAGGATTTCCCTCTCAGCCTGACTGGTGCCAACACTGTCCTCTCAACACCTTTCCAGCTCTGGGGATGGTGACAGTGTTTTGTGTTTCAAGCTATAATTAAGTAGAATGAGTGCTAAATGCCAGTGCAAGCTTCAACCTAAGGAGCACCTAAGGTGGATGCTGTCACTGTCATATGCCAGGTCTACTTCCAAATGTACCTATGATGTTTCCAATCCTTTGCAGCAGCCCCTGACAACAAACTAAAATCTTGTTCTCGAAACCAGAGAGTTTTATTGCACTTAATAGAAATGAACCTGGCCTTAGGGGACCACAGTGACCTTCCATGACATGAAATGCATGCAGACAATGCACCTTTCACACACGCACAAGCACACACCAATCCTCACCAGCACTCAGAGAGAAGCTGCTGGGGCACCGGGTGTACCACTGGTTTTCAGAACCTTTCATTTGAACTGCTAAAGTTATATTCAGTCCAGTTTCTTAAATAAATGAGCATTCCTGAGGAAGACATGCTGAAATGAGGGTACAAACATTCCCTTCTGAACATTAGAAGATCTGAAGATATCTTTTTCTTTCCACCAGTAGTGCAAAATCTTACCAATTTTTCATAATGTCCTTGCCTGGAACTCCTTAAAATAACACTGAGTGTTTCCATCTTGACTTGCATAAAATAGTGTAGGATAAGGGCAGAGTTATAGATCTTTGCAGAATTATTTCCTTCCTTGTCTGCTCCCTCAAGTGTCAGGACCATTCTGTGTGAATTGTCCACAAGTGTCTCCCTTATAATAGCCAATCCTTCCTATTAGACATTACCTAATTTTTCTACAACCCTCAAAGACACGGATCAGAAAAAGCAGACCCAGCAGCACTGCAGACATTGCTGGCTGTGAAACTTGGGTGTAAATTCAGAACTAGGTATAAAACTTTACAGCGTAAGTAAATAAATAGTGAAAAACTGAATTAAAATATTTCCACCCTGGGGCTTTAATAAATTAGTGAGTTTAGGCAATGATCACCAATGGCTGCTAAAGTCACAAATAGAGAAACTAGTGGTTGTAAATGTGCCTCAATGTGCCTCCAAATGAAATAACACTTTCCCCTTATCAAGATTCTGAGATGGATACAACTTTTAGCCATAGCTAGCAATTCACAACACACACAGGAGACCAAGGAACATGGTAAGCTCCACGCCAGAGGAGTGCAGTTGTCACTGGATTGTGAGAAACTCTACAGCAGTGTACCCAGATGTGGCCCAAGGACTGGCCAGTGCTGATTCACACACTAGATATTACTAGTCTTTAATGAGAAAAGGAATATAAGTAGAATGTAAATTATTTTATTGCCTCCTTCATTGATAAAGTCTTGCTATGGAAAACACATAAGCTGAGCTAAATAGTGCACCTAATAAAATACTGAATTTACATCTATGCACAAGTTTCTTATCTTCTTCCAGACTGGTGACAGTTTGCAGACTCACATCTTGAGAAGCACTGCTCTACAGGACATGACCAATTTCTTCAATAAATAAATTATAAGGCAAAAAAATGACAATCTGTATTTTAAAAAATTTTAAAAGATATCAATCAATTACAAAATACGGACTTCATTTGGATCCTGAATTGAATGAACTATGTCAAGAAAATCAAATAAAATTTATGAATCAGGTGCAGCATTACACACCAGTAATCCCAGTGACGCGGAGGCTGAGGCAGGAGGACTGCAAGTTCAAAGTCAGCCTCAGCAACTTAGTGAGGACCTAAGCCACTTAGCAAGACCCTGTCTCAAAAAATGATAAAGGTCTGGGGATGTGGCTCAGTGATTAAGCATTATATATATATATAAGCTATATATATATATATATATATATATATATATATATATATATATATATATATATATAGTACCAGGGATTGAATATTAGATCATATATATGATCTAATCAGGGAAACTTACCAGATCATTGACAATACTAAAAGATTAATGTTAATCTTAAATGTAATAATGCTGTTGTGTTTATGTTTCCTAAAGAAGCCTTATCTTTAGAGATATATATTAAATGTTTACAAATGAAAGAATTTTTCAGGAATTTGCTTCAAAAGAATCTGTGGCACAGAGGAATAGATGAAACAAGACTGCCAATTAATTGATAAATGCTGAAGCTGAAGCATCATTGCATCCCTCTCTCCAGTCTTGTAGGTATCTGAAATTCTACATTAAAAAACTGAATAAAACAGACAACAGCAGGATCTGGAAGTCCTGATGGGTAACATCACACCACACTTCAGTTTTCTTTTCTTCATTCACTTGATGAACCACTTGTATCTATTAATATACCTCCATGTTCCTCAGAGGGACAAGAACCCAGACATGGAGATAATAACAATCCAATTCCAGCATGTTTGCCATCTTGAATAAGTGGCCAGGGCTGGCCAGTGTTTATGTGAATTTCAAATATCCAATATTTAATATTCACTAGATGAGGAATCCAAGAACAAATGGCTTAACTACACTCATGCAAATAATTGAGCTTAATAATAATTGAGATTCCCTTGGGCATTACACTACTTTCTGACATGATTTATTTTCATAAGTATACTTCATCTTTTTGACAAAAAAACCCATCAGGTAACAAAAGATGCATCTAAGGGAAAAATTTGAGGGGAAAGGTATTGATTCGTATTAGGTCTGTAAGTGCTGAATTTTGGCTTTTCTGTACACAAATGCCAGGATTCTTATACTTAGAGTCATGGGAACTATGAAATGAGGGGAGGAAATTATTCAGCAAGGAATCCTGGTATGTTTTCTGAGCCTTCCATGTGTGAGAATGTGTGTTAACCTACTTTCAAGAAAAGTCCAAAAGCAACTGAGCAGATGAGTCAGTCTGAGGTCAAACAGACCCTGTTGTCTTGCTGTCACATGTTCGACAATGTCTACATTAAGTTGGAATTGCTTACAAAAGGAAAAAAGGGTCTTCATATTCTTGTAAAATTCCTGAAAGGTTTTCAAAACTTTAAAAAGAAACATTTATTTTATTTGAGGTTTATTTTTCTCCTGGGAAGTGACTGGAGCCCAGAAAGTACCTGATATTTATTTGTTTTTATATTTTTGCATTTTTTATAAACTTTGTATTTGTGGTGGTATGATTTACCCCAAGCAGAAGAGCCACATTTGGGAAGTTAAACATGTCTAATGGCAAATAGAAAACTAACCATTATCTGTTTAAGCCACTCCTTATTTAAAATGGTCTTATTTTTATAGGCTGTGAATGAATATGAAGCAAACACAACTTCTTAGAATTTGTTGCCAATCAGTTAACCAGAGGCTGGCATGTAGGGTGCAGAGTACAGGGACTCTTCCAAGCTTTGCCTAAATTAAGATAATGCATGATTTGTTCCAGTTTCCCAGATGTTCAATATTTAAGATCTCTCTGAAAGTCCACCCCCATTAAAATAAAAATGGAAATCATTAAAAGAAAAATGAAGATATAAAAAGATTTTTAATTTCTGAAGAGAAATAGGGCATGGAAGAAAAAAAAAGGAACAAGAATCCCTTTGTACCAAATGAGCATTGTGTTGCTACATGGCTTGAAGCCAAAGAAAGGGGATACTCAGCTGGATAGTAAGGCTCTGCTTCTTCTCAGGGGTGGCCAAACTGAGTCAGCCTGGCCCCAATCACACAAGTGGGTCCTGCTCACAAATTACCCTGAGAGACAGGGATAACCAAGTGAGTGGAGGTTTACCCACCTAATACCCCTTCCCCTTCCTTTCTAACCAAACTCCTCTTGATTCTAAAAGCTTAGTAGCCATTCCACATGGTTCAGGCAGGACTGACACATGGCTCAGTCTTTTGGCCACCATGATGTGCATGTGATCAGAGAAGTACCTGAGTTCTCCAGGAGATGTGATGTGGGAGTTCATCTCCCTACCTTATATCTGGGGCTGGATGGTCCTGAAGCTTGGAATTGCCAGTAATCATCTTGTCTACCTGATCATAACCAAGTCCTTACACTAATAAAGGCAGTCAAAGTACTTTTCAATAATGACCAACCATCTTGCCACAAAACAGTCCTAACTCCCAGAATATTTCTTTGCACTGCTGCCAAAAAGAGTGGTTCTCATCAGTCCTTCCGTTTCCTAAAAATCTAAATTCTTTCACAAAAGCTCTTGAAGGAGGGGAAAAGGAAAAAAGTACTCATTAGGAAGGAGACAAGGCCTATTTGCTAGATATGCCAATTAAAAGAGTAAAATTTCTTTGGAAAAGTTCAGGGGAATATATTAGTTCATTTCCCAATAAAGGTAACACAACTGTGGGGAGGGAGTGGAATCTAAAAGTAAAAACTTATGTACATACTACCTTTAAATATAACCAGATCTGCATAGAAAAAGAATGTTTCTATTAAAGTTGCATTGAAAAAATGTTTTAAATACCAAGTTTGCTTCCTATGTTTCTGAAAATAACCAGTTCCAAGAAGAGAAAGTGAAGTATGTGATATTCAAATACTAGTGATTATCCAGTATTTGGCTCTGGCCATAAAAGAAAAGATCACATTTTGTATGACTCCATTCCCCATTCTCCTGACCTGTAATAGCACATCTTAACCATCACAATCAAACATGTCAGGCACTGTACTAGGAACCTGAAATGTACTCTCATGAATTCTTGGGGCAATATAGAAGAGTGTGTGTCATAATCCTGTTTACAAGTGAATAAATGAGACTTTGAGAGGTCAAGCCACTTGTCTGAGGTTTCTTCCTAGTAGGTGGTGGAGCCAGGATTTGACCCCAGGCATGCACACCCCCCACACACACTTCAAGCCTCCCTGAAAACATGGCCAATGCTCATTGAAAACGACTCCTCAGTCCTTTAAAATACAGTCCCACAAGCAATACCACTCTACCCCATGACCCACAACCAGGCTCAAATAGGAAACAGTGTGAGGTAATTATAACATATACCCCAGCCACTAGCTCTGGGTTTTTATGACTGAACTGCCAAATAGCTTCTAGCCAGCTCTTCAGGAAATGTTCAGACACTTTCTCAGATTCCAGCTAAAACATCAACTATGTGGCCCTGGGGAGTACAGAGCTCACAGGGTGGTAATGGGATATAAAATTTGCAAACTTGAGGTCAGTGGCCTAAACTCTGGGGTGTGAAGCAGCAGCAGTCCATGAAAGATTAAAAACTATTTGTCGACTTGAAGGTTCATATCAAGTTCTTCATTGCAAAGCACTTATCCTCGTCACCTCCGACATTAACCCCCTCAGTAAAGGGAAAGCTATTCTAAATGGTGGTTTTGCCTAGAATCACTGGAAAGAAGAGAATAGTATCAGTAGGCTTCACACAAGATGTTCATTCTGAGAATTAAACAGTCCAATTAAAACACATCTAATACTCAATAAGTAGTTGTCATTTGGGTTATGCAGATGTTCTACAAATTTATTTGGGGAGATGATATAGGAGAAAAGGCAAGAATTCAAGAAATTCTTTCATCTTGGCATACTTATTGCATGGAATCTAAATGTATAAGTTAGTACATGGATAACTTAGTCATCAAGTTATAAAATAAGAGACTGAGCTCAAACACAGATCCAGAATTGCCTTGGTGCACCTCGGAACATTTCATACCTTAACTGTCAATTAGAAGTGTAAGATCATTTGTGGTAAGGGCTCTCAGAAAAGACTCCTACTTCTCTCTCTGATCCCCCCATTGCTACCTCACTAGCAATTACCTCCCCGGAAAAGCCCCATCCCATACAACCCTACCTAATCTGGAAGCTTCCATCAATAGCAGGGTACCATTATGGATCCAAAAGCCTACTACACAGTGACACCCCCACCACCAAGGATTGACCACTGAATCACTGATCACATCCTCTAAAGCCAAATAAATGAGAAAAAGAAAAGAACCCCTGCCTACATTATGTGGATGGTTTGCTTATATCAAGCTCAGTGGAGGACTTGCAAAGAGCAGCCAGCTGTCCAGGATATGAACACAGAGAGGCACCATCTTCTACCCAACACCACACTTCCACTTAAATCATCTCTTGACACCATGTGACTTGGCTTCCCTATCTATGAAGCACTTTATAATGAACCTTCTCTGGCTCTGGCTTCAGCATCTATGAATTTCTAAAATCTGTCCAGTGGGATAGATTTAACTCTCATTTGTAATATTTTTGTGAAGATTAAAGATCTGACTATGGAAGAAGACCCGAGTTATGGCTTCAATTACAAAATAAGAAAAAGAGCCTTTGAAAGATATTCATCAAAGGTACAAACCTATTAGGGTCTGATTACACACTCTGATAAATTAGCACTGAAGGGATAGGGGAAATTATGGACAATCACCATTATCCATGGGGCAAGAGGATACACCAAACTCTACATAGTATCTACATAGTACACAGTAAATGTGGATTAACCTGCTCTTCCACTGCATTCCTCTAAATGGTTTGATGGAATATTTTTTTCATATTCAAGTATCTGTCGTTCTGTCATGCTCTGACTCTCCCCTCAAAGCTCTCTGTCCTCTAAAGAGGCTGGTGAAGGGCTGAGGTCACCTGGTACCAGGGCTTCGAGGAGAGAGGAAGCTTTCATCCACACTTGTGGAAACTCAGCACCTGCTCTGCCCAGCTCAGGTCCATGGGTGACAGGGCTCTTCACTCCAGCACCTCCTCCTCCTTTCTCTTCAGCTTCCTCCTTTCTTCCCCTAACAAAAACCTTACACCAATTTTTCTTTTTGAAGACCCCAAGCTTCCCAGGTAAAATTTTTACATTTTACTCCAAATTTATTTATTTTCTTAATGTTTCAACTCTTATTTGATATTCTTACTCTCCCTGTTTTATTTGTAGCTCAGGTTTTGAAGGCACTTTAAAAATAGAAGAAAAAAGCCAGGGTCAGTGGCACACACCTATAATCCCAGCAGCTCGGAAGCTGTGGCAGGAGGATCACGAGTTCAAAGCCATCCTCAGCAAAAGGGAGGTGCCAAGCAACTCAGGGAGACCCTGTCTCTAAATAAAATACAAAATAGGGATGGGGATGTGGCTCAGTGGTCAAATGCTCCTGAGTTCAATCTCCAGTAACCTCCCCTCCCCCCCCCAAAAAAAACAGAAGAAAAAGATGAGACAAGAGAATAAAGAAAAGAAAAAGATAAAGATGACAATGAGAAAGAGGAAGGAAGAGAGAGAGAACAAACAAAAGACTAGATAAAACCCTGTCTCTGGAATACATTCACTTTATTAATAGATATTGCCATTGCCATACTTCAGTTCAAAATCATGAAATTTAGCAGACAGTGTATCCATAGGGCCCACATAAATCCTGTCTCCTGACACCAATATCATAAAATGGTGTACTATATTTGGACTAGGATGTGTTTGGATACTTATATTTGAATGTAAGTATGACTGATGGTCTAGGAATTCACAGCCCTTCAAAACACTGACCCGAATCACTTGTCTAATGGAGCAGTTCTCCTGCTCAGAGCCTGCTTGCTGTCTGGAATACATCTTTGGCTGGGAAAGGTGGAGATAGGGAATTTTCCTTTCTCCCTTCCGCTCTGAGGGGGCTGAATAAATATTCTCAGAGATTACTTTAGCCATAAAAAGCCACTTGAGTTGAGAAGTTAGAGAGTCACAAGAAACTTAAAACTAAGATTAAATACGGTATAGAACAATCACAACCTAAATCTGACCATGGTTCTAATCTAGTTTCATTCTACTAACAATGTGCTTAATTTGTGACAAAGCACTCAGTGAAAAAGTGCTTGCCTAGCATGTGTGAGGCCTTGGGTTTAATCCCCAGTACCGAAAAAAAGAAAAAAATCCTACAAGGACCCTAGTAGAAGAGTTGAACTGTTTTACAATATCAATTCTATTGGCAACTGCATATCTATTTGGGTTGTTATTATTAACTCCTAACTGAAAAAAAAATGAGATGGCTGATACCAACAGACATATAAATCTGAGGCTATTAATAGACATTTAAAGTAAAATTCCATATAGGGGAAAGGCAAAACATATCAAATACCCAAGTTAAATAAGTTAGATTATGCATTAAATTTATCAGAGTTTCTTAAAAGCTAAAAGTAAAAAAGGTAAGGAGTTTTATAATTTTTATATTCAAATAAAATGTATCAGTTTATTAGGAACTATAATCTTGTTCCTGATGTTTGAGTTCTTTAAATGCGGAAATGTGGATAAACTAAGAGCAATGCCCTTATCGCTTATCTAACAGGAGATGCTGTCACATTATTATAGAGCATTTTTCATTCTGAGATCACAGCAGCAAAATACAATGAAGCATCCTCAAAAGAGAGCTCAGCTAATCTGACTAGACCAAGTTATAATTAAAAATTTAAATATCTGATTATCCTTCTCAAAGATCCATTGCTTCACTGAGCTAGTTAGTCTCTAAAGACGGCCCCATTTATTTCTTCCTTTCCTTTAAGATGCCTCACATCAAAAGGCAGGGCATTAGTCCGTGCCCCTGAATCTAGGCAAGGCTGTGACTGTCACACAATTCCAAGTCATGCAATTCAAGACTATTTGAAGATAGTTGGGTAGCTTCCACTTTCTTGCTCTTGGGAGATCCTGAGTTGCCATGTAAAAAGTCTGCTAGAAAGATAATGTACAGAGGCCAAGTGTAAAAGGAGACAATCTGACACTATATGCAGGAAAATCAAGGACAAGAACAAGCCCATTCAAGTCCATCCAGCCATTTGAGTCAGCAAGCACTCAACATGTAGGATTCAAGCAAGAGGCCAGGGGTCAGGAGACTGTAGTTCCAGAACCAGCCCAAACAGACACAAACCTTGAGCAAGTTTTACTTTGCATCTGATACTTACTTTCCCCATTTGGAAAAACATACTCAATGGCTCCATCCCCAGGGGCAGATCCAAGCCAGAGACTTCATGAGAGAGAGCTTCAAAATCTAGAAGGTTGGCTGCTGGGAATATAGCTTAGTAAAACAGTGCTTGCCTAGCATGTGTGAGGCCCTAGATTTAATCCCCAGTATTGGAAAACAAAACAAAACTAGAAAACCCCCACCAGCGCAAGAAAATGGCTCCTTGCTTCTTTAGTCCCCTCATCCGTCTATCCATTTAGATAAATCATGCTAAAGCAAACAGAGTGGCAAACTCCATGCATACATGAAGTCATGCTACAGCTCAATCCAGCCCAACATTGTGGAAAGCACAGACAAGATTCCCCACTGTGTCCTGTCTGAATTCCTGACCCACAGAATCATAAGAAATAATACGTCAGTTGTTCTAAGTCACTAAGTTTGGGGGAATTTATTACATAGCAATAAGAAAATCAAAACACTCACAAGTGAGAATAGCTGGTTGCATTGTAGTGGGAAGCTAAGCAGCGATCTTGTTCGCCTTTGGTTTCTCATGAATGGTGCTACGATGTCTTTGCATGTGACATGTTTAATGTGGACCAGGCGAGAGCTCTCCAGGTGCCTTCGCCCTTACTCTCTCCAGCCACTAGCCTCTTTTCTCTTCAGCCCCTCCCTTGCCTTAGCCAAGACCATCATACACATTCATTCTGACTGCCCCACCCTCCTCCCAAGCCTCTCATCTCTGTCTCCCTGCTCTCTAAGCACAGTGTTTACACCACAGCCAGTGGGAAGATCTGATCATGTTCCCATCTTAGCAGTCTCTAATAGCTCCCCATCCTTACCTTTCATAAGCAGGAACATTATGTTTTTATTAGTACCTCTCTTCTCCCAAACATCACTCTGAAGCTAAGCACAGGCTCACAAGGTCAAACTGCACAACTCCAGGGGCACTAGTCAGCAGACTACACTGGGGGCAACCCTGCTTGGAGCCATGCAGTGCAAACCCTGATCTCAATGTCCCAAGATCTCAAACACTTCATATCCTTTCCACTTCCTGTCTTTTTCACTCAAATGTTTCCCTTATTTCTCTCCTACTCTCCTCTAAGCTTTCATTTATATAATCAAACTTGTCAAGCCAATCAACCAAAACTGCTCACTATCTGATCATCAAAAATATTTACTGACCATCTACCACATGTCCAGTTGCTAGGTATCCCTAGAGATAAATAAGACAACAGAATCACTACCTTCAAGAAAGTCTCAGTCCTAGTTGACTGTCAGTTTTTATCACATAGATCAGAAGCTGGTCAACTATTTCTTTAGAGGGAAAAGAGCAAATATTTCAGTTTTGCTGGCCATGCTCTCTGTCACAGTTACTCTGCTGCCACATTGCACAAGCAGAAAATCCGTAAACAAATGGGCATGATTTTGTCTCAATAAAATTCAGTCTTCAAAATCAATCGGCTCGGTCCACAGTTTGCCAACTTCAAGACTTTTAGTACTTGGAGCTTTCTGATAAAGCCCATTCCCATTGTGATCTTTCCCTTGGCTTGTAATAGCATCTGTCTTCAACAATTGTTGGGCCTTCCCCACAGCAATAGTAGAAGAAGATTCTGGGGAAAGGAGGCATAAAGGGTATGAATGAAAGAAATTCACCAGCTACAAGAATTATTGTAATTGAGAAGCAGTAACATATATTGGTTAAGAGATCTAACTATGAAGCCAGATTTCCCAATTTTACTCCAAGTAAGTTTACACCCCTGAAAGAATTACCCAAACTCTGTGTCACTGTTTCCTCACCTGTTAAATGTGCAAAAAAGTTTAATGTCCTACATGAGGAACTTTGTATTAAAGAAATTAGTATTTGTAAAGTGCAATCATTAAGAGACAAATCAGACTTTGTTATTTTTTTTTTACCCCGATTGCTTCAATTTAATGTAAAAATAGATGGATCTGAGTTCACAGGCAACCAAAGCAAAAAAGTTAAACAGATAGCATTAAATAACTTATCTTACCAGTAAGGATTTAAGACACATTGTTTCCCCTGGGAAGAGAAAAACCATGTGCAACTCTATCTGAGAGAAATTTCTCACATGGGACATGAGAATAAGAGATTCCTGATGACATAATAAGCAACACCTTTGGCTCAGAACCCAGAACAATATAGAAGGAGAATTTCGTGACTCTACCACCATCATAAAAAATCAAAATATGACATTAAAATATACTATATGTGCCAGGCAGGTTCTCAAAAGTCTATAATCCCAACAACTTGGAGGCTAGGGCAGGAGGAATGCAAATTCAAGGTCAGACTAGGTAACTTACCAAGACTCTGTCTCAAAATTTAAAATAAAATGGTCTAGAGATGTAGAGCTCAGTGGTAGAGCACCCCTGAATTCAATCACCAGTACCAAACACACACACACACACACACACACACACACACATACACACACACACAATACATGTGCCATCCAAGGTGCCAGCTGGCTGTGACATTCTATGTTTGTTTTATCAGTATCATGGTAGAAATGAGAGAGAACATTTCTAATTTAAACACTATACCATTAACTATACTTAGGATTTGTAAACTAACACAAAGCATATTAGGAATTTTTTTAAATTTTAATTTCATATTAGGAATTTTAAGTGTAATTTTACCAATGGATTAGTCCTACATTATCATCCAGTGGAATGAGAAACCAAAACCATAAAGTTAATGGAGAAAGACAATTTTAGTATTAGGACTTTGTCTTTAGAACATAACCTCTGCATTCCTCAGCTCTCATTGTAAAAGGAAATTAATAAAATGACCCATCTTATGTAGAGTTGTCTGGCACATAAATGTCATCTAAATATTGCCTACTCTAGCTACAATTATTATTACAGAGGCTCCTGACTGTTCTGGATTTACAATTTTTTACTTTATGATGATGTGAAAACAGTTAACTATTCATTAGAAACCATGCTTCAAATTTTGCATTTTATTCTTTTCCTGGGCCAATGAACATGCTGGTGCAATACGCTTTCCCGAAATGCGTGGCACCATTTATCAGGACAGAACCCCATTTTAAGTTCATCTGTTTTATTGACTACTAGACTACATGCCCTCTGCAACCTGCCTGTTGACTTCTGGTTCCTATTCTCCATTCTCCTACTTTCACTGCTCAGCCCCTCCAGGCTGAGGGGTGTGATTCTGGCATTCCACAAGCTACATTTAGACTGGCATTCAATCAAACCCTCCTGAATTAATGAACTCTGAAATTCCACTTAATGACGAGTTAGTGGTAAAATGCTTACAAGCAGACTCTTGCCTTTGATGATTTTACAAACTAATGGGAAAATCAAGTTTAATCATGGTGAAACACTAAACTCTCCTGTGTAAATTAGTCCTGCTATATTATAGATTTCAGTTTTCACAAAGAATTTCATGGCAAAAAATTTAGGTCACTAAGGTAGGCCCATTTGCTAGATTATTTTTTAGAAACAAAAAACTTGTTAAACTAGCTTATTTCTCTTTAAAGAAAACAGTCACGTTAAAAATTAAAG
This sequence comes from Spermophilus citellus, assembly GCF_964194105.1. Classification (NCBI taxonomy): domain Eukaryota; kingdom Metazoa; phylum Chordata; class Mammalia; order Rodentia; family Sciuridae; genus Spermophilus; species Spermophilus citellus. The sequence continues at coordinate 130,907,189 of NC_138185.1, read as the reverse complement.
GAAAAATGGCCAGATTGTCCAGATAAGCTATTTGGCTTATTATATGAATACCCTAATAATTTATTTAGTATTGTATTTGAGCCATGGGTATAATGCTATAATTTTTAAGTTCTTCTGCTACAGAAGACAACAAAGGAATGTTTCAACAGTCTTTAAAATTCAAAGTAAGCTTGAAGAGATGTCTATACTTCTGTTTCCTTCAGCCCTCACCTTGTTTCATTATAGGTTGAGATGTTTTAATTAATTTGTGTTACCAACAATTTATGTAATTCTGTGAAGAATCTCAAATGTCTTAAATGCTACAAAAGAGTCACATAAATAAATATTTTATCTCTCTCTTTTTGCTTAAAATGTGGAATTACTGAAACCTTCTATTCAGGAATATCTTTTTAAAATTGTGTCTCAATATCTTAATTTTTTTTTTGGTAAATACAAAATCAAACCATACCACAGCATGAGTCTTTTCCCCCATATTTAATTATCAGCCCATCTGACTTCAGATGAAGTATTAAAGTCTTCTTTGTAAAGTTAAAATGGACTGTATAAAGTTTACAGAACTTTTTCTGTGTTCTCTTTTAAAGTTCTTTATTTTAATAGCAGACTTCTGTGTAATTAATCCCTTGGAGTTTGCCGTCACATAATCTACCCTGTGTATGAACTGTTCCATGTGTATTTTTCTGGTAACAAGACCTCTGGAAAAAGTAAACAAATAAACAAAGACCAAAAGGAATATGCATGAGGGGACAAACTACAATCAGGTCTCATATACTTATGAGCTGAGAAGAAAGGACAGAAGACTCAATCCATATTACTGGAGATTTAGGAAAAGGATGTCTTACTGTAAGGAATTTTTCCCTTTGACATGAAACTGCAGTATTTCCATATTTGGGAGCTAAAGCAATAAGGCAATCATAAATAAAGGGCATATAACTACTGCTATTCAAGTAGAGTTAGTTTTTTTATGCATGTGTTTTTTAAAAAAACATACTGTACTGTCTCCCACACTTTTTGCCTAATCACAGAAGTTTAGAACTTAGCTCTGAGAAAAATTCTTGTGAACTGAAATACAGACAAAGTTAGGATTTTATTATTTCTCCTAAAGTCATTTCACACATGTTAAGCCATGCCCAAGGGGAAACTACTATACATTCATTATTTGAAAATATTTTTAAAACTTGCAAAATTCTTACTTGAAAATAGAGAAAAGCGCAATTTTTTGCAGAGTGAATGGGGACCACACTCATATTAAAAAAAAAAAAAGGATTTCCTGTAAAAGCAGAAATTGGCGATTTAGTCTAAGAAAACAGAAAAAGCTGGGAAGAAACTTGAGGATGCTTAAATTTCCACTGTGGAACAAATTCTGCTGCCCACTGGAGAGGGAAAAAAAAAAACACCTGCAACAGGATGGGAGGAAAGGAACATGAGCGAGGATGGAAGACATATCCAAGGAGGAAAGACAAGGCAAGTTCCTGGTTTATGAAGAGAAGGAGCTGAAAGGAAAGGAATATATATTTTTAAAATAGCAAGGCAAATTTTAGAGTCACTTGACACATCAGAAAAAAAAATGGAAGGCAGTATTTCAGGGGGAGATTAGACCAGTGCACATCAGATACCAATGAGCTTAAAGCACCTTTTAGCCAGGGGAAATATTAGTGAGGTGCTGAAAGTTGCTGCCACCAACTTCACATCAGGCAGCTTCAGGGGTTACAAATCACTTTCACTTCATAAACTATGCATCTCCATCAAAATGGCAAGCAGGTTTTACTGCAGTCAAAGGCTTAGTTTTGAAGCGGATAATATTTTAATGAGAAAAAATAGAAATTTCAAGCAGTAACTGGAAAAATGTAATACATAGCTGCTTTTCCTGATGATTTACACAGCAGGACATGGTTAAAAGACTCATTCATGTGAGACTCTAATGGCAATAAGTAGAGAATAAATTTCAAATGCAGTTCAAATTTAACATCAGAATGGGTGTTTGTTTAAAATCTATGGGAAAAAACTTTGATCCAGCAATTCTACTTTTATAACTTTATACAACATATAAACTTGTGCATGTACACATAGGCATATATATATATATATAAATGTTAGTAACAGCAAAATATTTAATATAATCTAAACAGCCATCATTAATGAACTGTTCCAGCCACATCATGGAATTCTATACACCAAGAAAACACACAGGTTAGATTCATATGACTTAATAGATGACTACACTAGAAATACATAAAAAGTAAACAAAGTTCAGAACATTATGTATAGTATATTCCATGTACTAAAAATGATGTATGCATATGTACATATATTTGTGTATATATAATATACATATGTGTATATACATATAGTTATGTGTACATATACATGCTTATTTCTGGAAAATACATAAGAAAATGGCCTCTGAAAGTCAGGAGAGAAGTACTTTTAATTATATATTCTTCATAATTATTATTTTGAACCCGCAAATATAGATAGGCAACTTTATAGATAACATGGCAAACAAAAGCACTCAGAATTACTAATCTGTTCATAATATGTTTTAGGAAGACCTTATAAATACTTTGCAATAGTATTGATATATTAGTGATCCATTAGTGCAATGATACATTAGTGATCAAATCTGTGAGAAGTACAAAGAGTGATCTCTTTGGTGATTTAAAAAATTAACTAGAAAAATCAACAGAAATAAGTGCTGGTGTGAATAAAGTGTGGTGTCCTGTTAAGCAACAAAGAAAAGCTTAGTTTCTGTTTTTGCATGGGGTCTGTGCCTCCCAAGGAAACACTAGGGTTGGTGACAGCACATGGAGATGAGACAAATGTCTGGCCAGACCTAATGTCTCCCCACAGATTTTTATCCACAGAACTGAACTCCAACTTCCTCTGTCTATATGCATAGAAGCAATGTCATCAAGAATAGTTATTATGATAATATTGTATAGCAGAAATATACTTTTGAGGGGGAAATGAGAGATTAAATGAAGCTCTTTAGAGAACACATGAAAAGAAAAGCAAAGTTTCGGTCCATCTATTGAACTTATCATGTGGCTGGCATACAGGGCAAAAATGTCTGTCGCCTGATCAGGATCAGCAAATTTCATTTCCAGTATTGGTGGAATCCTGGGTTTATTTCCCACAACGGCCAAGACAGAAACTGAATTAATCGTGACTACTTTCTGGGGTTAGAAAATCACACACATTTCACTGCTGTTTACATACTCAGCTCTCAAAAGCATCTTGTCCTTAGTCCAGACTAGGACTCAAAAACTGGTCTGCTCCATTCACTACACATCTTCTTCTCATACCTGGACTATGAAAACACAAACTTCACTACATACACATAATTGAAACAGCCCATAGCAAAAAAAAAAAAAAAAAAAAAAACAGTATCCAGTGGGCACCTTCACTTGGTCATACAAGGCCATATAATAAAGCTACACAACATTCAGGACAAGAGCATCAGTGAGAATTATAAAAATTTATTTTTAAAAAACTGTATTTTTACTGCCTGAGTTCATTTAAAAGGATCTTCCAAGTAGATAAAAGGGATCATTTATAATCCATCCTACTATTTCTATGCAGGCTTGAACTTGATCTCAGAAAGTGACTTCTCTTTTGATCTAAAAAATCTCAAAGTGTATTCATTCACACCCTCCTTCCATTCAGGGAATTGACAACCAACACTTAGTTCAACCTACCTAATTTAAACTTTCCTGCTGAACTATTTTCTGTAAGAGGAGCATTTAAAGCCAGTGAAATAATGCTGCATGCAGGTAACACATACACCACTAGTTTGAAACACACACCAGCCACAGCGACATAACTGCAGCAGTGACATGGAAAGCTCCGCACAACCCAACCACAAGTGCTCAGAAACACTTGTCCAGCTTTGCTTCCAGTGTTGACATTTGAGGGGGTGTATACCCCCAGGAAACTCAGTCCCCAATCTTAATAAGCATAATTTCCGGAGAGCCAGCTATTAACCATGCATCTTCTCTGTCATTGGAATGTTTTCCTATCTTTGCTCCCTTACAAAAAGAGTATCTGCAAAGACGCCCACAAGCAAACTACTTTGTCCTAAACACAACCGGAATTACCGTTGAAGGGAAAGGAACGGGCTTCTCCTTTTCTCTCAAGTCACAGCTCCTCCCCTTTTTCCTCAAGGAACCCTTCTCGCCTCCCAAAATCTGCCTCAACAATGGCCCAAGATTCCTTTTAACCAAGACCCCTCTGCTGGGGCCAGAATCTTTCAGGAGCCAGAGCAAGGTGGCTTAGCTCCTAAGGCGGTGAAGAATGTGTAACCTTAGGACCTCCAAGGTGTCCCCGGGAGGTCTTGCTAAGGATCCTTCCACTGCGGCACTGTGGAGAATTGACCCGGTCAGTTACTCTAGATCTTAAACTCAACTCGGGAGAGGGGGAAGGGAGACCCACACCAAAGAAGCTGACCCGTTACATTACCCCTTAAGCGCGTCGAGTCCTCCGCCGCCTCGCCTCTTGGCCCGGGTGGCTCTGGTTTCCTTCACGTTTCCAGCCTCCAAATTGGCATCCGCCCCATGGCTCGTGTAGGACGCTAAGAGCACGGTAAATCCCAGGGCGATCTCCAGCAGCCCCTCTCGCCGCATGATGCCGAGCGGCCGCCGGCTCCCGCCTCCTCCTGCCGCACCCGAGGCTGTCTCGAGTAGCCTCTGCGCCCTTAAGCGCACCGCGCCGCCGGGGTCCCGCTGTCCCGCCGCCCGTCCCCCGGGCCGGGCTCCTCCCGCCTTCCTCAGGCGCTGCTCCCACTTCAGGAGGCCCCTGCCAGCTGCAACAGAAACAAATCCCCGAAGTGGGGAAGAGATTCAGGGCATCGGGATGCTAAAGCCTCGCGGTCCCCATTCCGGAGCCCAACCCGCGCTCCGCCTGCGCGTGGCGCAGTTAATTTGGGTAAGTGATGACCGTTTGGTCCACATCTGGCTGAAAAGCCCAGGCCCCCGGAGGCAGCGGCTCCAGCGGACCCCTCGGCCTCCTCTGCTCCGGCTGACGAGCGCGGCGCAAAGTACCCACGCCCGAAACGGTCGTAAGCCCCGGGGCGAGCTTGCTGCGTTTAGTTTTTAAAAGCACGAGTTGCGCGCGTTGCGCTCTCTGAACGCCCCAGCTCCTTAGCCCGTACTCTCCGCCAAGTCTCGGGACTGGAAACCCATCCCGCCGGCTGCGGAGGCTACCACCGCCCCCAGAGAAACTGACACCGAGCCCGGCACCAGGCGCCCTGGGCCAGGAAGCTGTCAGGCAGGAGAGAGCCAGCGCCAGCTGTGAATGTTCCGGGACAGCCCCTCACCCCTGTCCCTGTCCCTGCCCTTGGCGCGGCGCAAACGCAAAGCCTCCGTGGCTGGATCCCCAGCCCTGGTGGCCGCCCGACCCCTGTCGGGACTTCGGCTGCACCCACTGGAGAAGCTTCGGCTCCGACTCGGAAGCGGCGGCGGCGGTGACTGCTCCTCGGACCTGGCCCCAGCAGCCGCTGCTGCGCTGCGCTGCGCTCCACCCGCAGCTGTCCCAGCTGTGGCCGCCTGTCCGCCTGTGGCACCCACAGTCTGCCCCGGCTCCCGCGGCCCCCTCCTTTCCCCACCTCTTCAAGTATCGTCAGAGCAGCGGTTTCTCGCGAGAGAAATACTTTTAAAAAAAAAAAAGGAAAGAAAGAAAGAAAGAAAATGACACCCCCTCCTACATCCCCCTCATCACCACCCCGCCCCCCAGCCCCATCCATCCTCCCTTTCCACTCCCCTTTGCCAGCCACCGCCTCGGCGCGGGGCCTCCCTCACTCGCTGGATTAGTGCAGTGGGAGGAGGCAGAGGTGAACGGGTCCTGCCTGGCCTGGGACTTTTCGTTTTGGTGTGGGGAGGAGAGAGAATGGGAAGAAGTGGAGTAGCGGTTTACCCTGTTCTGTGGTTGAGAGGTCTGGACCCGAGATTAACCTCTCCCGTGATCAGGAAGCCAGTCGGCGCGGAAAGCTGTGCCACCTGCACCAAGAATGCACGCTGTAGACCGCAGCCCGGAGGCGCGGGAGGCCCTGGCCGGAGAGGAGACCCATCCTGCCTGCCCGAGCGTCTCGGCGCCGCCTCCTCTGCGCCTCTTGGATCTAGCATTGAGCAGAGGCAAGAGGACGGACCGGCAGGGCACATCACAGGCCTGGGCCATTGCAGGGACTGAGTGCGGGCGGGGAAGGGGATTCTGCTGCGACCATTTGCTGTGGGGTGTACAGAGCCCACTGGAGGAGTGGTTTTTCTGAGACTCAGTTCAAGCCACCCACCCAGGCTAAATCCAAAATGCTCCAAGAGTCTGAGTCGGATACGGAATCAGGGGCCTGTGAATACGGGGATTTGGAATGGGGGCAATGAAGAAATAGTCCCCTCACCCAGCCCATAGTTTAGATTAAGATTTGTTTGTGTGGATGATTCCTTTTACGTGTATACACACACACACACACACACACACAGAGAGAGAGAGAGAGAGAGAGAGAGAGAGAGAGAGAGAGCTGCTTGTCTAGCGTATGCAAGGTGCAATGAATACAATGATTCCAGAGCTCATAGTATTTATGGCCCCCTTAGAAAATCCAGTATTGCCTGCACCTATAGAAGTTAGGGAAATTAGGGAATCCAAATTGGACCCTAGCTCTGGAACTGAAGTCCCCCAGTTACAACTACCAGCTCTCAAGACAAGAATAAGAACTCACCACAAACAGGAACCCAAAGTATGCATCTTTTAAAGGGAATTTTCCTTCTTTGCAATAGTTTGTGCCCAGGGGCTTATGAAAGTTACTCAACTTCTTTCTAATTGCAAGCTGGACCACACAGACTTATAATAGTGATGATGAACACGTTAAAAGTGTTGAACATATATTAAAGTCATAGTCTTTTAAGTATGTTGTCTAACTTAATCCTTACCTGGAAAAATTCTCTTCACGAATCCATGAATTAAAGCCTTGGTCACACAACCTCACTTGAGTAAAGTAGGTCATTCATTCAAGATGTATTTTTTGAGCAACAATTTTCTACCACATGGTGCATGGAGGACCCAGACTTACTGGTAAGCAAAACAGAAATTTTCTCTCCTCACACAACAAGTAACCTACAGGGAAAGGCAAACTTGAAACAAATAATGACTCAATTGTACTTGCTTGCTTGGAGGATATGTAACAGGGTGACTTGACCTAGGCTAGGGTTGATGGAGGAAACAGCATTTAACTCAAATCTAAAACATGACTAGCCTTAACATGTAGAGAGGGTAGTGGTTCTTAATCCTGGCTACACAGTAGAATGACCTGAGGAGTTTTTTTGTTTGTTTGTTTGTTTGTTTGTTTGTTTGTTTTTTAAATCCAGTACCAGAACCCAAAACCAGAGATTCTGGAGTAGAGCCTTGACAGGGATATTTATGAAAGCTCCCTAAATGGAGAGGTAAGGAAGTTATTTAGGATAGGAAGAGGGTCTAAGCAGAAGGACTAGAGAGAAAGGGCTGCTAGAGATCCAGGATGGCCCTATCCTGACCTCCAGAGTTTTCTGGACTGTTTTATACCTTAAGTAGAATGTGGAAATCCCACCTTCTTTCCCTGTACTCCAGCAGCATGCCAGACACCACATGCCCCTCTCTTACACTCTCCCATCCAGTGACACGTTGGACAGCACAGCAGCAGCCAAACGCAGGGCTTTTCTAAGGCTTTGGCCCAGGAAGCAAAGAGCAAACTCTGGTGCTCCTTAAGTTCCTCCTCCCAGCATTTACAGACATCTCTATTATTCCCAACTCAACCCTATACCATCCTCCAGGGTTTCACCTCCAAGGGAGAAATTTAGATTAAATGCTTTTATCTGACCTTTGGCTTTCCATCTTTCTCTTTTTTCATTGGCCCCTTCCTCCAGTAGAAGAAAGACTCTTTAATTCTCTTCATATTGGTAAGGAACTCTAGGGCACATACTCCACTCTTTGAGAAATTCAACCATAATAGTGGAAGCTCTGAGGGGGGAGTGGGGAGGATAATTTAATTGATTACTGAAAAGAAAATACATTTTTAAATATGTAAGAAATAGCAGGTAATCATCACACTATTTGCAACAAAATTCAATAACCGATAATGAAAACGCTCATCTTTGCAATAGGAGTTTCAAGATGCACCTCTCTTTAAATTTAGCACAGTTCATAGCACTGTTTGCAAAATAAGTCTTTGAGCTAGAATTCCCTTGTCCCACCTTTTCATTTCAAGCAAATTTGTATGCTAAGAAAATCTATTTAACTTTCTCCTTGTTTAGAAGATACAGCTTATGCTAGTCTCTCTTGTTCAGATTTAATGCACTTATTAACAGAATAATTTACTTAGAAATTAATAATGACACATAATTATAGTATTCCTATTATGCATTACACACTATGTTAGGTACTGACAATTAGAATATTTATTCTATTGTTAGAGTGAACTATATATTTTTTTCCTGCACTCAAGCTACTTATTGTCCTTACCTATACTGTAGATTTTTAAGGACAAGGTTGCATTTCTTTTTAAAAACATTTTTAGATGTTGATGGAGCTTTATTTATTTATTTATTTATTTATTTATTTATTTATTTATATGTGGTACTGAGAATTGACCCAAGTGGGGTCAATTTGCTAGGCAAGCACTCCACCACTGAGCCACAACTCCATCTCTGCATATCTTATTCACAGAAACTTGCACAGTGTCCTAAAAACTATAGCAAAAGACAAATAGTTTATTGACTAATCAATTGGAATATGGCATTTGAGCTTCAAACCCACTCTCATATCTTTTTTTTTAATTATTTTATTGTTGGTTGTTCAAAACATTACATAGTTCTTATTATACCATATTTCACAGATTGATTCAAGTGGGTTATGAACTCCCATTTTTACCCCGTATACAGATTGCTGTGTCACATCAGTTGCATTTCCATTGATTTACAAATTGCCTTTCTAGTGACTGATGTATTCTGCTGTCTATCCCATTCTCCACTGTCCCCTCACCCCTCCCCTCCCCTCCCCTCCCCTACTCTCTCTCCATCCCCTCTACTATAAATCGTTTCTTCCACTTATATAATTTTTCTCCTACTCCTCCTTTCCTCTTATATGTAATTGTGTATAACCCTGAGGCTCACCTTCCAGTTCCATGCAATTTCCCTTAACTCTCACTTTCCCTCCCGCCTATCATCCCTGTTTAATGTTATTCTTCTTCTCCAGCTCTTCGTCTCTACCCTGTCCTTGGTTACTCCCCTTATATCAAAGAAGACATTTGACATTTGTTTTTTAAGGATTGGCTAGCTTCACTTAGCATAATCTGCTCTAATGCCATCCATTTCCCTCCAAATTCTATGATTTTGTCATTTCTTATTGCAGAGTAATACTCCATTGTGTATAAATGCCACATTTTTTAATCCATTCATCTATTGAAGGGCTTCTAGGTTGGTTCCACAATCTTGCTATCGTGAATTGTGCTGCTATGAGCATCGATATCTCATATCTTTTTATCTCTTAAATAAATATCTGTGTCAGTAAGGGTTCTCCTCTACAAGCAATGAAACTAACTCTGGGCCATTTAAGTTTAAGTAATATTAAGTATCAGATTGCTCATTGAACTTGACTTTAGAATAAACTGTGGAGTAGTGTAGTTCTGTTGTAGAGACAGTAGAAACAAGTAAAGAACTTCTTCAGGGTGATGCCATTTAGGTTAATCAATTCCAGCCATGTTGGTCTTTCTGTCATTCCTCTCAGCATTCAAATTCAAAGGATCCTATTGATATACATATTTCAGAGAACCTGCCCACAATCCTGAATAATGGAGGATAATGGAGCATTTTATGTGGATGGTCCCAACGAGAATGCATGCCACAGGAAAGGAGTTGCTGTGTATATGGAGTTTGGTTATGCACCAAAAATGGGAATTATTGATGTGGACACACACAAAAGTCTTCAGATGTCTATAACATTATCTCACAAATTTTTATTATGTTTAGAACGTATTGAGATAAAGCATTTTCAAGTGCATAAGAAATATATTAAATTCAGCTCCCGAGATCTAACTACAAATTAAAGCATGACTTCACAGAAAGAGTTAACTAAACCCTCACACAGCTCCAGTTCCCCCACATTGAGGGTAGATCACGCATGATGTAATTAGCTATATTATCAAAAACTAACTTTTGACTTTTAGTATTATAGAATTTTGTAGTTATATAGCATTATATATATATATATATATATATATATATATATATATATATATATATATATATGTCTGCTGTCAGATCATACCTAATTACAGGCATGTGGAGAAAAATAATAGCTTCACATACATAATATTGTTTAATTTTCACCACAATTTTACAGTATATTGAAAACTAGATTTACAATATTTCTTATCTTCTTCCATCAAGGGTCTATTTCCAAACCCTTTATATCTGAGTTTGCTTTATGTCTTTCTTTGACCTATAGATTATGGTGGAAGTTACACTGTATGACTTTAAGACTAGACCTTACGAGACCTTGCAGCTTCTTCTTTCACTCTATTAGATGTTGCTCTTAGATGACCATGCTGTCAAGATGTCCAAGGTAAAAGGCTAAGTGAAGAGAGCCCCAGATGTCCCAGCTCAGTCAAGACTTTCACCAAGCCTCCAGCTACACATAGCTACATGTGCAAGCCCAGAAGAGCAACAGAACTAACCAATCAATCCGCAAAATAAATATATTGTTGTTGCTTTATGCCACTCAGTTATTAGAGTGGTCCCATACAGCAGGAGTAGATAACTATTCCAAATTTTATGACAGAAAAAAAATTGTCACAACAAATAACAATTGTTACAGATGAATAAACTCACATTCAGAAGGGTTAATAAATTTGTTCAGATTTACAAAATCAGAGGGAGAGGCAGGTCTGGAACTTTTATTTCATCACTGCTACCTCATCTGTGGCCACAAAATCTAAGCCAGGGTCTAGGGTAGATGTAGCTTGGAGCTACTCCCAGTATCTGCAACACTTTTGCTTCCTTCTTCAGGAAAGATTCAATTTCGTCTCTCGAGCCTCATTGCGATCTAAATCTGTATTCTATCCTACTTAGGAGTTCCATTTATTTCATGTTGTAGTCACCACACTCTCCCCAGGGATCACAAGAGCCTCCATAGTCAACTTACCTGCCTCTCTCCTACAGTTTCTAGTTCCCAATCAAGTTCTTGTCTGGAAGGACAATTCTTCATACACAGCAGGTGCTCAATAAATATTAGATGAATGAACAAATGGATAAATAAATTTCCTATCTAGATGGTGACATGATGAGAACTATAAAATCTCACCCCGTTCTTCTTCCTCATCCTCTGTGCTCTGTGTAAAAGGAAGACCTACACCTACCCAACCACTCACAAAGCCTTAGTGTGTTGTATTGCCCAGTAGCACTTCAGTTGTCCCATTATTCCCTTCTTTAGGGTAATAGGAATGGGCAGATCTCAGCTGTGAGGACCTGAAGACAGAATTAAGTTGCCTGATTGTCAACATAGTGTATGTCCCTTTCTTTTCTTTTTTGGTACTGGGGATTGAACCCACTGAGCTACATCCCCCATCCTTTTAATGTTTTATTTTGAAACAAGATTTCACTAAGTTTCTTAGGGCCTTACTGATTTGCTGAGGCTGTTCTTGAACTTGCAATCCTCCTGCTTTGGTCTCCTTTTTTCTTTTTAAACTGTTTAGTTCATTTATTCACTTAAACAATTTTGATGAAAGCTAGACACTATCTGCCAAATATTGTGCCAGAGCTGAAGCCTCAGCCGTAAAGAGGATGCATTTCTGCTTGCAAGAATCATAAGGCCTAGTGCATTGGAGCAGGTCCTCTGAGTGACAAGCACCTTTTTCTTAGTGCACATACTGTTCTAAGTGAGATGCTACAAATGTTCTTCCAATTTTACAGATTCATATAGGTTAAGGTTTAAAAACTCAGTTTAAAATGACATAAACCGATATTTTCTTTTAGGGAAAATTTGTATGTGTTTGTATGTTATATCCAGAATCCTGAGTAATTCCCACTTTAATGTAAAATTTTTATTTTGTGAGGGGAAAAATATGGAAAAAAAATTCTTAAAACAGGTGAAAGTTAATATTGCTAGGAAAACAATAAGAATTTTTTTCATTTTCATGATTTACCAAAATTTATTTATTGTGAAAACATTTTAACAACTTCAAGGGTTTTTTAAAAAGTACTTTTCACAAATCTCACCACCCTAATGCAACTGCTTGAATTTTTCTGTTTCCCTCTGGTCTTTGTCATCCTGGTGCACCTTACATAGTCAAAACCCTGGAGTATATATAGTTTTGTCTTCTGCTGAACAGAATTTGTTCAGCACGTCAGTGTTTAACCTTTGCATTTTGCAGATGGTGTCCCTGGGTGAGGTTTGCCTAGCCATGCTTCTGGCAGAGAGCATGTACAACTGTTGAATTATGTTATTGAAATAACTTTCATTACCTCAATCCCCCAAAGCAAACAGTTTCTCTCCACCCAAAACAAAAGCTCTGGTTCCCAGACTTCATTTCATTTGTGTTTTCCATGAGTTCTGTGACCCACCCTGGTATTCCCTGTCATTTTTTCTACCAGACATAACAGATACCAGCCCAACAGCAGAAGAGAATAAAGAAGAGGCCTGGCCAGCAGGAAAGGATATAACATTGTATCCATCACAAATTAAAAACACATTCTCTCTCAGCTCCATTCAATAAGTGTTTACCAAACATCAGCTTTGTGTTCAGACTATGGTAGAAGCCACCAAAAAGTGTCAGTGCTATTTCCTGCCCCAAGGGGTTACACCCTCTCTCAGGAGAGAGAAAATGACTGCATTATCAACAGACTTCCAAAAAGTGACAGAGAGTAAAGAGATGAAGGCCAATTCCCACAAGCATCTTACAGACAAAAATCCAACTTTACCCAAAATTTGAATTTCATTTCACTTTCATGTGTAATAAAATAATATTATTCTTTTGATTTTTAAACTTATTTAAAAGTTCACTAACTATTTATAACTTACAAGCTATGTAAAAAGAGGCAGTGAGGAGGAGGGGAGGTTTTGTCCTATGTGCCATAGTTTACTGACCCCTGGTGTAGAAGAAAAAAGCTAGTGCACAAAATGACTTGGAGATTCCTCTCCAAACTGGGTGTCACCAAGACAGGAGTCCAGAGAGGACAGAAATGGGGTGGGGTGTGCTGGGCTGGGCTGGTCAGGAAGACTTAATGGAAGAGATGGGATTTGAGAAGAGCCTTGGAAGGAGGGCAGGATTTGGCTGCAGAGAACAGCCTGGGCAGAACGTTCCAGGCAGAAGGGATGAGCAGGAGGCAAAAGCACAGAAGAGGGGAAGATCATGGGCCAATGGAGACCGATGAGGTGTTTCCCCATCCTTCATTGTGACATATTCCTTAGCTCTCCAAGGTTTCTGAAACACGCCCAGAACCTGGTGTTTATGGAGGGGAGGGGTATCCTGTGGGAGCAGTTCTTTAGACTGTGATTAATCATACTATATGGATATTTATAATATTCATCACCCGAACTTGGAAACACTGAGATCCATCTGATCTCTGGTTTAAAACTAATGAAGGGCAAACTAGATTTGATTTTTCTCCATCAGGAAACTTTCCAGGTTTCATTAGTCACCTACATCAAGGCATTTTTATGGAGAATGAACTTTTTCTCAGGCTCTTAATAATATTCTGATTATACCATAAGCTCTAACCCATATTTTCATGGCCAACCCAGAAAGCCTAGTTAAGAGTGACAACTAGCCTTAGCTAGTGACATTTATCTTTTTCTACATCTGTTTTTGTTTTTACTTTGAATTGAATTTTCTCTTAAAAGTTTAGCAATTAGTGGATACTAGTAATTAGTGGATACTTAAAGGGCGGGGGGGTTCTTGCCCTACTTTATCTCTTCCCATGATTTCACCCCCAGCTTATAATACTATTAATTCTCAAATCAGTATCTCCACCCCAGACCTCTCCCTAGAGCTTCAAGTTCAGACATCCAAGTTCCTGCTGGAAGCCTCCACCTACTCCTCCCACAAGTTTTCAAACTTGCTGTGGTAGCAGTCTCTAAGATGGCCTTCAGTGATCCCCACCACTAAGGATTCACGCCCTGGGATAATGGATAATCCCCTCCCCTTCAGTATGGGTTAGACCTAATGAGTCTCTTCTAGCAGAATACGTTAGAGCAGATGAGATATCACTTCTGATGTTATGTTACAAAGACTACAGGTTCCACCTTTTTTTTGGTATGGGGGTGGGGAGATTGAACTCACCCTTTCTTGTTCTCCTGTCCACCCACAGGAAATATACTGCTGTGTTGTAAACTGCCCTATAGAGAGACTTAGTGGCAAGGAACTGAGGAACAAATGGCCTGCCAATAACCCTTGATGAACTAAATTCTGACAGTCATGTGAGTGAGCTTGGAAGCCTTCAGATGAGACTGTAACCCCAGCCAAGCTGTGAGAAAAGTCCAGCCTGAGGCATGTAGCTGAGCAGCACCCCAGTGGTGTAGTGTTGGAAACCACAAAATTTTGAGGTCATTTGTTACATAGAAATAGATAACAATCATATCAGCAAACTTCCTAAACCTGTTCCTTCTAAATTCTCTATTTTAATTGTGAGGAGCACCGTGTACTCACTCGCTTATTCTGTCAAATGAGTCTGATTTGCATTTTCCAATTATAATGGACATAATTTAGTAGTCTTAATTTGTTCCCTGTAAATTCCATCTGGACCTCAAGCCATTTACTGCAGGATTCTGTTAGCAATGATGTTAATGACATCATACTGGGTATCTTTCCACAGATAATAAACCCCTGGGAAGTGTCCAGAGTGATAGAATGGGAGAAAGGAGAGTCTGAAAAATGCTAGAAAATGCTGTCCATAGTTTAAAAATCAACCACATGAATAAAGATGCAACAGGCATGGGATTAGAAGAACAACACTGGGATTCTGGTCTGGGCTTGCTACTAATCTGCCATGGCTTCAGTAAGTCATTCTGTTTGTAAGGGCTTTGGTTTCCTTTTCAAGAAAATGAGGGGCTTAGATTTCATTGAAAGCAGAGCCAAGGCTAGGCTGTCTCAGAATGAACTAAGGAGCTAGTTAAACTTCAGATTCCCATTTCTAACATTCACTTGATGACGATTCAGTAGGTCTTCTAGGATATCTAGGAATCTGTATTTTAAAAATGCACAGTTCCCTGAAGTATATCCAGGTGTGGACATCTGAAATTTAGATCTGTTCAAAGGATACTTACAACTTATCTGTCATTGTTAAACAGTTTTTTAATGCCAGTTCTACTTTGCATGAATTTTATGAAACACTAACATTTTAGAAGACAATTGTGTGTGTGTGCATATATGTTTTGTTTTCATTTTAGTTTCTTCTCAAACCCTGATAGATTCCCTTGCAGAGTCACTGGGATACCTGCACGTCAGTGGAATACCAGCTGGAGACCATGACAGGTCTGAGAATTGAGTGAAGAGTGGCACAAAGACAAATAGCCAAGTTAGCAGATGGGCTCCTTATATTCCCAGTACTGCTTAGCAATGCATGGGACAGCAAGAAGTACAAGAACTCTGTGTGTGTGTGTGTGTGTGTGTGTGTGTGTGTGTGTGTGTGTGGTATATACAGATTTAGCCCTTCTTGAGCTCACCTGAAATCACACCTCCACCCAGTGTCTGACTTAATGAGAAAACATTTGACATGATCTTCAATATAAAGTCATGTAAGCCCTTATTGAAGGACTGTTGAGAATGGGTGAAAGAAGGTCGTGCCAAGTCACACACAGTGGCTTTCTCTCTGTATTGTAGAAACCCTATGTCTCCTCTCTCAGTCCAGCCACTGTGCTTACCTCTCCTCCTCCTCTCTGCCCCTGTCCTCTCTCTCGGGTATTCTTCAGCCTGCCCTCCTGGCCACTAGACCTTTGTAGGCAGTTATCTCCCCTTTTACCAGCTCCTCCCATTTGCTCTATAAAAGAATAGGCTCAACCTGCGATCCACTTTCAGTAGATGAGGGACATGGATCATAGTTATGACTAACATATTTTTAACCTGGTACAGCAAAAAAAGGGAACTAACAATATAAAGTAATGCATACTAAGTAGGTATAGAATTTGAGTTCCAGATGTTCACAGGAGAGGAAGAGATCTCTGTATCAGAATAGCCAGAAAAGGTTTTCATGGAGCAAAGATGATACAAGCTGAGGGCTGAAAATCCTTTACAGGTGAACGGTAGAATCCTACTCTTCTACAGGCCTCTTCCTCTATCAAGGAAGGCCATAAACAGGGAAGTTTTCAACCTGCTTAAAAGGGGGTCAAAACCTGGTGGGTTAGATAAAGAGGAAAAAGAGAGAGAAGATTAGAAAGTAGGTTGGGCCAGAGGGTTGAGGACTATGGGGAAATACACATCATTAAAGAATTTAGAGCATGGGAGTAACATGATTTAGAAAAGTAATTTTTTGTCACCATGGAGGTGGGACTGGAGAACAGAAATCTTTCAAGAAAGGTCAGGAGGCTAATGCAGCATCTGGGTCTTGGTGATGACAGTGTCCCTCTAGGAATGTAGCAACACACAGGCAGATGGGGAGAAAAAATGCAGTGTGATTTCATGGTAGGACCATGGTGGCTGCGTGAATGATTGAATATGAAAAGCGAAAGAGGGGACAGCCAGTGTTGACACTTAGATCTGAAACGGGTTGGCTGAGAGGTACACAGAAATGAGGACTGAAGGAGGGAAAAAATCAGAATGTGGGAGGAGAGAAGAGGATGAATTTGATGTTTGTTCCATGTAGCAGCTCTGGTCAACCCAAGCAAGGTGAAGGAGCCAGTAGGCAGAAGAAACTTTGGAGCAATTTTACCAGCAGTTTAAGGGACATGTAGCAGTTTGGGGAAGAGTTGGGATTTAGATTTGTGAGTATCTGTAATAAATTATATTTACCAGCTAATTAAAATTGCGTTTTCCTATAGTTTTAATTCTTATTAGACTAAAAATTGACTTGGAAAGGATAATCTTGATAATTAGCACTTGTTCTTTGAATTTCAGATATATTCTTGGGAACAGATTCTAATGGCAAGAAGGGTAGGAATTTTAGAAATTAAAAAGGAAAAGATGGATAGCCTTTAAAATCAGAAACAGTCTCTACTTCTGGCAAAGATTAGGAGAAAAAAGTCCTACTTATCTCTGTGTGGGATGATAGAATTTGAGAGAGGGGATACAAAATGACATTTGCATAATACATTCACTTCTGGATAATTTCTGAATGATAAATACTACAATTGCATGTAGACACTCAAATGATGATCAGTTAAAGTTTTGTAAGATTTTTTTTTCCTTTTAAGAGAGAAAATTTTTTTAAAGCCTGTCTAAAACATACAATAACAAAATTGTGTTTCCAGAGTTAATTTGCAGCTCTGGACTTAAGATTTAAGAATACATTAAAATTACTCTCTTGATCAGGAACATAGAAGTATACCGTATTTATTGAGTAAAAATGAACATACATCTCCATTGGTCTAGGTATTCATAAGCTTGAGGTAATTAAGATTAGAAAATAGAGTTGATAGAGTTAGGGGGGCAGAACTGTCACTGTTTCTAGAATTCACATGACTGTTTCCCCAGTCCGCTAGGGACCCAAGGAACCCAGGTTGGTCAGCACTATCTTTGAGCCTTTCCCCATTTATCTCTCTATTCTTTGGCCCTCACCAAGCCAAACTCCATACTATCTATACAAACCTTTTCTACTTAACACACTGCTTTTGCTCAAACGTTATCTCACACTCAAGATGTGTTTTTCCTTCTAGAGTGGATTGCTAACAGCTCACAGCAGTGTCCCTAACTGAGCATTCATTACCTTTGGCCTTAAGCTAGGAAACTGCCTAGCCCAAGGTGACACTCCCCTTCCAGGGTGTGGCCCAATATTTTTAACATTCCTAAAAGCCTGTGATGGATAAGTTCAACACTCCTAAAGATGAAAGTAGAGAAAACATGCATTCCCATAACGGGAATAAAAGAGGGGACATTAAGGAAATATTATGGTATAACTTTGTACCAATGAATATAGCAACTTAAATGAAATGGAAAAAGTTCTTAAAAGGCAATAAATTACCAAGTTGGTGCAAAAACAATAGAAAGGCTGGAAATAAATAAAAATTCATAATTAAAAATATTTTAAGAAGGAAAACAGCCAGATGGCCGCTCTAGAGGCTGAGGCAGGAGGATCACTTGTTCAAAGCCAGCCTCAGCAAATTAACAAGGCCCGAAAACAACTTAGTAAGACCATATCTCTAAAAAAATATTAAAGTGGGGGGCCTGGAGTTGTGGCTCAGTGGTTAAGCACCTGGGTCACAAATAGTTTCACAGATATATTTCAAACATGTATGAAGAAAATATTAACAATCCTAAAAAAAATATTCCTTCAGCAAGTAGAAGCAGATCAAACAACTCCCAATTCATGGTATTAGACAATCATTATACTGAAAACAAAATCAAAGACATTACAGGAAAATAAAGGGCAGGACTGATGTCCCTCAGAAACGCCAGGATCCTCAAACAAAATTTTAGCAATCAAACCTAGCAATATAGAGAAAAGAAAATACACCATCAACAAATGGAATTTATTCTGGGAGTGGAAGTTTGGTTTAACATTCAAAAATCAATGTAATTCAACATACTGACAGACTAAAAGAGAAAAGTCATGATCATCTCAAGAGATGCAGAAAAAGCAATTGACAACATTAAACTCCAAATTATAATTTCAGCAAATGAGGAATGAAAGGGATTATCTTGATAAAGAACATCTGTGAAAAACCTACATTAATATCATATTTAATGGTAAAATAGCAAAAGTTTTCAACTTCAGATCAAAACCGAGGGAAGCTTTTCTGATATTGCTACTTGTATTCAGTATTGTCCTGGGATTTGAAACCAGTGTTATTAGGCAAGAAAAAAAAAAAAAAGAAAGACATAAAGATTGGAATAGAAAATGTAAAACTGTCATGGTCTCTCTGTCTGTCTGTATCTCTCTCTCCATATATGTAAATATATTAGATACATATAACATTAATAATCTACAAGAAAGTGACTATAAAGTAAATTCAGCAATGACACAGGACATAGGTTCTTATACAAAAACCCATTATAATTCTATGCATTAGCAAAAATGAAGAATGGATTTTTAAATTTTCAAAACAATATTGTTGGGTATTTTATTTTTAGTATGGCTAAATGAGATCGTACTGGTCAGACTCTTCCATAGATAATAACAATAAGCTTTGAGGAAAAAAACAAAAACAATATTATCTAAAGGCCTGGAATGTAAAAAAAAAAGTCAGACAGATTCTGGATCAGAGGAAGGAGGTAATGACAAAGGGTGAGTTTCCTATTTCTTATGGCATTATTCTAAAGACAGGCTGCATCTATATTATGCAGGGTAACTAAATTTTTGAAAGAAAATCCAGTCTTTCTGGACTGAAGAAATAGAATACAGATTTCAGGGTACCCTCATTGCTAGAAAGTGAGGGGAGAATTCAAAAAAGAATCAGATAAAAGGAGCAACAAATTTGAAGCTTGATTATTAATCAATAGAGATTATCCAATATTAATGTAACATAGAACATGGGGTTGTCTCATGAATTCAAAAAATGAAATCCATGGATACAAGGGGAGGGGTTCCAAGAGAGGGATACTGGAGAGTGTATTGTCTATGGGGTTTATATAGATCTACCCGGTTAAGG
Source organism: Spermophilus citellus (assembly GCF_964194105.1). Classification (NCBI taxonomy): domain Eukaryota; kingdom Metazoa; phylum Chordata; class Mammalia; order Rodentia; family Sciuridae; genus Spermophilus; species Spermophilus citellus. The sequence continues at coordinate 130,887,437 of NC_138185.1, read as the reverse complement.
GAGTTAGCCCTTTACCCATCCTCCAGCTAAGGCACTCGGGGTCCATGAACTCTTTATGTGCTCTTTGGTCCAATTAGGTTACCATACTTTTTTGGGTACCAGGCAATAGATGTCTCACTATCAGTTAGTTCTTTTTCTTCTCTACTTGTGAAGGAGTTGGCCTGACCTTGATGAGGCCTGGCTTGTGTCCATAGTTTCTCAGCCCTGCTACAGAGATCTGACCTTGAAGGACCCCAAGTTTCCTGCCTGTTCATTTTAACCCTTTCTCCTGCCTCATTAAGAACACAAAGAAAGAATACCAAAGACTGAAAAAAAAAAATTTAACAGAGCTTCTCGGACTTGTACAACAATATAAAAAGGTCTAACATAAATGTATCTAAAGTTATAGAGGAACAGGAGAGGAAGCAGAAACACCAAAGTTTTTGAATAGCTATGACCAAAAATATTTCTATTTTAGAGAAAACATATTTAAAGATTGAAGATGTGCACCAAATACCAGAAGGATAAATATAAAGAAAACTATACTTCAACTGCTAGGGGAAAAAAGATGAAAGAAAGAAAGAAAGAAAGAAAGAAAGAAAGAAAGAAAGAAAGAAAGAAAGAAAGAAAGAAAGAAAGAAAGAAAGAAAGAAAGAAAGAAAGAAAGGAGGGAGGGAGGGAGGGAGGGAGGGAGGGAGGGAGGGAGGGAAGGAAGGAAAGAAAGAAAGAAAGAAAGGAAGGTAAACACTGAAAGACACTGAAAGGAGCCAACAAAATGACACATTGTGTACAAGGGACCAATGCAAATGAATGTTGACTTCTTATCAGAAACAACAGAGGCAAGTAAACAATAAAGCAACATCTGTAGAATGCTGAAAAACAAAAATATTGTTATCCAAATTCTATATCAACCAGAAACCAAAAATATCCTATAAAAATAAAAGCTAGTGTTTTTTTTGTTTGTTTGTTTGTTTTGTTTTTGTTGTTGTTTTTCTGTATCTGAAATTGAATCCAGGGGCTCTTAACCACTGAGCCACATCCCCAGACCTTTTTATTTTTTATTTGGAGATAAGGTCTCATTAAGTTGCTGAGACTAGCCTTGAACTCGCAAACCTCCTGCCTTGGCCTCTGAGTCGCTAGGATTATAGGTATGTGCCACCACACGCAGCAAGATATTGTATTTTCTCTTTTTTAAAATATTTATTTATTTATTTAGTTGTAGTTGAACACAATATCTTTATTTCATTTATTTATAAGTGGTGCTGAGGATTGAACCCAGGACCTCACACGTGCTAGACAAGTGCTCTACTGCTGAGCCACAACCTCAGCCCTGTATTTTCTTTTAAGTGTTGAAAATATTACCAAAACTATTAAATACTTAGGAATAAATTTACTTTTGTACATGAAAATTGTAAAACATTTCTAAAAGAAGTTTAAGAAAACCTAAATAAATAGAAAGATAAACAGTTAATAGATTAAAATACTTAATATTAAGAAATTATTTTCTTTTAAGCTCACATGTAGGATTTACAACCTACAGGCTAAACATAATACCAATTAAAGTCCCAGTGAGATATTATGCAGAAATTCAAAGGCTTAGTTGGAATTTGTAGGAAAAATATAAGGGACCTAAAATAGCCAAAACATTTTTCTGTCTCATAAATCTATACATTGCTGAGAGCAGGATATTGAAGTCTCCACCTGTGGGTTTGCTAATTTTTCCTTTCAACCTGGTGATGACTGAATTGCCTCCTACTGCCTCATTCTTACTGGTTGCTTTACAGGTAGGGTGGAAGCTCCATGCCCACTGGTCCCTGCAGACATGACTGCCCTGACATGAGACACTGAGCACCCTTTTCTTTTACTGGACAGGGGATGGAAGATCAGCTTCCATTCGCCACCATGCAGAGAGAAATCAGCACACTCAGTGTTTCCCATTGATGTTTGAATGGAGTCGGGTGGGTGTTGACAAAAATGTTTTTTGTTGTTAGGCCACCCTTTCTCCCATTCTTTAATGAGAGTAAACAGGCTTTTACTTTGAGCTTTCTTTGTCCTGTCTGTTGGATGTCTAGATCTGAGGGTTTGCAGTTCCCTGTCTAGAATATAGGAGAGACAATAAGGAAACCTGAAAGCATACCACCTTCTTCTTCCTTAAATCCCAAAGTCTCTAGGAAGTCCACTTCTTTTTCCACACTTTAGAGACTTTGTATGCTTGTGGTTGTGGTGTCTAGAAATTTTTAGTTGTAAGGGGAAAGAGTTGGGAGGAATGAATGGGCTACACAATCTTGGCAGAACCAGAAGTGCCTCAATTTGGAAACAGAAGTCTCAAAGTTAGAGGACTTGCACACTATAATTAAGTAATCAAAGCAGTGTGTGATTAGTGATAAGTTAGACCCATAGATCAATGGAATGAACAAGCAAGTCCATAAGTAGATCCACATGTATATGAACTATTGACTTTATTTATTTGTTTGTTTGTTTATACTGGGGAGTGAGTGAACCCAGGAGTGCTTCATCACTAAGCCACAGCCCCAGCTCTTTTTTTTGAGATAGGGTCTCACTAGGTTGCCCAAACTGGCCTTAAATTTGTAATCCTCCTGCTCCAATCCCCTGAGTAGCTGGAATTATAGGCATATGCCACCATACCTAGCTAGACTATTGATTTTTTAAAATTTGTATATACCAGGGATCAAACTCAGACATGCTGAGCTATATCCCTAGTTTTATTTAGTTTTTATTTTGAGAAAGGGTCTTGCAAAGTTGCTGAGGGCCTCACTAAGTTGATGAGGGTGAGTGGCCTCAAACTGGCAATCCTCCTGCCTCAACCTCCCAAATTGCTGGGATTACAGGCAAGCATCACTATACCCAGCTGGGCTGTTAATTTTTGGTACAAGTTGCAATGTAAGTCCCTGAAGAAAGGACAGTTCCAAATAATGTTGGAACCACTAATAACCACATGAATAAACATGAAGTTTGATTCTTACCTCATACCACACAAAAAACTCATAAAGGACCTAGGTAAAAAATAATAATTTAAAAATTTTAGATGAAAGTATAGGAGAATATTTTCATGTCCTCTGAGTAAAGAGATTTTAGATAGGCAAACAAAGCACTACTATGAAGAAGAAAAAAATGGTTAAGTTGAACTTCATCAAAATTAAAATCTTTTGATTATCAATGACACTAATTAAAAAGGTTAGAAAAAAGAATTATTGGTTGTGATCTATATCTGACATAGAACATAGAATATAAAGAACACTTACAACTCAACAAGAAAACAACCTAACTTTTAAAAATGTACAAAATATTTAAATTTTACATGAGAAGACATATAAATGACCCACGAAAAAATGATCATCGTCATTAGTTATTAAGGGAATGGAAATTACAACCAGGGTAAGATGTGGAATAAATCATAGTAATATTGACTAATCAATATATTCTTATATATATGAACCTAATTTGAATAACTAGCAAGAGTAGCTTTGAAAGAACTAAGGAATCACACAAAGGAAACCTGTAGCCTGGGGAGAACACACTAGAAATAGTATGTGCAGCTGGCACATCTCATGGGAAACATGCATGCTATCACAAAATAACTGTGCTTGTTATTAAATGAGATCACTACACATTGGAGGAACCAATTCATTATATTGATAAGTAGTGCTATTAGACAGGGCCTGTCCAGCAGCCATATGAGACATATACTTGGATTTGAGATCCAAAATTTCCAAGAACAACAGGGAATACAGCAGAAATCCCCAGGGGTAACTTCAATTCCAGATGCCACATGCTCTATCCCTTGGTCTCTCTGTACAAGCTGCTAATGATGAGATGTATGTAAACAAGCAGCTGGAAAGTGATAAGAAATAAACTGTGGATTTTAAGATTTCCCTGCCCTGGGTGAAACTCAGTGGTAGAGTGCTTGCCTATCATGTGTGAGGCACTGGGTTCAATCCTCAGCACCACATAAAAATAAATAAATAAAATAAAGGTATTGTGTCCACTTGCAACTAAAGAAATATTAAAAAGAAAAAAAAAGATTTCCCTGTCCTATGGTTATCAGAATAAAATGTCCTTTTCACATCATCCTGGCTGTGTTGGCTGCTTCTCAGTAGCCAAAAAGTAAATTAATGCAAAAGAGAAACTATTTTTCACATATCATAATGTAAGCCTGAGCAAGTGGGACGACTATTCCTGTACCACCTGGGTGCATCTGCTAATTTCTGCAAAGCGTGTTCCAATGGCAAGGGAATTAAGTGGAAATTACATGGTGAACTCCAAGAGCCAAGAGAAGAAATGTTCTTCCAACTTCTTTCCTGACTCTTCACCTTGGTTTTCCAATCCTCTTTCCCTGTGTTCAGAGCCCCCAACTTCTACAAATAGAGATTAATTTTCAGGGATAAGTAATATCTAAACATTCATAAATACTTTTCTCTTATGAGGGTATAGATTCAGCTCCTTTGCTGAGACCAGATTTTGACAAGGGATCAGTGATTGAAATATTGGCAGAGTTGGTAAAAGAGGGAAGGAAGAAAAAACTCCACAGAAATGGAAGATAAATTTTGAGGTCTTCACTCACAGTCTCAATTTATATTTTTAAAAATTTCATATGTATGTGATTTTAAACTAGTGCCATTGTTAAAATGAAGCATTTCTTGCAAATACAAGAATGTCATGACATTCTCCACCACTGCCCCAGATTTCTGATCTTGGATAAAGTTACTGAACTGCTCTATGAACAAGTTTTTTTCATTGATGAAACAGGCATTGCTTGCTTATTTCCAAGGCTATGGAATAAATCAAAGTAGTATTGTCCATCTCAGATCTAACATACATGAATCTAACTTGAATGACTAGCAAGAGTAACTTTGAAAAAGACAAGGAATCACAGAAAGGTAACTTGTAGCATCATAGAAACACATAGAAAGTGGGACATGTAGCTGGCACATCTCATGGGAAACATGGGCATTATTACAATATAGATGTGTTTATCATTAGAGGAAGCCAATAGTCCCCTCCTCACTCTCTAAGTTGGCCCCATGTCATTGCTACACTTCCGATCCTGAGTTAATTTACCCTTTACCTGAGTTCCTTTAGGTTATTACTATAATCTATGTCTCAAAATAGATTTTAATCAAACAAAAGCAATGTAAAATTTAATTAGAAATATCTATATAACTTTTTCAGAAAAGGTATCTTTACCAACTTTAGAAGTCACTGTCATTTAGAATGGGTAAGGAAACAACTAACTTACTTGAAAACTAAATCAGAAATGTAAAAAACTAATATGAGCACTTATTTCAGAATGCAAAGGAAGGCAAGAAATCAGAGGCAATAACAGGCAGGGAGGAGCAGAGATGCACACCCCAACCTTATGATCATTCCCTAGGGAGACATGAGAAAAACTGGTACAAAAACAAGACTGAGAAATTATCCTAGCTAAGAAAAGAGGGAATGAGAAATCTAGTTAGCTTTCATCTAGGTTAAATAAGTCTTCAAAAGAGGCTTGCATCTATCATAGAGAATGAGCTAATGAGAAATACATGCCAGAAAACACGAAGGAAATACATCTTAGCCAAAGTTTCTCAGAAAGCACAGCCTGAGGCAAAAACTTATATTTGAGCACTTTTTTAGGGAGTGTGGCCCCATGAAGCTGGAGTGAAGAAGGGTGGGTGAGTAGGGTTAGGACATAGAGTGTATTAGTTACCAATTTCTCTGTTACAAATGCTACATTACACTCCAAAACTTAGCCACTTAAAACAACACACATGTATTATTGCACAATGTCTGTGAGTCAGGATTCCAGGGTCACTTAGCTAATAAGTGCCTCTCACAAAGCTGGAATCCAGGTGTCTGCTGGGGCTGAAGTCACCAAGGCTGGATGGGAGGAGGATCTGCTCCTTCCCCCTCACTCACGTGGATGTCAGCAGGTTTCACATTCCTGCTGGCTACTGGTTGATGACATCAGTTCTTTCCACTATGGGCATCTGCAAAGGGCTACTCAAAATGAGGCAAATTGCCTTCCTCAGAACAAGGACTTCAAGAGGATGAGGTGCAAGAGAAGGCAAGCAAGTTGGAAATCAGTCTTTTCTAACCTAATCTCAGAAATGGCATTATATCTCTGTTGCTACAATAAGTTTTTAGAAGAGTTCCTAACTCCAGTTCCAAGGGTGTGACCCGAAGGTCACAATACCAAGAGACTCCTAAGACACTGGAAGTTTTTTAGGAATTTTCTACAACAGGAGGGTAGAGGGCACAGAATTAGGGGAAAGGAAGAGCCAACACTAGATATGTTAGCAAGTCGATGAAGAGCCTTAAGAAATACTTCTCAGAACTCTTTCTCTAGGATAGAATGAAAGGGACATTTATCCAAATGAGCTTTGCTCCAGAAGGCATAAGTTCCTTCATTCTTCCAAATTTTGCAGGCACATGCTGAGGGTGGCCATTCATGGGAAGCCTGTGTGCAGGAGGTGAGAGGCATGCAAAGCAGCCATGGGGTCATCCTGACATGGATGGCCTTGAGAGAGAGGCCATAACCCTGCTGCACCTGCATGAGGCTGGAAGGAATCTGCATAGAGCTGTTGCCACAGACAGGTGAGACAGGAAGGTCAGAAATGTTGCATAAAAGCTACCTGACAACAGTCCAAGCTCTAAATATTGAAATGATAGAAAATGAGTCTTCTAATTTGAGGGACCAGAACCAGCACAAATTTTCACGGACTATTACACATGGTCACTCTCAGTCTCCTGACATTTTCCATGACAATAGTAACTTCAATAACCCTAGGTCAGGTAAAATGTAAATCTACATGTTTTGTTTAGTAATTAGGCAAGCATCATCATCATCATTCACTAAGTGACTGATAACTTGATATCATGTCTTAACATGTTTTCCAAAGCAGTAAATTTCTTCATATTCATTTTTTACCTGGAAATATTTATTATATCAAGAACTGTCATAGACTTCAAGAATGTAATATCTAGAAGAAATCTACTTAATCACCTAATTAAACCTCCTGTCTCTAGGCAGAACTATCCTTCAATCATTTAAATTAGAAATACATAAAATAGGGGCTGGGGTTGTGGCTCAGTAGTAGAGCACTTGCCTAGCATATATGAGGCACTGGGTTCAATTCTCAGCAACGCATATAAACTAAAAAATAAATAAAAATCCATCAACAACTAAATTTTTTTTTCAAAAAAACACATGCAATATTTTTAGACCTCCAGACATATCAGTTTTAGATATTAGTGGCTGATTTTAGCAACCTATTTTTTTATCTCTACCTGTGCTCACAAAATACAACTAGATCTAGATAGATTTATAGATATATGTCTACATGTCTTTCTGGAGAGAGAGAGAGAGAGAGGAGAGAGGGGCAATTATTTGCTGGTATTGCACTGAGAATAAGCTTTTTGAAATAGATTGGACACTTTACTTTCTGTAACCTTTTGCAAAATAAGCCTTTTGAGCACAACAGAAAATCTTGAAGAATTAGGAAGTATGAATTAGTAATTCATAACTATGTAAATAGCCTTAAAATCATTATGAGGGCCAGGTACAGAGGTGCACTCCTATAATCCCCATGGCTTGGGAGGCTGAGGTAGGAGGACAGTAAGTTCAAAGCCAGTCTCAGCAATTTAGCGAGGCCCTAAGCAGCTGATCAAGAACTTGTCTCAAGATGAAAAATAAAAAGGATCAAGGATGTAGCTCAGTGGAATAACACCCCTAGGTTCAATCCCACATTGCAAAAAAAAAAAAAATATTATTAGAAGTACTAGCTCTTTGCTTCAAGACAGGTAAGCAGAAGTCTTAAATAGTTTTAAACCACTGATGCAGGTTGAGGGGCTCCATAAGAGCCTCAGTATCAGCACCTTTTACATTGCTGAGAGCCGCCTGTCTTGGTTAGGTGGTTCTGGATTAGGACTGTCACTGGAATATTCCATTAGTTTACATGCACTATCTTGAGACCTAATTGCCTATTCTCAAGAGCATTTGTATGTTGTGGTGAATAACAAATTTGGAGAAGAATCAAAAGAATCTTTCTCTGATGAAGAGAAGGAAGACCGCAATGATGTCAAACCTATTACATGAATTTAGGTTTGTGCCGAGTGATAAACCAGCATTGGAGGCAATATTCACTGCAATGTGTGAATGCCAGTCTTTGCATCCAGATCTAGATCCTGAAGATGAAGACTCAGATGAATTATATGATGGAGAAGAACAGGAACATTATGTCGAAGCACCTGATGATACCACATCAAGTTGCTGAACAGCTTGGGGATGCCGATGTTGATCACTGAAAATGATCTGCTGCCTGAATTTTCTGCTATTAACTGTAGGAGAGAACTTGGTGCCTCTTCTACTCTGGAGAAGGGTTGATGAAAGTCTTTCCTTCTTCAAAACTCAACATTTAAAAGAGTTTTTTTTTCTCAAGATAAACTATACTGAGACAGCAAGTTGTCACTAGAAGGAGTAGCTTTGACCTTTACTAATAAAAGTGATTTAAGTCAACCAAGGAGATACTTGTAGTTTATCACTTACCCCAAACCTTTCTCTGTCTAGGTACATTCTGAATAGGCCTCTAATTCCTGCCTTTATTGTGCACATTGTCTGTACATTAGCAGGCCTGTGATGAAGATGCACAGGAGCTTTGAGTGTAGGTAGACTGGTGGGAAACAAAAGCTAAAGTCAAGAGGTCTCTTAGGAGCCTATAGAAACCTTTACTCATAAGAGAAAAAGCAAAGATCTCAGAGGAATTAGCTTTCGTCATTCTCCATAGAGACAAGAATATTTCACTAATGTGGGGGCCCAAATTAATTAATTCAGGCCTTGGTAGTTAGTGCCTTGGGAACATCCCAGTCACAGATCTTACCACTGACACAAGTGCTTCTACCTCACTTCTACTCCCTCTGCCCTGATTTACAAGTCTGCTCTGTTATAGCCTCTTAGATTACATCATATAATTTCTACACTCTTAGGTCAGTTTTGTACAACAGAACAAGCTAACTGAAATGAAGTCCTCCAAGTACTTCATTTTTTAGGTGCAATCCTCAGCACCACATATAAATTATAAAATAAAGGTATTATGTCCACATATAACTAAAAAATTTTTTTAAAAATATTTTTATAGTTATAGTTAGGCACAATATTTTATTTTAATTTTATGTAGTGCTGAGGATCAAACCCAGTGCCTCACATGTGCTAGGCAAGCACTCTACTCCTGAGCCACAACCCCAGGCCCTTCCAAGTACTTCTAATGATAATGATTTTGTCTTTGTAATAGCTTAACAAATAAAGCTAGATTTTCTATTTATTTTTTTAGTTTGTTCTAATGAGTTATACATGATAGAAGAAAGATTTCAATTCATTGTACACAGATGGAGCACAACTTTTCATTTTTCTGGTTATACACAAAGTAGAGTTGTACCACAGGTGCAGTCATGTACCTAGGGTAATGATGTTCATCTCATTCCACCATCTTTCCTACCCTCATGCTCCTTTGCTTTCCCTCCCTCCCCTTTACCCAATCAAAGTTCCTCCATTCTCCCCTGTGGCCTGCCCGCCCCGGGCCCCCACCATTATGGGTCAGCATCCATTTATCAGAGAGAATATTCAGTCTTTGGTGTTCAAGGATTGTCTTACTTTGCTTAGCATAATATTCTCCAACTCCCATCTATTTACCTACAAATGCCATAATTTTATTCTCTTTTAATGCTGAGTAATAGTCCATTGTGCATATGTACCATTTCTTTATCCATTTATCTGTTGAAGGGCATCTAGGTTGGTTCCACAGTTTAGCTGTGTGAATTGAGCTACTATGAACATTGATGTGGCTGTTTCTCTATAGTATGCTGACTTTAAGTCCTTTGGGTGTAGACCGAGGAATGGAATAGCTGAGTCAAATGCTGGTTCCATTCCAAGTTTTCCAAGGAATCTCCATATTGCTTTCCTGCCGCAGTCTGGCTGGGCACAAATCATGAGCCACTGAAGCAGGAACAAACTTTATTTCTGAACTCCACCAGCACACTCCACACACGCTCCCCGGGAACTATCCCGAACCCCACGCGGCTGGTCCAGGAACCAGCTACCAGAAATATCTCCTCCGGAAATCCCTCCTCCTGCACTTCCCCAACCAATGGGAACTCTCTGGGAATCCCCAGGAATCCCCACGAGAACTCCAAAGTAGCATGAGAACTCCAAAGTAGCAGCCGAGGCGGATAGTAATGCCTCACCTGTCAACCAATACTATTGGCAAAATGCCAGGGGCCATTCCGACTCAGCTGTGGCTCTCAGCACTTTCCAAAGTGGTTGCACCAATTTGCAGTACCACCAGCAATGTGTGAGTTTACCTTTTTCCCAGCATCTTTGCCAACATTTATTATTGCTTGTATTATTGACTAGTTAATCAATACAATTCTACAATTCTAGTCAGAATTGCCATTCTGACTAGAGTAAGATAAAAATCTTAGTTTCAATTTGCATTTCTCTAATTACTAGAGAAGTTGAACATTTTTTCATATATTTGTTGATCAATTGTTTTTCTTCTTCCGAGATGTGTCTGTTCAGTTCCTTAGCCCAATTATTTATTGGGTTATTTATTTTTTTAGTGTTAAATATTTTGAGTTCTTTTCATGTCCTGAAGATAAGTGCTGTATCTGATGGGTTTGTAGTAAAGATGTTCTCCCACTCTGTGGGCACTTCCTTCATGTTATTGATTATTTCCTTTGCTGAGAAGAAGCCTTTTAGTTTGAATCCATCCCATTTATTAATTCTTGATTTTATTTCTTTCACTTTAGGAGTCTGGTTAAGGAAGTCAAGACCTAATCTGACATGATGAAAATTTGGGCCTACTTTTTCTTCTATTAGGTGCAGGGTAGATTTTCTATTTTTTAAAAAAAAAGATTGGTGGGCAAGAATAGAAGTAGGGAACCAATTTGGACACTGTAGAGGTGGTCCAGGTGAGAGGTGATGGTAGACTGGACTAGAGTGACATAATGCACATGGAGAGGAAAAGACATGATCAGGACATATTTTGGAGATAAAATCAATGGAATGTGCTGATCTATTAGATGTGTGGCATCAGGGGAAGAATTCAGGATGAGTTCCAGATGAGATGGCAGACACCAGGTATCTGCTTCAAAATAACCCAGGAGGAGGAAACGAGGGCAATGGTGAAGGGAAAGCAGAATTATCTACAGATTGATCAGTATTGCAGCTGAGTAATGGCTGCAGGTTACATCAGTTCACCATTTAGTTACTTTTCTTTATGCTCTAAGTTGTCCATAATAAAAATAGCTTAAAATTCCACTGTACCTGTTAATTTCAGTTACAGAAAGAAACTCTCAAGAAGCTATCAAAACTACAAATAGACTTTATAAAAGGATGTTCATAGTAGTAGTTTTTATAATATTAAATATTAATGCTTTGAGGAAAAGCTTATAATGTAAGAGTAAGTGAAAAAGAAACAGGAAACATATGTACATATGTATTTACATATATGATATATGAATACTTAAATTAATGATAAAAGTATCAAAAATATACATTAAAATATTGTCATTGTGATGAGAAGATTATGGGTATTTTTTATTTTCTCACTTATAACCTGTATAATTTAATACAAAGAATATATATTAGAAAGAAATATACATTTTGAAAGGAAGAAAAAGAATGATTTATTGGAATTCATCTCCCCTAAGTATGCCAGTTTTATTAAACCACAATGGAATTTCTTTCATTCCAGAACAATTTGTTGACTACCTATTATTTGCAAGACACTGTTCCCTATTTATTCTATATTATTTACATTTATTAAAATGACTCACACCTCAGCTTAGTTCAAAAGAAGGAGATAAAGTTGATGAGAGCAAAAAGAAATGAATTTGGGCTGGGGATGTGGCTCAAGTGGTAGCGCGCTCGCCTGGCATGCGTGCGGCCCGGGTTCGATCCTCAGCACCACATACCAACAAAGATGTTGTGTCCGCCGAGAACTAAAAAATAAATATTAAAAATTCTCTCTCTCTCTCTCTCTCTCTCTCTCTCTCTCTCTCTCTCTCTCTCTCTCCTCTCTCTTTAAAAAAAAAAAAAAAGAAATGAATTTGGTGTTCAAGAAGCTCAGGGTAACTTTCTAAGAAGATAATGTGTGCCATTTGGAAAAACTCAAATGTTCAGTGGAGTTAAACAGTTCCCCGCCTTTTCCTTCATTGCAGTTGCCTCAAGATGGTCTCAAAACCACAGAGTAACTCATATGTCCCACTTCTATTAATTCTAACTTCATGATGAACACTAGCAGAAAAGTAAGTATTGTTCATTGACATCTGCTACAAAAATGTGTCAGCATTACTTGTAAATCCCTGGGAGGCAGAGATATAAACTTTTCTGGGAAACAAAGTTGGGAAAAATGAGTAAACATTACAAGAACTTGTCATTAAAGGGCAGAACTTACAACCCAAGCTGGCAAAATCTTCTTAAGAGTTTTCCTTTCCTTTACTTTCTTCTGGGAAGGAATAGGGATTCTCCACCCTGAGTTTGGGTATCTTCCTAGCCGACTGGGCCACAATGACTATAGAGAGAGCCAGCTGCCTCAGGCAAGATGGTAGATGGACCCTGGCATGCAGTCACTAATGTCTTGTAAGCAACAGGTGTCCCTGTAAACATGTGAGCTTCAAACTGCTGGAAACCACAGAGCCATTGACTCTGGGAAAACTAAGTGAACTAAAATGGCAAGTGACACATGCCATTCATTTTGTTGATCCGTTCTATATGGAAAGGGATACTGCATTGATCCACTATTACAGTGCTCCATAGTGATTTTAAAAAGCAAGAAAGACATAAACACAAACAAAAATGCAGATAACCAATGAACAGCAATCTAAGATACTATTTAGACTGACTTCTGATTTCTGATACTTGCATATTTTGGGACAAAAATGAGAAACAGTCTGTAAAATAAATTAGACTTGGATGGATTTGATATCTAGTGGGATATTCATGATGTATTTATGTATCTCACATGTGACACATGATGATTACAGCATATGAGGTAATGTTATATAATACAGGGTGTACATGAATTCAGAGGGAAATATGCAGCACATAATCATTTGGTACACAGATTCTTGACAGTCAATTTATATTCTTAAAGGAACAGATTTTTAGCTCATTGTGTTTGAAGTTGCATAAATTGCCAGAGGATTAGCAATCATATTCCCATCCATTCCAGTCAAACTACTTCCTACACTGACAGGCATCACACTGACTTTTCTTAGTTGTGTGTAAAAGCTTATATCTTTAACAGGAACATACCTTTCTTCAAGATGAATGAATTTGTCTATTAATCTACTTAGATTGTTCTTCTCCACTAAGACCAGATAAATAGAAGATTTTTAAAAAATATTCAGGTTCTTACTTAATTAACATTTTGAAGTGAATATAAAAGATGTAGCCAATATTAGAATGAATCTTGTCTTTGAAAATTCATAATATATCTGTGTACATAAATATGGATTTCCCCAAATTAGGTAAAGTGAATATATTTTTACTTGTCTCTGACACAGTAGAGTTATGAAGGGACAAGGAAATGCAATGGTATCATATTTGATGGAGGAATTTGGGTTAGGGTAGAGTCTATGTGTCTTAGTCTGTTTTGTGCTGCTATAGCAAGATACCTAAAGCTAGGGAATTTATAACAAAAATAAGTTTATTTAAATCACAGTTCTGGAAGTTGAAGAGCATGGCACTGGGATTCACTCAACTCTAAAGAAGGCCTCATGGTACAGAGCACCACATTGGGGTCGGCGGCACCTGCAGAAGAATGAGTGGCATGTACAGAAGATTCAGGGTAAATCTCTGGACTTCCCAGGAGAACAACATACTCCCATGAGAAAGGCAAGAGACCCTCCTAAAGATCTACTCATGTCTCTTATAGGCTCCACCACCTCAATACCATTATATTGGGAAATTGAACCTCAATATGAATTTTGGCAGGGACAAAACCATACCACTACCTAAATATGATCAACAAAAAGCTTAGGTACAAAATAGAAGAGTATAGTGGGATGTAGGATAGCATAGTATAATACAGGAAAGCACAGGACACTATAGTCTATGTGTTAGAGTGAAGCCTGCTCCTGGTTGAAAGAGTTCATGATGGGATTAATATATATCAGACCATTAGAGAGATGTGAATGATTGCTAAACAGTATGCTGCAAACTGAAGGCCCAGGGAAGCTCACAGAAAGAGGATTCTTGTTCTCCACATAGGAGGTGACCCTTGCATTCTACTTTAGATGAGAGGTGTGTGATCCATTGAAGCCAGGGGAAGTAGACACGACTTTCCAGGCAGAGAAGAAAAAGCATGAACATAACTGAAATGAGCTTTGTACATTTAATGGAACTTAAGAGATCCACCTGATTAAGAGCAGAGACTATGTATTGAGAAAAATGGAAAATCTTTTGGGGAGTCACTCCACAAGAAGCCTCAGAAATCTGGCTAGGGTTTTATGTTTGATATGAACAGGGAGTAGCAAGACTAAAACATATTTAAGGAACATTTGCCTGGTTCCAGGTGCAAGATAGATTGGATGCCTGAAGTCAAGAAGCTTCCCTGGGAGACTGATGCACTTAACAAAAAATGAGCTGAAGAGGACCTGGGGGTAGGCGGTGAGAACAAAGATACAGGAAGGGACATGATCAAAGAAGTCAGTAGATCATTTGATGAGAGATATAGGAAGTGACTGAAGACAGGGTTTCAAAAGGAACCTACAAAGTGAGAGGGAAAACAACTGGTGTTGATGACAAAGATATCAAAGCTAGGATAGACAGCTGTTGTGGAGAGGCTCGTTCACTCTCAGACATCTTGAATTTTCATGTGGATGTCCAAGAAGTATTTAAACTCTAGATATAAGCCAAGAGTTTAAATGGCCCATTTTGGTGCTAAAGTCTAGAGAGGGAGCAGAGGATGTGATAACAAAGCCTGAGGATCCTCTCACTAGTTATGAGACTGAAAGAAAAGAGCGAGCCATGGAACCTAGAAAACCACATTTCATTCCTCATGGTCATGTTGTGGGTGTGAGATATCTTCATCTCGAAGCTGCTGTAACAGAATACCTGGGACTGGGTAATTGATAATGAAGAGAAGGTTCACAGTTCTGGAGATGGAAAGGTCACATCTGGTGAGGGCTCTCCTTTGCCGAGGGCCATCTTGTCACATCACAACATGGAGGAAAACATCACATGGTAAGAGTACATGTGAGAGGAAAATGGGGTCACACTACCTCCTTTATAAATAACCCACTCCTTTGACGACAGCATTAACCCAATCATGGCAGGGCTGTCATGACATACTCACCCCTTAAAGGCCCAATTTATTGTCACAATGATAATCAAATTTCAATATGAAGCTTTGGAGAGGAGAGTCAAACTATGACATGAAGAGAAAAGTGAGTTAAGGCAAAGTATGTTAGACCCTTATCATCCCTTAAGATGCTAATGAAAAAATGGCAGAAGGAGTTCATAGTAAAACTTTAGAGCCTCTTAGGATCCATACAGAATAACCACCTCTTATGTAGATAGAATGTAGGATCCATGAGGGCAATTATTTTTTCTCAGTTTGTTATTTGTGTATCCCAAACCCTAGAATAATGTCTGCTACAGAGTAGACACTCCATTTATTTGTTGAATTAATGAGTAAATGAGTGAATAAGTAGATAATACAAACAGGCATAATGGAATTTATATTTTTTTACTCAAGCCACAAGTCTTTTTTATTTTTTTGACAGAGAAAAACATGCAGCAATTCCCATTTCCACTGTAGAGATGCATGAGGTAAAATCCCTGCTGGATCTGAAGCCAGTGTTCTACAGGCAGGTGTGTAGCAGCGCTGGAGAAGGAGCTTCACTCTGTGGGGAAGGGTAAAGTCTCCCTGGGGCATTAGAAGTCATTGTCTCTTCTAACTCCCCGGTTGTAGATAACACACTATGTGAAGAGAGCCCAGCAAGCCGGGGTGATCTCATACTTAGCAAAATTCCCTGAAGCATGCATAGTCATTGTTTCATTGGAGGCCAACCTAGTAACTGCAGCCAACACTCCTCCTCCCAGCACTGAGCTTCAGATGGGATCCCACTGATGCTATCATCTCCCCAAAACATGGTGTTCCAGCCTCACATACTTTTGGCATGTGTGATGTAGGTGTCTCCCCAAAAGGGTTGAGTTGAGCTAAAAGGGCCCCTTTATTCCTAATCCTCGAGGGGTTCACCGTCTTGGTCTTGCCGGGTGGTTTTCTACAAGTTACATTTAATAAGCTGAGTCTGTCTTTAGTCAGACTTTGGCCTCTCTGGGTTGAGATGACTCAACTTTTGTGATTTCTTACTCCCCTCTGGTTTGATGGGTGGTGTTCTGCCAGAAGGGGACAAAGTCAATCCAGAGGATTCTCTTTTTCCATCAGGAATCCTGTCTGCTGTCTAAAAATCTTAAGAGGGAAGTTAGAGAATCAGACACTTTGAGGGTTAGAAAGGATCTTAGAGATCTTCTGTTCTAGGGCCCTAAACTCATGCAAACAACGGATGAGCAAATAAAATTCACAGATGGATGAAATAAGAGTTACAGGGTCTATATCAAGCAGGAGATTGATGCCCCACCTGGAGGACTCACCTTAAATGATTTTATAACACCATTTTGGCCAAAGCACATCTGGGCACTGATTAGACCTCTGAGACAATTCAATCCCTTCATGTACCAATGAGATATTTGAGAACCAGAGAAGTGGGGAGAACATTTTGCATTAGAAAGAACACTGTATTTGAAATCACCAGACCTGAGGTTTCTGATTAGACTTTCCACACACTATATGACCTTGACCAAGAGGTCAAACCTCATTTCCTTAATTATAAAATGAAGAATTTCCCTGAGATATTTTGTGTTCTAAAAGTCCAGAACTTCCCAAGTTTACCCAACTAACTAGTAGTCCATCCCCAAAGGAGTCTATGTCTCCTAGTAGAATGTACTTCTCACTAAAGGCAAAAGGAGGAAACTGCAAAGACACCTAAAAGCCAAACTTCATTTATGAGATTTTTCTGGCTGCTTGGACAAGTTGGAAGAACCAAGCAGTAGGGAGATCCCTTGGGGCTATAAGTGGGGCTTTCTCTTTACTTACCTGTTGAGCACACATGTTTTCCCAGGGCAGGATATCTGAAGAAGGGGTCTGAGAGGTTCTGAGCATTTATGCTTCTTCTGGGTATAAGTTAGCTAACATCAAAAGAAATGGGAGGAGATGATGGAGACCTCTATTTTGTTTCTTCTTCTTCTTCTCCTTCTTCTTATTTTCTACTGTAGGAAGGTGGAAAACCAAAGAGCTATCCATACATCTCTGCTCCAGCCCCAGATACATTCTCACTTCTGTTGTGTCATCTTACTCTCCTATCAATCAATGCTACTTTAAAGCCAGTACCTGTGCCTTGACCATAACAATCTGGCCTCACCTACATCCTCACTCTTATTTGGTATAATGGTCTTTCAAGTTATAACTTTTAACTACCTTGGAACATTCTGTTCTTTAAAATATTAAATTTATTCTCATGTCCAGCCTTTGTATATGCTGCTACCTCAATCTCAAAAGTCTCTCCTATAGCATGGGGGACTTACTTCCCTCTGGTCTTAGCCAAAATCTGGATAGGAGATGACTGCCCTATCTAAAGTGGCCCACAACACCACCAATCACTATCACACTTCTTGGTTTTATTATGTGGTGTTTATAAAAAGTAGAAATTCCCTTTCTTTATTTATCTTCTTTGCATTCTCTGAATCACCCATTTGAATGTGACAGCCTTGTTCACTTAACATTCTCAGTGCGAGGAACAGTGCCTGAGTTCATAGTTAGGCAGAATAAATATTTGATGGATAAATAAATTATTGTTCCACGCCAAGCATGGTGGCACACACCTGTAATCCCAGCGTCTCAGGAGACTGAGACAGGAGGATTGTGAGCTCAAAGCCAGCCTTAGCCACAGTGAGACTCTGTCTCCAAATAAAATACAAAATAGGGCTGGGGATGTGGCTCAGTGGTTCAGTGTCCCTGAGGTTCAACTCCCAGTACCCCCAAAATAAATAAATAAACTATTGTTCGAGTTTCCACAGCTAATTAGTGGAGAGCCACACCTTGTGCCCAAACCATCCAACTCAAAAGTCTCTCCTACAGCATGGGGGACTCAGTTCTTTCCCTTTAACAGCTGAGCCTCAGTGCAATGACTTGATCAGTACATTATGTAAAGAAGAGAGAATTAGGTCTGAGCTTCAGGATATTGTGAGTCAGAAGAAAGAGCAGTTCACCCAGCTCAGGTTCAAGCTCTGCCTCTCACTGACCTTGGCCATGTCATGCAGTCTTTAATTTTAGATGAAATCTTAGAAATCGCCTAGTCTGAATGAAGGCTTTGAACATGCATGCTTATAGCATCAGAAAACTATCCAAACACAACCTACACAGAACCCTGATATGTAAGACAGATAAAACAATGCTACTCTGTTAAAAGCAGAGGAGAGTCCAGAGCCTGCCCTCTCAGTCTATTCTTTACCTCATTTGAAGTAATTCTGGAAGACACAGTTTGAAAAACCCTGAGTAGGTCAACTACCCACTAAGTTCAAGAAACCTAGAAGTTAGGGTGCTCACTCCATCAGGGTAGCCCAAGCCGTTGTTGGGATAGATGTTAGATACTTCTCAGGCCAAAGTATCCATTTCACAAAAACAAAAGCCACCCCTGTCCAGTTCTAGCAGTCAAAACACAAAGAATAGTAAGATATGGCCCCTGTCTTAAATGAGACAGCTCTAAGCCACCTATCTTAGATACTGTTTTGCAAATTAGAAATGTTAGTAGTACTTGTATCACAAAGTCATTATAAATATAAAAGCCTAACACCAGATAAGAGCTCAATAAATTTTAGTTATTATTCTCAAGATCATCTTTGCCATTACTGTTACTATCTTGCTCTCTTTCTGTCATTACCACTATTGCTTTCCCTCAAAGAACCTATAGGCTCCTAGAAGAAGCAGCTGGATGCATTAGTAAGATACACTTAAAAGTGGTAAAATTCTATTATGGAGGACTGCACTAAAAAAAAATTGAGCTATTAGCTTATAACATCAGAAGACTAACTTATTCAGTAAACATAGGATGCCCATTTATTTGTCCACTATGTCTTGAAACTCCCCAGTTTTTCTTGGCCAGGCAAATTGAAATCATTTAAGTTCTCTAAGATCTTATATAGTACATAACAGCATTGGTACCATCTGGAAACATGTTAGAAATGCACACTTTCATGCTCCACTCTAGACATTTTGTAGCAGAATCTGATTTTAATTGAAGCTTCAGTTGCTTCATGTATGAATTAAAATTTGGGAAATACCACCCAAGTTTTCAGCTGCAAGGTGAGATAACTATTCACTCTGCCTAGGGTTCATGGGAGAACTGAATGAGATGTTGTATATAGAACAGCAAATCCTTACAACAAATCAACTGTCAATTCCCCAGTGTCTGCCAGATTCCTCTACATGCAGAACTTGTAGAATACTGGCAGACTTCTGGAAAGACTTTCCCCACATGCCATCCTATTGAACTCTGCATCAATTTTTACTGAGTAACTGGACCTTCATACTATCTTTGTTTTATAAACTACATATGTTCTCTATGAGTCTGAGGAAATTCCATTAAAATGACTTCTGCCTTGGGGAATGTTTGTGTCCTTGAGCCTGCTTGGTCCCTGTGTGGTCATCTTTCAAGAGTTCGGTTTGACCTATAGTTATTACTCCCACTCTATTTTATGGAACACTTTCAGCCAGCCACATGATTTAATGGATTTAAACACATCATTATTGCCATTATTTAATAGCTCACATGCCTAAAATAATATATGACACATTTTAAAATGCATCTAAGGACTTATTTTAAAATTTTAGTATCTAGGAATTAGTAAAATCTCCTTGTTAAATCTTACCACCCAGGATATTGAAGTCTTAGTTCTAGCTGGCAGTTGGGTGGTCAACACAAATTTTAAGGGGATATATTTTGAGGTTCCACAAGAAGGTAGGAGCCAGACACCACAGCAGGGAGGGAAACCCCACATATCAGTAGAGCCAACACCCTCTTAGGTGGCCCAACACAAAAACAAATGACCCAATAGTTCAAAGCCCCCAACTGACTTCACAGAAGTGACCAATGTAGGCTAGTTATTATAAAATGCTCCTTAAACTCTCCAGAGGGTAGGTTATGAACATGAATCACATGTTATTTGGGAAAAATGAGGAAACTGGGAAGGATCAGGAGGAAACCTAGGAAGGCAAATTTACAAGGAATGTGGCAAGGATTCACTACGTCAGCAGTAAGTCTTCCCTCTAGGTGCTTAAACTAGTATTACCAGCCCATTCAACTTTCTCTTTATTATAGAGAAAGGGCTGCAGAAGGATAAGCATTAACACAAATGCCAGAAAACCATAGGAAAGTGTCCCACATTATGAACACCTACATGACCATCTTCTCCACTGTTTCTGGATTCTGTCTTCTATTGTTGGGTTTGTTGACTTCTCAGTATGGCTTATTCGACGGCTGGATTCCTAGCCAGTTTTGTCTGGAGAACAACAGATGTGAGAGTATTTTAATTTTTTTTAAGATGGTAAGTTCATACAGTAAAACATCAAAGCATATTGAGTGGGTTAATTTTTATTAGATTCACAGTGAAATCAGCATCTTATGACACGGTTATCATTCTAACAGTTTCCCAATATACATGCTGTTTCCTATAACAAGAATTCACAATTACAATTCAACTTAGAATTCAATACTTAGAGGTGTTAAAGGAAAGCTTTCAATATTTTTGCAAGCAGATGTATAAAAAAAATCAATGACAAGGATTTAAAATTAATTTTATTAAAATTGAGATATATTTTCTTTTTTATATATATCTAAACAGAGGCTAATTTACAGCTTGATTTTCTAAAGCAATAATAAAATAATAGTAAACCCAGAATCATTTCTGGGTTTCTTAGTTTAATTTTAATCTAAACTGAATGAGGATATCTAAAACATTTTTTAAAAAGTATTTACATAGGTGGCTTCTACTTGTAAAATTCTATTCTAGATAACTTCGTATATCTTGGAGAAACAGACATCATCCCCGCTTAAGAAATGAGAACACTAAGATTTAGGAAGGCTACGTAATTTATCCCAGATTAAACTACTTATGAGTTACAGTCTTAGGATTGGGACTCAGTTATTTCTGACTCCAAAGCTCAATAATTTCTGCTATGTGCCCTTTAGCTTCCTTGTCAGGACTGCAACCACTAAATAAACAGCCCAGTGTCTCCTGAGGCAACATAATTCATTCCTCATGAACCTGAAGACATGATGGGTAGATGCAATTTGGGTTCGCATTGGCCATCTTGTTTTGGAAACATAATCCAGGAAAAATGCATTCTTCTCTGTTCGCAATGAGTGGGCTCTCTGGGCTGCCTCCATTCCTCTCAGTGAGGAGTCTCCACCCATTGACATCAATGTGTCCATTCCTCAGACTGAGATTGCATAGACTTCCAAACACTTGGGAAGACTCCTTAACTTTGGAGCAGGAAGTGGATGCTGCTCTTTGCTTCTGACAGTTTTCTCTACAGATCTAGTCTCTCTGGTCTTTTGAACATCTTGAGAATGCTATCTCTTTTCTTCAATAATTCTTGACATATTTCCAACTTCTAGCTTCTTTATCAAGAATCTGCCCCACCTCCAGCTTCTTACTTTAAGCATTTGAACTGCCTTAAGAATTTCTTTGACTCTTCTAATAAGCCAGAATATTGGTTGTTTCTCAAGGTTTATAATCTTATCTTCAAGCTCAGTCCCTACATGGTTAGTGATTGCCTCATGCACAAAAACAAACACAACACAAATCAGGTTACTAGGGTAATTTTCTATGTGTGTTCAGACTTCCTGAGTTTTAATATAGCATCATGGTTTCCCTTAAAAACATCTACTGAAAATTAATAACAGATATAGGCATTCAAAAGTAGGAAATACCACACAGATGAAAAAGAAATGATCATAAAAGATAAAGCATAGGACATTTATAAGGAGAATTTTGAAAACTATGTCAAGATTTTAAAGACTAGGAAAGGGAATAAGCTCTTGTTCCTCAAGTCAAAAATCAACCTATCCATTGAATTAAAATACTGCCTTGACCAACTTGTTCCCTGAGGATTCAGAAGACTGGGAGTGGAAGAGGAAGCTGATGCTGATGGCGATATGTATAAGGCCAAAGTCTCTTCCAAGAATTTAGTCTACAGGGCCCCTGACTTCTGTGGGTTTTATGGAGAAGTTCATGGAATACTCTGTGTGCCCCTGAGAGCTCCCTCCCTCCTCAACTCTGGGAAGGCTACGTAATTAGTCCCAGATTGAACTACTTATGAGGGACAGTGATATAACATTAGACTCTGGGATTTATAAGAAGTACAGTTATATCATCATCTGGCCTGACAGGTGATTAGGAGAACATCCCTGTGGTCCACAAGGTGAAAGGACAAGAGGGCTATGATGGCACTTACAGAAGCCTCCAGAAAAAAACTACCATGGCCAAGCAGGAGCACTTAGAGTCCAAGAAAGCCCCTCCCCAATCACTGGAATGTAACTCTGAGATTAAAAAACAAGGTGTTTTACAAGCTAGCAAATAAACATAGAGATAAGATTCAAGGCAGATGCGGTGGATGTTTAGGCAATACCTAGGAGACACACATTTCTAAGTTCCACCTACAAAGAGGACTTTAACATTGCATATATTGTGATGGAAAGAGGCAAGTGAGCTCTGTCATAGTCTGAACCAATAAAATTCTGTTATATCAACAAACAAGAATATGTGACATCTAAACCCTCCAGAATTGTGTCAAAGAGTAAATAAATAAAATTGCATTTCAAAAATTAATAGTGAAACTGCCTATTGCCAAATTCATCATTCTGAGACTGCTAGGAATGGTTTTACTGAAAGCTGTCCAAATATTTAATGATGTATCCTTCCTCAAAAATTTACCATATATGTTAATATATTTAAAATATTTTAAATTTATTTCAAAGCAGTATCTCAAAAGTATTTCAGCAAGAAATCTTTGTGGCAAATGATTAGCTTCCATGGAACATCAATTTAGGAAATGGTAGTCTGTATAAAAGGACTTAAATATATGAAAATATGGGAAACATTGAATGTTTTCTGGAAAATTTGAAGCTGTAGTGATTGACAACAGTAATTTACAATGAAAAACATTTGTGGGGCCTTTGAGGGCAAATGAACTGATTGGCATTTGTTATGTATGAAAAATAAAGACAAATCCAAATTTTTGCCTGACATGCTTAGAATCTCTATGCAAAGCTATATGGTAAAAATGGCTTTTGTCACCCAGGTTGGCTATAATCCTAGACAACCATCTTTCACTACTAGAAAACATGTTTGTTGTGAGCAAGTTAAATGTTAAGTTCAAATAGAACATTCAGAATTGACCTTGTTCAGTAACAGGCAGATAAGAGAATGAATCACACACATATAGATTTCTACCCAATTATCATGTGTTAATTTTACAATAAAACCCAGCTTGATGGTGCATGCTTATAATTGCAAGTGACTAGGCAGGCTGAGGCAGGAGGATCACAAGTTCAAGGGTAGCCCCAGCAACCTAGCAAGGCCCTCAGCAATTTAGGGAGACCCTGTCTCAAAGCATAAAAAGGGCTGGGGATGTGGCTCAGTATTAAAGCATCCCTAGATTCAATCCCCAGCACCAAAAATAGCAACACAAATTTTAATAAAGACCAAAATGGAAAGTCAATAGAAGAAGATGAGGTGACGAGACATCATGTGAGGATACACTGAATGAGGAAAAGCAGGGAGATCTTGTAGGGGGCCATGCACTTTGAAAGAGTGATAGCTATTTTAAGTACTTCTTATAAATCCCAGAGTCTAATGTTATATCAGATTCTAGTCTATGTATTCATCCAGTGAATGCTTACATCAATAGCTATGTCTTGGATCTGTATAATATATGCCTTTTAGCAAAGCTTAATATTCGATAAGTGCACCTGGAAATTAGACTATTCTAGTGCAGGAGCAGAGAGCCAAAATTAGCTTGTTATGAGTTGATGGTGTCATGGAATTCCAGGATATAAATCAGATGATTACTTCCCCCAGGGATTTACACTCATTGCTACCTACATTAACTTATAGGAAAATTCTGAGTAAGTCATCTTTTTTGAGGGTTCTATGGGGCAAAGAAATGAGGCTGAACAGTCAGCACAGGCTCTCTCTAGTAGCAAAAACCTTTTCCAAAATTGATCCAGGGTTTGCCTCCAGGCTAATGTTCTGTGGGCTCCATTCAAGTCAGTTGTGCAAAGTGTCATATTTAAATCTAGAAGTATGCTTGGGTAAGGGAGAGATTAAGTTTAGGAAATCCAACATTAGAAGAAGAGGACTCTTAGACTGAGCAAGAAATTAGGTAGAATGTTAACACTCTGAAAAACAGAAATTAGATGTCAGTATGAAGCAGATTCCATGGCAAATGCATAATGTTTCAGTGGCAGTGACACACACAGTTCACATTTCCTAGGGTGTTGAGAAAATAGTTGAATGTTGAAAACATGTACTTGGTTCCGTGCCACAGGGGATTAAATAACAGAGAAGTCAGAAACAAACTGAACCATTAACAAAAAACAGTAGGATAGTGGATCCTTACAACAACCCAATTACAAAGGTGGACAGTCCATACTCAAATCTAATTTTCTTCTCCCTATTAGATAAATCCAACTAACAAACCAGCTTGCTGTCATTTCTTCCAGCCTTAAAAATCATGTGGAAAATTTCTTACCTGATCACCCTACAATGTATTCATGTATCAAAATGTCACACTGTACCCCATAACTATACATAACTTATATATCTTATATATCCCAGAGTCTAATGTTATATCAGATTCTAGTCTATCTATTCATCCAGTAAATGCTTACATCAATAGCTATGTCTTGGAACTATATAATATATGCCTTTTAGCAAAGCTTAATATTCGATAAGTGCACTTGGAAATTAGACTATTTAACTATACATAACTGTTATATGTCAATTAAAATAAAAATATACTTAAAATATATAAATAAAAAAATTTCTTTATTAATAACTTTCTTCAAAAAAACTCTGCAAAACTCTCAGAGCTATTTCTACCTTCCATTGCCACTCTCTCCTCTCACTCCTTCAAAGCCACTATTCCCATAAACATCCCTTATCAAAGTTCCAAATAATTTCAACATTATTGAATCCAGTGGTCAGCCCTCAATTAACCAACCCATCCGCCTCAATTGCTCAGCAGCACTTGACATAGTTGATGTGTGATGATCAGATAATCCAGTCCTCTCAGACCTGGGGTAGTGCCGTAGGTTCCTCTCTAGTCTGGCTCCCAGCTTCTGTCTTTGCTTGCCTACACCCTAGTCATCTTCTAGCAGCTGAAGCCATTCTCCTGAAATTAATTCAGATCATGTTACTTTGATAAATACTTTAGTCTTAAGTCTTTACCAGGGCTTACAAGACCCTATGTCATCTTGCCTTTATCTCGTCTGTACCACTCCCCTCCCCTCCCAGCTCACTTGATTACAGTCACACCCACCTCCTTGATGTTTCTCAAAGAAGCCAAGTACACCTCCACCCAGGACCTGGACACCTGCTTGTCCCTCCATCTGGAAAGCACTACCTTACATAGTCACAGGACTATTCTCCCTCATTTTTTTTTTAGTTTCTTACTCAAATGTCATCATAAAAGCCTGACTACCGTACCAAGATATATTACACAGGCACACACAGAAATTGCTGTCACTGCCTCCCAGTGCTTTTTTCATTGTACTTATGAACACTTTTCACATGATATATGTCAAATTTAGAGTTAATCATTTATCCCCTCCATCAAGAATGGAAACTCTGAAAGGAGGGACTTTGTCAATGTCCCTAGTGTCTAGAACTCTACCAGATACATAATAAATATTAAAAGATTTCTTAAATAAATGAACAAGCCGAATAACTAGGAATGCTTATACATTCCAATAATAAATGCAAGCGATTGCCCTCTGAAGGGGAAGTTTTTCTTGGCCATTCACATAAGCATTTTGCAATTATAGTATATGAATGTGGAATTTTATGTCATGGACCATCAACCACAGGAAAATTAAAATAAATTGCTGGCCACAAAGAAATAGAAAGTAATAATTAAGGGCTAGAAAAAGGATTAGACAATTAGTCACCACTTGCTTTGCCAGAGTGGCTGAGAGCACAGGCCTGGGAGGGAGGCAGGCCTGGGTGAGTCCTCATGCTGTGCTCCACCTCTACCACTGGGGCACGTCCCCACTCTGGGTCTGAGTTTGCTTATCTGTAAAATGCAGCTAAAACCTTCCAGAGGTAGATAATTATAATGTTCTTAGCACAGCCCCTGGCACAGAAAAAAAACTTTTAATACATGCTGGTTTTATTATTTTTAATGTATTGGTCACACTACTTCTGATTTTCAGTACACTTCACTAATAGCTGGTGGTACACATATCTTCCTCAAGAGGATTCTCTAAGGGATAAGAAGCTATTTACTGGCATTACTGATGAGATTCCTCACTCTTTTGTAGGGATGTACAGAAATCTACATGTAATACCATTAACCGGTCCATGAACCCAAGCCTTAGGCACACATGAAAAGTTGTTGAGAAAAACAGAATCCACACTCAACTGATATCTCTATTGAATGAACTACATGAACACACTTGAAGTTTGTTTCTTATGTGCTTCCTGTCCCTGTACACCAAGGAGCAGGTGACAAGCCTATGCAGTGAGGCTAGGACAGTGCTCTCTATAGCAGTCTGATTAGAGTTTCTTCTGTGGGTCTCTGATACTCTTGCTGTTTATGACCCGTTTATCTGTGCTGGGATACCTTCTACTTTGCTTCCTTGTTCCTGCTACTAATGTTATTTCTAATTTATACACTTGTTCCAAGCCTCAAGTCTGTTCATTAATCTTTTATTTTATTGGTACTGAGGACTGAACCCAGGAGTGCTTTCCCACTGAGCTACATTCCCAGTTCTTTATTTTTATTTTTTTATTTTGAGACAGGATCTTGCCTAATTACTTAGGGCTTTGTTAAATTGCTGAGGCTGGCCTTGACTGTGATCCATCTGCCTCAGCCTCCTGAGTGGCTGGGATTACAGAGGTGGATCATTGTGCCCCACTATTTATTAATTTTAAGACTGGCTAAGATTAAGTGACTCCCAAAAAAGTTTGGAACAATTCTTTCCTTTTCCCTGCCTTACTATGTGGCAAACCTCACAGCAAGGTAACAGAAAACAAGCATGGTACCTGACCTCTTGGAGCTGGAGTCTAATGAGGTCTAATGAGGAGCATAGATGTGTGTGTGTGTGTGTGTGTGTGTGTGTGTGTGTGTGTGTGTGTGAGAGAGAGAGAGAGAGAGAGAGAGAGAGAGAGAGAGAGAGAGAAAGAGAATGTAATTTAAGTTCCCTACAAAATACAGGAGAAGTACTATACCTAATCATAAAATACTAGAGAATTGAGAGAGTTACATTTAAGGAAATGTTTTCAAGTCTTTTGACCATGACCCACACAAGAAATATGATTTATATTCTGTGAGTTTTTTTTCCATCTTGCTGGTGTGTATACCTACTATATTGATTTTATGGCCTTTTGATTAATGACAAACTTGAGTCAGCTTGAAAAACATTGATTTAAGGTGAACATTGAAGATGAGTATTGATCAGCTAGCTCTAGGGTAGTAGAGCAGGGATTGAGGGAAAGAGACACAAGTTCCAGGCAATAAAATATAATGCAAAATGTCCCCACAGTGAATGCACATTAATTCATTTTCTCTCACCCCTACTGTTATGATTATGATTAATTGCTAACCAGCTATTTCTGCTTTCTTCTAGGGTGTCCTCCTACATTCTAAGGACTGAAAAGTAAAAACTACATTTCCCAGACTTCCTGGCACCTATGTTCTGCATTTCAAATAGGTTCTGCCAGTTAGCTGCAGTTGCAAGATGAGGAGGATGGAACTGAATGAGACATTGCCTTACTATGAGTTCTAGGTGGTTATGGAGAAATCATGATCTTAAAAGGCATGGCATCTACACAATAGTGGCCAGGTACAGGGTTCCGCTATCTAGTCACCAGATTTGGCTACTGGTAGGTGTGTCCACGGTAGCAGCAACATCCTGACTATGACATTATATTCTTAAATTTAACAGTGGTCTCTGATTCCTATTTCCTTTCAGTGGTTTTGTAAGCACCTATTCACCTAGTCCCTGTATTAAATCCTCTCCACCAATGCCCCCCTTTTTATGCTGAGTATCAAACTCAAGGTCTCACACATGCAAGGCAAATACTCTACCATTGAGCTACATCCCCAGCCCTTAAATCCCTTTCTTTTTAAACTCCGTATGCTGTGTCTTAGATCAGTTTTCTCAGAAGCAGACTATGAGATGAGGATTTATGTGCAAGTGATTTATTAAGGAAATACTTCCAGAGCTAATACAGAATAAGGAGAGAAAAAAGAAAGAAAAAAGAAAAGAAGGGGGGTCCATTAAAATAGAAGAAAGATCCATGGAGTAAAGGAAGGGGATGGAGGGTGAGGAAGGGCAGGATAAGGAAAGACAGTGGAATGAATCCCATCTAACTTTCCTATGTACAAATATAAATATACCACAGTGAATCTCACCATTATGTACATCCACAAGACACTAATAAAAAAAACCTGTGTAAAAAGCAGAAAGATCAATAGAGTACAGGAAAGGAAATAGGGGAGAAAAGAGGGTGGAGGAAGGAAAAGGGAAGTACTTGGGATCTAATTAGAGCAAATCATATTCTTTACTTTTTTAATTAAGTCAAAATGAATCCTAATGTTACGTATAACTAAAAAGAACCATTAAAAAAAGAGAGAAAAAAATGCTTCCAGGAGAAACCACTGAGGGTATGTGGGAAGTGGGGCTGGGAAAGGGAAACTGCCAGATCCCACAGAAGTGCTCTGGAGGGCAAATTACACCTCAAAGGTTGACCTAAATTGAGGCAAGACAGATAGGCTTCCAAACCTCACACCATCTGTCTGTCAGTGGCTATAGCCCATGAAGAAGGGCACAGAGGAAGCCCTGTGCTTACATAGTTCAGGAACCCCAGGGTGAGGTAAGAGTGATTGAAAGCAAAGACTACAGAAAAATGCAGGAAGAATACATATAAACACTGGAAGTGATCTTGAGGGCCTATGAGGAACAGGGTCTTTACAGGGTGATTTTTGTTTCTGGCACTCAAACACTGACAGATTTAGCAACAGAAGATCACAAGTTACTGTTTACTCACTTACGCTCACTGTCATTAGGTTATAATTACCTGAACTAAAAATGCTATTGAAATTGAACCTGCAACTAAAATACATTTGTGGAATTTGTATATGATCCATACCCATAAGCAAAGGGCTTAGATTCAGCCCTTTAGGCTTTGCATTTTCTACCTCAGATACAGGATTGTACTGAAATAGGTTGGCTTTTATATTTCATTTTTCATGTTCATAGACATATAACAATGGAGAAAAATACCCCCAAAATCATAAAAAACTGACATTGGCAGGGATCTTGGCATCCTACCACATAGTGGGGAATGCATTCCTATTAACCTCAAACTGTACCCTGAAAGAACAATCACGGTTTGCTGTCAGAGAAAATGCCCGTTTATTGAGGAAAAGCTCTGCATATTTATAGAGCTGGGGGTGGTCTGACAGTTGGCATGGGGTGCTTTTTGATTGGTGGGTAAGGATCAGGTGAGCCAGCAGTGCTGGACTGATTGGTGGGTAAGGATCAGGTGAGCCAGCAGGGCTGGTCTGATTGGTGGGTAAGGATCAGGTGAGCCAGCAGGGCTGGTCTGATTGGTGGGTAAGGATCAGGTGAGCCAGCAGGGCTCACCATTGGACGGCAGGATCATGTGAGCCAGCAGAGCTCACCTTTGGACAGCAGGGCTCACAACTGGACGGCTCTTCTTGGGGGATGGGGAAGTTAGTCTTTGGAGCCAGGGCGACTCCCAACATACCCTACGAAGAGATATCCACTAGCTCCTCTGCTGGATCCCTCAGTGTGCAAAGAAGCATTGCTTCCAAAACAGAAATCTGAATCATTTAATTTTATGTCTGTTTCAGAATCTGGTGAGGATTTTCTGTTACACAATATACTTATTTCTCCCAAAGTATTTTTCCTTCTTCAAGTCATCAATTTGACAAGCATGGTTTGCCCAGCTGATTAACAAACCATTACTAATTCCCTTCTCTTTTCCAACCTTTAATTTTAAAACCTTGCAAAATTGGATAAGACATATATGTCAGAGTTTTTATAATAATTAATTAATTGATTTTTGGTACTGGAAATTAAAAGTTTTCAAAAGGTAATTTTGTTGTTTTTGATAATAAAAGTAGATAAAATTGTTTTTGATTTTCTGATGGAAAGTCACATCCAGTCTTTTTCTGACAGATGTGAATAACACCAAAAAAATATCAATCAGGATCATATCACTACATATTAAGAATATGACTTGAATACAATGCAGTAGTTTGGATCCAGGTACTGATTTCCTGGTTATTGTTGGTAATATAATTAGAAAGCATGGGTGATTGGTTATTTGTATTTAGGCATTCTACATCATGAGTACCTAGTTATTCTCTTTAGGAAACATCACTTCCTAGTTATTCTCCAATAGAGGAACCTTATAGCTTTCTCTCCAGAGCAGCCTAGATGACAGGATCCACACTTGGCTCGTTCCATGACTTTTATATCTATCTTTATCTCCAAGGAAAATTGCTGTATTTCTCCAAGTGAGCCCCATGGACTAGGGTGAACAGGGTTGGGCTTGGGGTAGGATGGGACAACATTTGATTAACACAAACTTTGTGAGTCCTCGCTCTCCATGTAAAGATCCGTGTGGGGGGTGGGGAGGATTCTCACTTTCTTCTTTATCTCAACTAAAACATTAGGGAGGCATTATTAAAGATAACATTATCAACCAAGACTGATACTGCCCAGGATTTCTTTCCTCTTTCTGCTTATTCTGGCAATTACACCAACACTTTTCGTACTCGTTCCCATTACCTCTTTTTTATTTTATAATTCACCTTTATAATATTATTTTAACCATTCAAAGTATTCCTCCACACCATCCTACAAAGAGTCACATTTTACTGATTCAGAAGACTTAACTGCTTTTGGTTAGAAATCAATGGGTCTATTTCTGAAAGTAATACTATTCCAGGTCAACAAAATAATCTCAGTAAGTTCTCAAGATTCTGAAGACCATATTCTCTAAATTGGAATTTGTAACTGAAGGTTAGGTAGAAAAAATAAAAAATACTTAAAAATCATTTTCTGCATAATTTCATGGTTCAGAAATAAAATGGTTAAATTACTAATTTAGATAAAGCAAGATATAACAACAATAATAATATTATACCTTTAAACATGAAAATTCTACCAAAACTGAACTAAGGAAAGTTAATAATTTTAATTAACGAATAGCCCTTTTTTTGGCAAATAGAAAAAACAAAGTAAATAGTTAATCCAAAGATCTAGATAAAAAGCAATAAAATAAATCTCAAGAGAAAAAAATATATATATTCTTAAATTTTTAAAAGAATAATAAAATAAGAAGTAAGAGCATTACATAATAGAACTTTCTACTTAACTAGAGGTAAATCTATTTAAGAATGGATCTTTTTCAAAATGACCAGTAAAATAGACAAAAGTGTGTTAAAACTAAATGAACTAAATGCATACATACACACAAAAGGCAACAAGTAAAAACATTAGGATTAAGGAAGGAAAATTTACTAGAAATAACAAGAAACAGAAAATTCATAAGAAAATGTCATATAAAACAATTAGATCAAACTTTTAATTTTCCCTGTAAAAGACATTTTTCTAAGGAAATATAACTGCTTTAGTTAACTACTGCTGCATAACTGTCTTAAACAGCAACTTAAGACAATAAGATGCGTTTTTGTTCACAAATTTTTAATCCAGTTGAGCAATTTTTCTGGTCTTCAGGGCTCACTCACTAGTCTACATTTGGTTAGGCAGTTCAGTTGGTCTTGCCTGGGATCTTGCACATGGTTAGGGAATGACTGACTCCAGGCTAGTCTAGGATGATCTTGGATGGGCCACTATGTTTTCTTTCATGTGGTTTCTCATTTTCCAGTAGGAGAGCTTGGGCTGATTCACATCGAGATGGCAAGAGCAACAAAATGCCATATAAGGCCCAAGTTTCAAAATGGCATAGCATCACTTCTATCAGATTCTATTGGTCAGAGTGAGTTACAAGTTCAGCCCACAGTCAAAATGTGGAAAAAGAATATCGATATCTTGATGGGAAGAGCTGCAAAGATACACTGTGAAGGGCATGGATACAAGAGGGTTATTAATCAGGCCCTTTGATGTAATCAAATAAACACAAAAGCTGCCTAAGAGGAAGCATGGATATACCATGAAAGACACAAAAAAGTTGTTAAACTCCCTCCAAAATATTCATCAAAATATTGCCTTCACTGGATAGTTCTTTCAAACACTTGAGAAACAGAATTTTTATACTAGTATTTGGCCCATGGCTTAGATAAAGTATAAAGACCTTAATTCATTATATAAATATACAATAGGCTGATATTATTAACAATTTAGAGAAAACTGGAAATTAGTACCATTCAGAACTGTAGACCTGAAAAATCTTAAATAAAATACTAGCAAATAATATATAAAGGAATTTTAAAGGGAGGAAACTTCATGGTTATTGAATGGTTTATTTTAGGAATTAAAAAATAGCTTAAAATAAAAACTATTAATAAAATCCAGCACATTGAGCAAAGAAAAATATTTTCAATTATCTTAATTAAATACTAAAAACACACTTGCTAAAATTTAGCATTCAATTACTAATAAGAATCAAAGTAATTTATTTAAGTTGGTCTTCAGACTAGTTTTAAACCAAATTCAATTGCATGTTTAAACATGTACAGCACTGGTTGAGTAAGATTATAATTCTGTATTTTAAAAAATGTATGAGTTCTCTGTTCATGTTTATTATTAAATGTATTTAGGAGATGTTAAGCACAGACTAATCACATCTAAACAATTTTTTTAAACAGATATTTTGGAGCCTATAATATGCTAATATGTTTCCAAAACATATTTGGACTACTGTTTTTTAAAATAATACTTTGAAAAAAACACTGTTACAAAGGCTTTTTCTTCTAAATTAGTTGTAAGGCAAGAATGAATCATGTTACCATTAGGATTTGATATTATTCTAGTAGTGCTACACAATATAATCAGAGATGTGAACAAAACCAGGGCAGGATATGTATTTTGGAAAGAAAAAGGCAAAAATTATTATCATTTACTGCTGATAAACACATTCCTGGAAGACTCAGAAAAATAATCAGAATACTATTTGCTATTGTCTGGATTTTGAATGTTCCCCAAAGGTTCATGTTAAAGGTTTGATTCCCTAGTGTACAGTGGAACCTTTAAGAGGTCGGGCATGAAGGGGGGTCTTTAGGTCACTGGAGTGGGGTATGCTCTTGAAGAGAAAGTGGGACCCCTGTCTCTTCTTTCCTCTTTCACTTCCCAGTCATGAGGTGAATGGTTTTTCTCCACCGCAGACATCCTCCATGTTGTATGATCTATAGGCCCAAAGTGACAGGGTCAAAATAATGACAACCTTAAATGTCTAAAACTGAGGAAAAGTAAACCCTTTCTCTCTGTAAGTTGATTACTCAGGTATTTGTTATAGCAACAGACAGTTGACTAACATACTACTATACCTAATAAACAACTAGTGTTATGCTAATTGAATCACAAAAATTCATAGGTTTCTTATATACAGATTTCAGTTCATCAGAAATTATAATGTCCAACATTTTAATTGTTTTAAATTCTTCATTTTTGTACAACAACAACAACAAAAATCTAGGAATAAACTTAAGGAATATGCAGGACCTATATAAAGAAAACAAAGCAATACAATAAAAAAATTTTCTGACAAACGTAAAAATTAAAATAACAAATACAGTACATCTTAAATTGAAAAACTGAACAATACAAAATTTCAGTTTTACCTAATGAATCATAAATCCCATAGAATTCCATGTCATTTTTTAATTTAAATAAACAATTAAAAATGTTATCTGGTGGGGCACAGTGCCACATGACTGTTTTCCCAGTGAATCTGGAGGCTAAGTCAGGAGGATTGTGAGTTCAAAGACAGCCTCAGCAAAAGCAAGGCACTTAGCAACTCAGTGAGACCCTGTCTCTAAATAAAATACAAAATAGGGCTCGGGATGTGGCTCAGTGGTCAAGTGCCCCCGAGTTCAATCACAGGTACATGCCCTGGAAAAAAGTTATCTGGTTTCCTATGTTCATATGTGAATATTCCACCAGTGAAACTCCACATCATGTACAACCACAAGAATGGGATCCTAATTACAATAAGTTATATTCCATGTATGTACAATATGTCAAAATATACTATTTTATCATGTATATCTAAAAAGAACAAATAAAAAATATACAAAAAATGTTATCTGAAATGAGTGTGCAATGATAGCTAGGAAAATTATGAACAAAAAGAATACCTCTATCAGATATGAAAGTTTACTCTAAATTATCTACATTATCATCTATGTGATATTGGTACAAGTACTATGAAATTAATGGAACAAAATAAAAGGTTCAGAAATGCTGATATTTTATAAATTATTCTGGGAAGCAAGTGAGACTTCATACCTTTGAAGAAGGAAAAAATTTGTTATTCAATATATAGCATTGTGACTCTGCCTATTTGGAAATATACTGACAACATACTAAGAACTAAAAAATAAACACTAAAAAAAAAAAGAAACCTTAAGGGTACTGAAAGTGTACACATATGTACATGTCTTAGAGCAAAAAGTTTCTAAGAAAGACCCAAAAGGTAGAGACCACAAAAGGAAAGAACATATCTACATGTGAAAAACAAAGTCCACCACATTCAAAAAATATACAACAAATGGAAGAAAATATTTGCAAAACATATGACACAGGGATGATACCTGAGATATTTTTAAAAGTACAAGTAAAATAATGCAAACTCCATCTGAAGTAACTGTAAGAAATCCAGTCTGTTCTTTGGTACTCCCTAAAAGCACAGAATCCCTTTGTGTAGTTTCTTGTCAACCCCACTCCAAACCCCCACTTGCATTTTCTCCTAGCTGGCCTCTCCCATTTCCAAACAGCCTACTATGTGATGTCCATGTGTTCACAGAAAATCTCACTTATTATATACAAGATCACCTCTTCCAGGTCCAATCCACTCCAGGATAATAGGCTTTAGGCTTCAGTGATTTTCCAAAAGTACTTTCCCCCACTACCTAGAGTGATTTGGGAATACTGTGCAACACGGGTACCATTACTTTAAATTCCATCTTCTCCAGAGTTATAGGACAAAAGGAATTGAAGATGTTTCTTTCTCTTCATTATTCCTGAGGCCCTCCAGTCCCAACTTTTAATGTCCTATGGGTGACTGTTGATTCACATACACCTACAAGAAGAAGGAATTTTTATAGAGTTCAATCTATGTATATGTAACCAAATATAAATATATAAAAAGGCAAATTAAAACTACAATGAGATAGGCTTTATTCATTCGATTGACGAATAAATGTAATGTCCAGAATTGGGAAGGACATGAAGTAATAGATACTATCCATATTGGGCAAATTGTTAAGTGATTTAGGTTTAGAGTATCAACAGACAATAAGCTTCAAAATGCATAAAAATATGCATATCCTTTGACTCAGAAATTTTATTTCTAGGAATTTATTCTAAGTAAATAGTTGAACAAGTGTCTATGGGTCAGGAATGCTTGTTATAAAATTACTTACAACAGCAATGAAACACATGCATAATGGAATATTATGCAGCCATTAATATCACAACTATATTAACTGGCTGAACATCAGAACCACTAAGAGACCTTTCCAAAAAATATAGATTCTTGTTTTTCATCCCCAAAGAGTTTGATATAATAGGTCTGGCATTTGACTGGAAATCTGATTTTTTTCCCCAAACTTTCTAGGTGACACAGAGCCAGACTTGAAAATCACCAACAAGGTCAGTGTTTCCTAAAATGAACCTCTCTGGTAATTCCCACACACTGTGCTCTTCCCAGTTAACATTAGACACAACTTTCCAGCCCTTGCACCATCAAACTCCAAGGTTTCACCATAAGGTAATCTGATCTGGCCTCCTTCTTTATTTCTACTAACACCCCTTTCCTGCAGCTCCCTATCAGAATGCAGAGTCCCCTGTATTATCTCTGGCCTAGATCTAGGATGGCAGCACAGGGCTGTCTTTCTTGCACCTCCCTCCCTGCTGAGGATCTCTTTTATATGTCTGAGTCCTCAGAGACCATAATTTATAAACTGTGAAGTAATATATTGATTATATGGTTTCTTCATCTGTTTCCTTCAAAACATCCAAAACCCCAGGGATGCTTAACCACTGAACAACATCCCCAACCCTTTTTTTTTTTTTCATTTTTTTTTTTTTAATTTTGAGACAGGGTTTCACTAAGTTACTTAGGGCCTCACTAAATTGCTGAGGCTAGCCTTGAACTTGCAATCCTCCTACCTTAGCCTCCCGAGTCATTAGGATTATAGGTGTGCATCACCATGTCCAGCTCAAGATTAATTTTTGAGGTCAAAATACAAGTGGTAAACCTTCCTTGTTATAAGATTGAAAAAGACTACCTAAAATATTCCAATCAAAAGAGTACTCTAGCAGGTAATAATCTACAGCAGATGGAGATAGTAATGCACACTGTAGATTCACTCACTTCCCTGTACCTTCTGAGGAAAAGCAAGCTGGTCAAGTCCAACATTAAGTCTGTCTGATCTATATGCCTTCTTCCATTTATTCATAAAAAAGTAGAATCCATAACTGAAATAAACACTGCTTAATGCTAAAAAATGTAAAGATGACTTTGAGTATTAGTTTGATGAAGAAATACCTTTCAGATTCCAAGAATAAAAACAGTTCTTTGTCTCCTGAATGAATGATCTTTTACCCAGAGAAACAGACTTAGCACATATGGGTAACACACAGGCAAGTAGTAAAGTCATTTCCATCCTTCTGAGGCTAAGTGAGAAAGGGAAATGGAGAAATCCCAGCCAAACAGGTTCAAAGGGTCACAGTTGCCAGCACCTCTTACACAGCATGTTTAGTGCTGGATATGTGGGTGGAGTTGTTCTAATAGATTGGGGACCCCAAGGAAACTGACCCCTTCCAAATTTTCCAGGGTTTAAAATGGGTTTAAGTGAGTTAAAAAAAAAATCTTAAAATGCTCCTAGCCCATAGAAGCCACTCTCACTATGCATATGTTAGCATTAACAGATGAGGGAAAAAAATATCATTGTACTATCCTCTATGAGACCAACTGGATACAACCTTGACCCTTTTCAAGAGTAGCCAGGATTCCAAATTATTTTCAGATCAAATGCAATAATGTCAGGAATTTGCTTTAGATTGCTACAGAAAATAAATGTGTGTATTAGGGAAGGTAAATAGATACAAGAGCTCATCAGCATATAGTTAAGTATTATCATATAGTTTGAACACATCCAAAGTCTAATAAGTATATTTCAATCAAGTTGCACCAGCCAAGTTTACATTTACAGGTCAGAGGCTTCCTTTAGTGAACAAGGTGATCAATAATGTCTCTAGAGGAAATCTCAAGCCCCAAAAGGGGACCCCATCAAAACACATCCCAGAACCTGTAGTAGCGTGTAGCCTTGTCATTTTATGCCAGCATTAAGTTAGAGTTTTTCACATAATGGGAGGTCTTGACTGATGAACAGCCAGCTAGTGATCCATAAAAACTGATCTTATCCCCCTCAAACCCATCCAGAGACTCTTTCAATTTCAGTGAACAGGCTATCCCTCTTACTACTCCAAGAGGCAAATCCAATCACCACAACCTGCTTTCTGTCAGCCAAGATACTGATAATGGTATTTTAAATGTTAGGACTTATTCCTGTTTTCTCCACTTAGTATATTTTTCCAGGGTTGCTAACCAGCAAGTCTTGGGCCCACCTAATAGGGTTTTGAGATCATTAAAGCCAATTCAGTACTATTATATGAATTCCATGAATTTCGTTTTCTAAATCAGTGGCTATTAAGTGGAAAATATGCTAGGACCCAAAGTCCCCAAATTACTATCTTTATTTCCCCTTCACTCTAATTTTAACCAGAGGTCATTCTCATTAAAAAGCCTCTGGGGTCTTTGATAATGTAAGTTTTATACTCGCTGAGAGATCCTTGGCCCTTTCCTGTGGCTGCACTCATGCCAGTCATCCAGCTGCTATCAATTAACATTCCATCAGTTTCTCTGTCAGTTTGGGTTAGGCTTGACTGAATCACAGGTACAGTCTACTTGGCAACATTTTGATCTCACAATGTGCTCCCCAGAGTTAGAATCTTTAATGAAATTCCATTCAAAAGCAAAAAACAAAACAAAAAAACATTTATTGAGCACTTATTTTGTGAAGATCACCAGTCAATAACCATTATTCTAATTAGTGATAGCTAACCTAATTTCCAAAATAAAGATTATTAATGCATTATTCTATATTGAACCAAGAACCATTTTTTGACCTTTGCGGAAAAATGGCATGAGTTATTTTTTAAAAGTAAAGAAAGGGAAGGAATAAAGGACAATAAAGACAGAAAAAAGAAAGAGAAAAAGATATGAGAAAAAAGAGAAAAGAAAAAAAGAAAGAAAATATCATGGGCAAGTAAAAAAATTGAATGACAAGAAATAAAAATGGAATAATAAGTAAAGGAGGAAGAAACAGAAGAAGCACAAAAAAGACAAGAGGAGGAGAAAGTAAAAAACAGAAATCAAGAATAAAAAGAAGTAAATATGCCAAACTAAATAGCCGTAAATCTAATCCTGAAATGTTTCAGAATAATAAAATGCATATTTGTGTGTGTGTGTGTGTGTGTGTGTGTAGTTATTAAATGAATAAGTTGATGTGGCAATAAAGTTGGAAAATCCTCAGAGGCCCAAGTCACAAGAAAGCATGAATTAAGAGAGTAAGCAAGCAATGAAGATAAACTTTACACTAAAAATATCTGTCAGTCCCTGATGGCTTATGGGGAAGGAGAAACAGTAGGGCTCAATACAGGGTGAGTCAGGTCAAGACCTCCACATAAAGTGAGACCCCTGAAAGGTGACACTCTTAGTGGACAAAATACATAACAAAGAAACAAAAGCCCCACAGAGACAGATTATAATTAATTTTTACTACCTCAGACTTGTCTCAGAGGGAAATAAGAGTTCTGCCCTGAAATTTTAACCAGAATCATGGTTTGGAGTTGAAATTCCATGTGATTCCCCCCCCCCAAAAATTAAAAATTCTCAGGATGGAAAGTTCTTTACATATGTCACAGAAGTAAATGCAATTCTTAATAGAATAGCACACCTTAATTAAACCCATACTTCAGTGAATTCTGAAGGATAAATTTCCAAGGCACTTCGGTTCTGAGAAATATCACCAAATTAAAAAAAAACCACAAAACATCATGAGTCAAAGACAGAAGAAACAATAGACTACAGAATTATACTTACAAAGACTGACTATATTAGAAGGATCAAAAACTAATATAAAAACTTTGTTTAATACTGTTAAGAAAAAATGAGGACTATCCAAAACATAACAAGGAAGAAGAGTTTTTTTTAAAAGCTACAAATTACATTTTGAAAAACAGAAGTAAGTTTTTGAAAACCATGTAAAACATTTAGAAACAAATTAGAAATGCTGTTTAATAACAGATTAAACAGCAGATTAGACACAGCTGAAAAGAGGCTCTGTGTCATGAACAACAGGACTAAAGGAATTAACTAGAACACAATTCAAGAGACATAGAATAGGAAAATATAAAAGAGAAATTAAAAAAATCATAGAGCATGAGTTGAGAAGTTTGAACTACATGCAATCAGAGTTGGAGAAGGAGCTTATGATAAGAGACAAAGTTTTGAAGAGATTTTAACTGAAACTTTTCCAAAATCTTTTAAATGCATGAATCTTCAGATTCAGGAATCCCAAGCAAAATAAACACAAACAAATCTTCATCTAGATGCATTGAAGTGAGATTGTAGAACATTAATTTAAGGATATGATCTTAAAAGCAACTCCCTCCAAAAAGAGTAAAAAAGCACAGATTATTTTCAAAGAAATATCAATTAAGCCAAAACCACTGATTTCTCAATATTAATAAAAGCAGAACAATGGAAAGTGTCTCCAGGTGCTAAAAGAAAATAATCATCAATTCATAAATTTACACCACAGTGAATTTCATATATATATATATATATATATATATATATATATATATATATATATCCGAAATGCACTAACTTTAAAAAACTAAAACTAAATAGAAGAAAGATCACTAGAGGAAAGAGAAGGGAGGAGGAAAGAGGAGAATGAAAGGGGAAGTGATCCAATGCATGTGTAATTATGTTAAAACAAACACTAATATTATGTACAACTAAAACAAACTAATAAAAAAAGAAAATGTGCACAACACATTTTCAGGCTCAGTCAAATCACCCCATAAGGAACATGGATTGCCAACAATGGATGATACAAATTATTTTCAAATACATGTGGAACATTTAAAAGGCAATGAGAAGATACTGAGTGTATTCAATCCTTACAGAAACTGAAAGAAGGAAAGAGAAAAATTAATATATTTTTCTGGCTCCTAATACTTTCTCCTAATACTTTCACTAGCTAGTGGCAATTCTGAAGAAGGCCTACAGAAGAAATTCCTTGAAAGAAGAATCTCAGGGTGGAGATTTCAGTCATCTGCTCCAATCCTATGCCTAATATAAAAGTCTTCACAATATCTTCCTAAAGCCTAAGTCTAATTTTATGCCTCTCCAATGATGGGGAGCTGTGTGCTCCCTGGACAGCCCTCCCATCCTTTAACAAGTTTGTATGATAACAAACCAATCATTCTTTCCCAATAGCAATTCAACTGTATCTCTGTAAAAACTAGTCATTATTTTAGAGTCTGTGGACAATGTCACAGGATGGGTCTGGTAACAATGCAGAAACCTCTACCCCAAATTCAGATGTCAGGTCTTGGTGACAGGGCTTACTAAGAGCATTGTGTAACTACACAAGGAAATTATGTGAAGTTACAGGAGAATGTTGTTAGGCATGTACGTACTACTCAGAGGTTCTTGCTACCTGGAGGTCCTTCAGCTCAGACCGGCAGAATACAAACATCTGTCTCTAAGGATTCTTAAGGGCTGGGATTGTGGCTGAGTGGTAAAGCATTTGCCTAGCATGTGCAAGGCTCTGGGTTCAATCCTCAGCACCACATAAAAATAAATAAATAAAGGTGTTATATCCAACTAACTTTAATTTAAAAATTTTTTTTTAAAGTTTCAATGAAAAGTGAATATAATGAAAAACAGCAAAATCCTGGCCTATCCTTTCTTATTCCCATTTCTGCCCCTCCAAGTAACTTTCAATTCTTTTAGTTCCAGAATTTGCTTCCAAATTTCTAAATAACATGCATACACTAATTTCTCTTAATTTTTTTTATTTTTAGAATTTTATATATTTCCAAATATGGAAAAGATGACTTTTGTTCCTATACACTCTGCCTCCCCACTAAGATACACTTTTTTTCCTTGACAATCTCAGTATAACTAAATATAAAAGATAACTTTCTAGCTTAGATAAATATAAAATGTTTACATTGTTATAACAAAATAAATTTTGTTCAGGGATAAGCCTATAATAGTATTCAATGATAACATTTCTTTCCATGTGCAACTTTTTGTTTTCTCAAGAGAAAATAGGACTTTTAAAGATTTTCCTCAATCTTTTCTACATTATAGGTCAAGCATCATTAATCTGAAAATTTGAAATTGGAAATGCTGTAAAATCTGAAACTTTTTGAGCACTGACATGACACCACAAGTGGATAATGCCTGATGTATGTGATGGGTCACAGTTCATCCAAATGCAGGGCCACTAAAAATGCTACGATTACCTTCAGTCTGTGTGTATAAGGTGCATATGAAACACATGAATTTCTTGATTTAACTTGGGTCATATCTCCAAGATATCTCATTGTATATAAGCAAATATTCCAAATCTCTAGTTCAGCCTCATCAGGCATGGTATACATTTTATTTCTTCAAGATATCTCTCTCTCTCTCTCTCTCTCTCTCTCTCTCTCCATTCTTTTCCATGACCCTAGACTGCTGCCTCTATGCTGCTGTATTCTGCTATATTATTGGAACTTCCCTTCACAGCCACCCTGGGAATTTCCTTTTTTCCTGGGAATTTCCCTCCTTTTCCATTGTATCACATTCAATTCCTGTCTCCTAGACCCTGTGTCTTTTACTTTTTTTATTTACCACCTTGTTTTGGTAAAGCACATCCCAAAATAGTTTCTTTTCAAAAAATTGAAGTTTTAAAAATATTGCATTAAGTATTGATGTATGAATTGGAAATATTTTTTCATCGGAATTTTAAAAGCATGGTTCTAGTCTTCTAATTTTACTTGTTCAAGCTGAAAAGTCTGATCCCTAGTTCTTGACTCTTTTTCTGTAATCTCTTATGTGAATATTTATGTGAAAGTTAAAAATTAAAAATAAGTATATTTTTATTTGTCAGATTAGATAATGTCTTATATAAGTTAGCTATTAAAAACATTTAATGTCTAAAAATCACAATAATAAGAGATACTATGTTAACATGTTTAAATACTGAAAAGTAATTCACCCAAATACTAAAAGTGACACTGCCAAGTGATAAAATTTGGGGAGTTTCCTTGATTTTTGTAATTTCTATATTTAAAACATTCCTGAAAACTGTTTATTTTTACATTTGGGTTTGAACAATGTGTCTTAATGCCATGTTAAAGTCTTCCTGAATCCAGTACTAAATAACAATATTACACTGAGAAACAATAAAGAAACAGATTAATATAAATCTTTATAAATATAGTTTTAATCTCAGATTGCCAACATTCTAAGTTTGTAACACATAGAAAAATTAAGAAAATCTGTCAATGAACAATTATTTACCTACTACCTAGACTAAACCAATAATATCTTACTAAATGAGCTTTATCACCTTTCTATTCACCAGTCCAGCCCTCTATAAACATCAATTTTCTTCTTTTTTTGGGCATTTCAAAATAAATAGCACACATCAGTATACTTCATCTAAATATTTCAGCATTGTATTATTAACAATAATATTAATAATAATATTATTCATATTAATAATATTCATATGAATAATATTACAATAATATATTCAGTGACATATTATTATTAACTAGAAGATGTCAATACTAAAAGTACTAATGCTTATAGTACTTTTGAGGTAAAATTTAAACACAGTAAAATAGCAAATCTGAAGTGTACATTCATTGAGTTTTGCAAAGGGCATAAAACTGTGTAATGAAATAGACTGTAAGATGAAATATTGACATATGATAAAAATATTTCATGTAAAATGTAGAACTCTTGCAACCATACAGATCCACTTAGTTACTTCCATCCTTTATGCTATAATTGCCTCATGTATGACATCTACATACTTATCTCAGATAAGTTTTTCTTTATTATTAACTTAGTTTAGCTACATAGAATCTGTTCTATCCATGAAGTGTTCAGAAATCAACAGAGATTTTAGCACAGTTTCTACACAGACTTTCTACACAGACTGTTACTATAAATCTAAGTAACAACTTCATCATCTTGAACAACTTCCTTTAGCACATCTCTGTTGATGATGTACTCTCTGAATTCTCTTAGTTTTATCTGAAAATGTCTTTATTTGCCTTCATTTCTGGAAGAATATTTTTGTGGATATCTGATTTGAAGTTGAGAAATAATCTCTTCAAAACATGAAAATTTTTAAAGGTGTTGGTTAATTGTCTTTTGGACTCATTATTGCTGAGACTCATACATCATTCAAATAATTATTCCCTTATGTGTGATTTGTTCTTTTTCTCCAGCTGCATTCAGAATTTTCTCTTTATTTTTGGTTTTCAGAAATTTGATTGAATGATGACTTGGGGCTAACTGAGCTTTTGTTAAACTGTAAATTTTAATTGACACAAAATTTGGGGGATATTTTAGCCATTATTTCTTAAAATGTTTCTTTCTGTCCCAATCTCTTTTTTCTTTTCTCCTCTGGTCCTCTTATTATACATATATTAAGCCTGTTGACATTTTGTTATAAATCTCAGAGGCTCTATTTCTATTCTTACATCTGTTTTATCATTGTGCTTCAGATAAGATAATTCTGTTTTTTTTTTCAAGTTCAGTGATTCTTTCCCCTGTCATCTCTGTCTGCTGTTAAGCCCATCAAATGAACTTTTACTCCAGACAATTTAATCTTTAGCTCAGGAATTTGTTTGAAGAAATTCAAGGTTTATCTCTT
Organism: Spermophilus citellus; assembly: GCF_964194105.1. Taxonomy (NCBI): domain Eukaryota; kingdom Metazoa; phylum Chordata; class Mammalia; order Rodentia; family Sciuridae; genus Spermophilus; species Spermophilus citellus. The sequence continues at coordinate 130,842,873 of NC_138185.1, read as the reverse complement.
TTCAAGGTTTTTTCTTTGTTGAAATACTCTATCTTTTCATTCATTAAATGTATATTATCATTGGAGAAATGGAGGCACTTTAGATAGAGCAGAGGGGAGGGAGGGGAAGGGAAGGGGTAGGGAGGTAAGAAAGATGGTGGAATGAGATGGACATCATTACCCTAAGTCCATGTAAGAAGACATGAATGGAGTGAATATACTTTGTGTACAACCAGAGACATGAAAAATTGTGCTCTATATGTGTACTATGAATTGAAATGCATTCTGCTGTCATATATAACAAATTAGAATAAATAAATAAATTTTAAAAAGTATATTATCTTTTATATTATTTATGTACAGTTATAATAGCTTCTTTTAAAACCTTTCCTGTTAATTTCAAGGGCTCAAACATCTTAGGTTTCCTCTGTGTCAATTGTCATTTTTTTCTTTGAAAATAGGTTATAATTTCTCATTTCTATTATGTTGAGTACTTTTGGATTATATATGGACATTAGGAACATTACATGGGAAGACTCTAGATTCTGTTACATTCTTCCAAAGAATATTCTTTTGTTTTCTGTTTTGCTTTAGCAGGCAAGTAACTCTATCAGACTCAAACTATAAACTCTTCATCTATTGGGCAGTAATCCAAATCTCAGATAAGTTTTTCTTTATTATTAACTTAGTTTAGCTACATAGAATCTGTTCTATCCATGAAGTGTTCAGAAATCAACAGAGATTTTAGCACAGTTTCTACACAGACTTTTTTGGTTTGCCTTTTCTGATTTTCTTATTGCTAGGATTTCCAATAGCTGTGGTTACCTTGAAACTTTTGTTTTCTGATTCTTTAGAAATCTACCAGTTTTCAGTGAGCATTTCCATTATCTGACACAGCCAACTGTGGTCTACTTTTAAACCAAAAGCTGTAAAAACACAGGAAACACACCTTTTGCCATCCCCTTCTCTCAAATGCCGAACTGCTTGCAGAATCTATTTCATTCAGCCTCCACAACCCCAGTTAGTTTTTGTTTGTTTTATTTTGCCCAGGGTTTACATTTATTGTCAGTGTGAGGACCAACGTTGTAGGAGGTTAATCAAACATTCCTGATGTCAACCACAATTGTGAGAGATTTAAATTTTTTAAAATACTTTGCCATATTGTTCACAATGAGTAAGAAAGAAAGAAAGAAACTTTACACTGATATAGAAGAATGTAGAGAAATATGATTTTTTGGGAAATGATAGTGAAAATTTTAGGAAAGTAAAGCAGAGCTAAAAATTATACAGCAAGAATTCAATGGGCTGGGGATGTGGCTCAAGCGGTAGCGTGCTCGCCTGGCATGCGTGCGGCCCAGGTTCGATCCTCAGCACCACATACAAACAAAGATGTTGTGTCCGCTGAAAAGTAAAAAATAAATATTAAAAATTCTTTCTCTCCTCTCTCTCTCTCTCTCTCTCTCTCTCTCTCTTAAAAAATGTTTTTTTTTTTTTAAAAAAGAATTCAAACTATAGGAGAGGGAAATCTCCAAGCCATAGAATACCTCTAAGCAGGTACTTTACCAATCCGTAGGAGCAAGGAGAAGACATAGCAGAGTTTATCTATTCAATATTTATCTCTATGTATCCTTGGTAACAATGACCTTTCCCTTTTTGCTGCAGGTCCTCCCCTTCCAATAGCCCCAAATATACTTACTCAATTTGATTTCCAATTACCTCCAAGGCATCAGTCTTTCCTCAGTTGATGGACATCTGAGTGGGTAGGTATAGGCTTTATACTTCCGTGGGAAACACAGGATTATATATATGTTCAATATTGCCACTAGTGGTGAGAAGATCTATCAGAAACTGTCTGATCTTGGATGAGTTATTTCCTCTTTTGGGACTTAGCTGATTCACCTGAAAATTGAGAAAAGTAAACTAACAGATCTTTAAATTTTGTCCTGAAATTTTACAGACTTATATGGAAATTCTGAAAAACATAAGCACACTTTAGATACATTTAAAATTATTTTTTTCTTTAAAATCTGCTATCCTTTACCATATTCAATGTATCCTGTGCTATATAAGAATCCACTAGAGGGGAGTACAACATTAAATGAGAATGTGACATGATTCCACTTGGGTATCTTGTATACATTATATTTGCAATGCTTGCCTAATGTCTATTCTTTCCAATCAATCCCATTTAATTGCTAGAAAACACAAAGATGTGAGGGAGTCAACATTTCCATGTGGGAATCCTCTGCTCTGTGGAAGAAAGCCCCAAGCCTGGTCCTAGGGAGTCTTTGTACTCTCGAAGGGCATTCTGTAATGCAGCAATAGTGGTTTCTTGTAAGAATGCCCATTCCATTTCTAGATTCCTTTATATTTATGATTTATTAATTTTATGGTGATAATAAAGGATTCCCTAAACCTTAATTCAGATGAGAAATTTTATTCTGACAATAAATGCTTATTGAAAGGCAGGAGCAACTGTAGTGTTCCTAACCTTTGAATAGACTACATTTAAAGAGATCTCAGAGCTGTGTCTTGCACCCCAAAGAATGAGGGCAAGATGCCTGAGGTAGAATCTCCTCACATTAAGATGATTAGAGACTCCTGGCTCATTGGTTTAATATTCTTTCATGAAATGAATTTCTATTATCACTAGTTTATCTTCTCTTTCAGAGTAAAGTTTGAAAAGAAGAACTGGACCCCTGTTTCTTTTTTAGGAGTCAGTTTCCAGGGAAGCGAAGAGGGATAGAGGCAGGAGAAGGATCCACTGGAGAATCAGCTCAGAGGGCAGGTATTAGGAGAATCCAGGCTCACACCTGTTCTTTGATTTCTATTTCTGGAGGATTTTCTAATTTCTTAGCTTCTTAATAGGTGCAGAATGATAATGTAGAAAGACCACCAAGTTTAGAGTCAGTGGCCAAGAGTTTGATCTATTACTTGACTTCTAGCTGTGTGAACTGAAGTTATTTATGCAGCCCTTCCTGAGTCCCAATAATGTGTCCTAATAGAACTCAGCTTCCTTTCTTTGGCTAATGGTGATAAAATGTTGACTGTTTCATATGCTTTTTAAAAAATAGAAAACTGTATTGATTACAGAGACATATAATGGCATGCACATCCCAGAAAAAGAGAGCCTCTTTCTTTCAACAACTACATATGAAATCTTAGAGAAAGACTCTAATTTCTCTGGTTTGAGACCTGAAGCATCCCTACCCAGGCCAAATCAAACTCAATCAGATATCTTACACTCAAACCCTATAGATTAAATGTATGGTCTCAGCTCTCCAGAGTTTAAAATCTAAATAATTCAATGACAGTTACTCAATGACAGTTACATATGGTAAGAAACATATAAAAACTCAAATGAGCCCTTGTCTCATATGCAAAAGGCCCTGGGTTCAATCCCCAGCACCACACACACACATACACACACACTCAAATGAGCTATATAAGTGAAATATTGAAGGAAAATTAGCTTAACTGGTTAAAAAAAAATAGAACTGTAGCAATGGCTGTCATCTGGGGAGTCAATGGTCAAGTGTGTCTGGATTTTTGTGAGGAACACAGGTGGAGTGTCTCTTACACAAATTGCCAGGAACCAGAAGTGTTTTGAATTTTGAATTTTCAAATTAGGAATGCTAAACCTGTACAAATGATTTGGTGATTAAAATGCTGTTTCATATGCTTCTTAAAAAATAGAATACTATTGATCACAGGAACATAAGATAATCAAAATAGGATGATTTGAGTTTTTTGTTTGTTTGTTTGTTTGTTTATGCAAAGGTTCTAAGCAGAAAAGTGTAGATGTAGAGTAACCAGAAGAGATAATGCAGGACCCCTAGGGCTGGTCATAGCTTAGCTAATATTATTCCTGGGCTCTTAAAGATGAGGGAGAGAGACTAAAGGAATCTAGAGACTCATAGAACAGCGCTCCTCATTGTGGCCCCTGAGCTGGTTCTGCCTTGCAGACTATCAGTCTGCCATGAAATGAGAGCATAAAAACTGAAACTGTTTAAAAACTTTTATAACAATTGGGCATAATAGTCAAACCTGTGATCAATTTATTTAATAACCATCTATAATGATGGGAGGACTCTAAGTGAAAGAATAGAGGGCATATTAGAATATTCTACTTCTGTTTATGTTGTTCCTTAACAACAAGTGATAAAGGACCACTGCAGAAGCAGTGAATTAAAGCAGCCACAAGTCCTTCTAGGCTGAGCTCCACCTGAGGAGGTATGGGGCATGAACCTAGCAGTTACCCAACATGTTAACAATTTGTGGTGCCTGTATAGTCTCAATCTCCTTGGGTTAAACTATAGTCCTTAGGAGTCCTTTTCTAGTATGTTTCTGGATAAAGCAGGCTACAGGAGATATTCTTTTGCAAGAGCTAGAGGATGGAAAGGAAATGGCAGCCATGTTGTGCTCCCATGCTTCTCCCAGTCACTCAATCTAGTTGCTTCTGTGAAGGGATTCTGCAGAAGTAAATGAAGACCCATCAAAGGACGTTGAACTAGGGAGATAATCCCATTGGGCCTGAGTTCACTGTCAGAAGACCTTCTAAGAAGCAGGTCTGTGGACAGACAATAGCTTTAGCTGGGGCACATGGGTTTTCAACTTGCTTGTGTTCTTCCCTTTCCCAAATCAAGACTATTCTTATCCAGACCACACAATTGTATATGCCAAGTCTGTCTGCCTATCATCTCTATTTCTTATTGGTTCTGCCTCTTTGGTTGAATGCTGACTGAGAACACGACTTCTTATGCCTGAGGAGGAAGGCAGGCAGTGGAATGCAGTCCCCATTCTGGTCCCTGGGTTCTTCTCGCATACCACTACTAGCTCAGTGTCATCCTTTCCAAACCCAGCCTTCCAGGACCTTTGCCAGTTTTCCTATGACCTCTAATGCCACATGCAGCTTGTCACTTGCATTAAAGAAGTCAAAGAAGGGTAGAAGCCAGGGACTCCAGAAGGATAACCTGGTGGAGAGGATGCAAGTAAAAAGGGTGGATGAAAGAACTGAAGGAGGGTCTGGCAGAAGGAAGGAGAGGTCCTAGAGACGTGGGGAAGCAGGGTGGCCTGGGGAAAGTCGGGGAAGATGTGGAGGAAGGGACAGAGAATGGCAATAGGGAGGAGAGAGAAACTAGCAGGGTACAACTATGCTTAATTTGTTACCATCCTCCCTTCCTTGGAGTTAGGAAGGCTGTCCCCAGCAGAAGGTCACTCCACACTTTGGTTAGAAATTATCTGTGGGCGGCCACCCCATATGTGTAAGCAACTGCTGATGTTTCTTCAGTTCAATTTTCCCTATTTTCAGGTTTTCACTTTTTAACATTTTTTAAAAAGACACGATTTGTTGTTCATTTGCTTGCTTTGAAATTTATGATGTGAAAGGTACAGAGCAATGGTTATAATGTGCTTCCATTTTTGTAAAATAAGGAATATTTATTCGTATGTACCTATGTACATAGAGTATCAGATTCTGCTTCAAGGGTGGAGACAACTGGGCATCAGGGGAGGGAAGGGTTTTTTTATTATATATTGATGTCTTCTTAAAATATTTATTTTTTAGGTGTAGATGGACACAACACAATGCCTTTATTTTTACGTGGTGCTGAGGATTGAACCTGGGTCCCACCCATGCTAGGGGAGCTCTACCGCTAAGCCACAATCCTAGCCCTACATTGAAGTTTTATAATGTTTAATTTACCTCGTTTTTAGAAAAATCTCGTTTGTAGAAAAAGTGGACTTGCTTATGGACAAGTTCTTACCATACATATCCATCATTCTATCTGCTGTGCTTGCAACACGGCTGTGGGTATAAATATTCTGCATAGAGCTGGCAGCCAGGGCTGTCCTTGTCTCTTTCCTAAGTCTCTCCAGAGCTTGATCTCTGATGACTGTGATGGGCTACTCCCCATGAAAGTGTTTCCACTAATGGTTTTGTTCCTCCTCGGCAAAAAAACAAAACAAAGCCAAAAAGAAAAAAAACCCTTTGTGCCAGTGAATTTAATGGCCTACTGTGATCCTGTTCACCACTGGCACAACTACCCACCCCATGTGCTTCGTTGGGTAAGGAGAAATCCCAAGAGCACACAGAGCTGAGGTTTCTAGACAGCTTTAGTGAGAGCTCTAGGACAAAAACAACTTACGGGGGCCCATTTAAATGGAAACCAGGCAACTCTGCTTAGGGTGTGCATCTCAGTTAAGAAAATGAAGCTGTGTCTGCCTCCAGAGGATGAAGTATCTGAAGACGAATCATGGAAGGGCCTGCTTTCTTGGTTTTTCTCCAAAAGAAACTTGTATTATGGGTTTGGACTTAAACAATTATCTATGGTCTCTAGAATCATGGCAGCAAAGGGAAAAGAAAGCAGATCAGCTTATTTTGTATTTAAAAGAACCCACAGAGAAGCTTTGTGTGATTACAAAGCAGCAGATCCAAATGAGAGTGGGTTTGCCAGCTGGAGCCATCTAGGAACAGGCTCTTGGTGGTAAAGCAACTACGTGTCTTGAGAAAACAACTAGTACGTATTGCAGGCTCCGTGGAATTTGCTTAATAAGTTGCACATTTGTCATTGTAGGTCAGTTCTTTGGGTGCCAAGAGACATAACTTCTTTATTATATAATCAAATATTTGTCCTTGCTGGAAAATGAGTTCTGAAGCACATCAATCATTCTGTTGATCCCAGAAAGCCTTTTTTCTGGTCAATGGGTTGTTCTGAAATGAGCATCCATCAGAGGGCACATTTTGAAAGCTGAGCCTGGCATTGGGCATCCCTGTGCCATTTACCTTTATACCCTAAGAGTAGGACAACTGACCCAGCTTCTTCAAAGAGGCCAAAGGCTGTGGGAAGAAGATATTGGACCTTGAACTGAGGCAGAGATGAGAAGCTAGAGGATTCCAGACTTTTCAACTTGCAGGTTTCTGTTTGGCTAAATTATTTTATGGGTCTAGGGACAAAGTAATTTCATTTTTTTTTAGATCTTTATCTTATGATGGCCATGTCCATACTTCAATTCATATGTGTTTGATTCTAAACTCTTTGAAGACTTCTGCTAAGAGAGAAAAAATATTTAATTTCTTTTAAGGAAGCTTCTTTGCTGAAACTTCAGTATTTTGATTTTGAGCAAGTATAGATATTCCTTCTTCTGGAGCTTTTATTTCAGAGCAGGTAAATACATGTGAATAATCTGATTTGCTCCAGGGAGAAGACTTTCAAAAGTAAATTTTCTACAATATTTATTCAGGAGGTAATTTGAAGAAGATGATTTTCTTTCAGTAATTGAGATCTTTGTTTCTGCCTCAAAATGGGAGTATTGCTTACTTTTTTTGAGGAAGATGGGCCAAATTTATTTTGATCTGAGGAGAAGAATGATCCTTTCTTAAAATTTTTGGTGTTTGTCAAACTCTGAGCATTCTGGGAACACAAGTTGATAAAATAATTCTGTATTATTTTAGAATAATTGATATATCCATGTGCAATTTTTATTGAGTACTAGAGAACAGAAGAAATGACAGTGTTTAGTGGGGTAAGATTTCATACCAGACTTGAGTTGTAAAATAACTAAAAGTACCACCTTGTTATTGTCACTCAGAGCTAACATTTATTGAGTCTTTCCTATGTGCAGGTATCATTAAGTTCTTTTTAAAAATTCTCAATTGAACTTTCCAACAACCCCATAAAGCAGATACTATTGTGTAAGATTATTTCACCTGCAAGTAACAGGAAGAAAAATTCCCCAAACAACTAGGACATGTATTCTCACATATAGTAAGGAAGTAGAATTTGGTCAGCCATTGGACAGTATAACAGAGTTCTTGTCCTCCTCTTCAGGCCCTTTGGCTTCATTTTCAAGATGTAAGCAAGATGGGTATAGTCAAATCAGGGATTACCACCAGTCACAGCAACATCTAGAAAGTGGCTTTCACCACTGATGTATAACTCACACATTTGTAGGTCAGTTATCCTTTCCAAAGTGGTAGGAAATGCTTTTTAGGAAGAAACATTTTCCAGAAGCCCTCCAGCCATTTCCTGATATCACATTGTCCAGAACTGGGCCATATTCTTATTCCTAAAGCAATCGGGCATTAGGACTTTGAACCACTATGACCAGCTCAAACAGGAGTTAGCTGTAGAGTTGGGACTGAGTCATGAGGGAGAGGGACAGACCTACTCCTCCTTGCTCTGTCAACAAGGAAGAAGTAGATAATAGTGTTTGGCAAATAACATCAGCTACAAATCCCCATTTTTCAGATATAAAATCTAGGCTTGTAAGGGATGAAATGAAGATCCAAAACATAATTTATTCCATTCTGATCCCAGTCACTGCCTCAGTCTTCTAACCTGAGGAGTCTGGTTTGTACTAACTGAATTTAAGTTACTCAATCTGGATCTAATCAGATTTTAAAAAGGCCCTTTTCAGAATAGTCAAGCAACTCCTAAATGTTGTTAGTATAATGGTCTCTTGCTAATGATACAATAGCATCCATACATTTGAAACAAAAAGTGCATTATCAGTGTGGGAAATATACTGTTGTCTGGGCTTATGTGATTGGTTGGAGTTATGAGTTCATATCCTTCTTGTAGTAACTCATGGTTTCTTTGCATACCTGCTCAGCTACATGAGCTAAGGAGACTTATGTCCCTTCACCTCTTTCAATCTCTTTTCTGTAAAATGAGGATAATAAAACCTAGTTTGAAAGGTTGTTGGAAGGATTAGAACAAAAATATATGTACAGAGCTTAATACAGTAACTGCTCCACAATATATTCAAAAAAGCACATACTATTTTGTGTATGTGTGTGTGTGTATGTGTATTCATATATAGACCAAACCTTAAATCAAACAGAAAGAAATCTTTTAAAACAGAAATTTGAGGTCATGGAAAGGTTAGAAATCCTTAATATTTAAACAATAGAGCATGTAAAGATCAAGAAAATTATTTAGTGAATAATCTTGTTGACTTTGGAGAGATTGACACAGGACTACATTTAAAAAAACATTCTCCAGGAAAACTTAACTGGCAGCCAATAAAATCATTAACATCCACAGGGTTGTTGTGATAATATAATAATATACACATATACATATATGTATATGTACACATATATTATCACAATATAATATATTGGATTCATTCTATATTCTTATACAACTAAACTATATTTCTAGGGCTCATAATGTCAGAAATATAGGAAGCAGAATTTCAACTAGTACATTTTTTACACAACATATTAATAAAATTATAAAATCAAATTTATAAGGAAATAAGATCAGACAAGGACATGAACCAAAATAAAAATAAATAATAAAAAATCTGTTTTGTTTGTTGTTGTATTCAATTTACTCACCAGAAAACATTTCAAAAGCATAAGATATAATTGTTCTCAAAGTTTCCATATTATTGCTGACTTTTACGGAAGAAGCCATTCCATTTATACTTCCTTTGAAAGTAAATAAGTTTTGATTTCTAATTAATTTGCTGTCCTTAAGGAAAAAAGTTATAATTATAACAAGAGATTTTAGAATGGCATTGGTCCTTACTAGGAAATAGCTAAATGCTTTTCAATTTTTCTTATGATAAACCATTACAAATTGAATTTTAAAAACTACTCAAGGTGGTTCTATTGTATTATAGGTTCCCAGTTATGTTGGCAAATTTCTAGCTGAAACATAATCTACATATATTATCCTATTTTATAAATTTAAAGAGTTAGATCTATTTTTTTCCCTATATCCAACCAAGAAAGCAAGTTAACCTGATTTCATATGTGTAAAATTTTGCTGATTTTCTTTCTGAGGAATATGGGAAAGAAGTTGGAGGAAAGAAAAAGAGAAAGGACTTACCCTTTCAAAATGAATTGCCAGCTCATATATAAGCCAAATAAATTTAGAATGGGGATAAAACCATAGCCCCGTGGATCAACAGGACAGAAAAAAAAAAAAAAGGATCTAAATGAAATCTTGTTTCCTTAGTCATTTAAGATACCATTAGTGACATAAGAAGACAGCAATATTGAGGGCTGGGGTTGTGGCTCAGCAGTTGAGCGCTCACCTAGCACGTGTAAGGCCCTGGGTTCAATCCTCAGCACCACATAAAAATAAATAAATAAAGGTATTGTGTCCAATTACAACTAAAAAAATATATTTTTTTAAAGAGAGAGAGAGAGAGAGAGAGAGAGAGAGAGAGAATATTTTAATATTTATTTTTTAGTTTTCGGCGGACACAACATCTTTGTTGGTATGTGTTGCTGAGGATCGAACTCCGGCCGCACGAATGCCAGGCGAGCATGCTACCGCTTGAGCCACATCCCCAGCCCTAAAAAAATATATATTAAAAAAAAAGATAGCAATATTGAGACTACACAGACCATACTAACTTTGCAACTTTTTTAGTAAATCCAAACTACTTGAAAATGAAAAGCTTAATTTTAAAAACCTGAATATAACTTCTGGCTCTGCCATGTGTTAGCCTGTATGAACTATGAACAAATTACATAATCCCTCCAGGTTTTAGTTTTATTCATCCAAACAGTCTATATAGAGCCTGCTTCGAAACAGCCTGGTTCTCAAAGACAGATGTGAGGATTGAACACCTTGATGAAGTATTTGTCACAATGCTCAGCATGAAGTTAGTGTCTGTAAATTAGTTGTAATTACTATGTGTCCACCAGAGGACTGGGCATCATGTTACAGTTCATGCACAGTCACTTAAATTTACTATGTCCTGTTTCTTCCTGATTTCTCAATACATGCTAATAGATAGCACAGTATTTGCCCAATTATTCAGGCTCCAAACCCCTTTGGGTGCTTTGCTTTCCCTTGACCCTGCACTCCATCAGGAGGCAGTTCTTTAACAACACTTCATTTTCTATGAATCAGATTCTAATTATTTGGCTTTGGCATTCAAGACCATCCATGAGCTATCCGTTTACCTTTCCAGCTGTATTTCCCATATTCTCCTTCATACACTCTCAGATCTAGTTCAACCAAATCATTAGCTGGCCTTATGCCTAAAACTTTAATAACAGCAGACATTTCTTAGTCCCAGAGAGACTAAGGAAATAGCCAAGTGGTGCAGAGTTCATAGCAAAGGTTTTAGGTACCTGATGGCATTATAGGTTTACACTTCAGAACTACCTAACACTTGCAAACATATAACAATGACAAAAATATAAAAAGAAAAATGACAATGAAAACCAAAATATCTCTGAGGACTTGAAAAGTAAGGTACTACCTGCTCTGTGTCCCCAAATAGTAAAGGTGGCCAAGAATTCCTGCAGAACAATGACTAATCCCAACCTGCTCGAGGAAGAGAGCAAGGAAGAAGCTCACTGTCTAAAACTACTAGCTCCTTGAATCTAATGTATGAAATATGATATGTCAAGAGCTTTGTAATGTTTTGAACAACCAATAAAAAAATAAAATTAAATTTAAAAAATAAATAAATAAAAGAAAGAAAGAAAAATAAATAAATAAAACTACTAGCCCAAGAGGAGCTCTCTCACCTCAGGGAAGCTGAAAACTACTAGCCCAAGAGGAGCTCTCTCACCTCAGGGAAGCTGCCATCTCTGCCTGAAGCTACAAATTTATCAAAGTTATCTACCTATAGAGCCAGAAGGATGCAGGCAGAGTCCTGCACACAGGACCTGGGCCAATCTGTCTGCAGGCTCTGGGACTAGATTTCAGAGATTACCCTAATGGATCAGAAACCACTTATATGAAACCTAATGGTGGACAAGGGGGTCTAACAACAACAACAACAACAAAACTAGACAAGATAGAGGGAGAAAACTCAGATGTATCCTCTTCACCAGTAGGTTGCAAGCAAAAATTCAACAAACACTGAGGAAAGTAATTCTAAAGACAATTAAAATACCTATTTGGATATGGCCTCGCCTCCAAGTGGCACCAATAAATCACTCTAGAAGTAATTTAAAAATTGTCTATGAAACACAAAGAAATAGAATCTATTAAAAAACCAAGATTACTAAACAAGAAAAGGAGAAATTATAGAGAAAGTGTGGGTATAAAAACACCAACTAGAGGGGCTGGGGTAATGGCTCAGCAATAGAGCGCTCGCCTTGCACGTGCAAGGCCCTGGGTTCGATCCTCAGCACCACATAAAAATAAATAAATAAATAAATGAAATAAAGTTATTGTGTACAACTACAAAAAGAAAATAAATATTAAAAAAACACCAATGGGAGTAAGATTGAAAAAAATAAATTGAATAAACACAGAATTAGCAAACTGGAAGATGGTACTTCTAGTGGTATAAGCTCATAAAGCAACAAACAGATAAAAACACACAAAAGAACAATTAAGAGACACAGAGGATGGGCCTGTGTTTAATAAGAGCTTCCAGAAGAAGAGAATTTAAGGAGAACTGTGGAGAGCAATACTTGCCTTCTTCAGATCTATCATGCCAGTGTGATCTGCTATACTGCCACTGCATTTAAAATTGTGACCACCTCTCACCTCCGCTTTTCTTCCCCTTACCTGATCCTATTTTTCTCCATAGTACTTACCAACTTCTAATATACTATATAAATTACATATATTTTCTCTCTACCCAGTTTAGAATATGAGATCTGTGAAGCAAAAATCTCATCCATTTTCCTGATCCTTGAATCCACCTGGAGCATTAACAAGCAATTATTGACACTGCCTAAGTATTTGTTGAAGAAATTAATAATTAGTTAATGGTAGAGGATTATTCATAATTGAAGACAAGGTATGAGTTCTCAGCTTAAAGGTAAACAGCAAAGTTCTAAAAATTATAATATATTATTGTAACAACTGGAGTAATTTAAGTACTGATTATGTATATCAATATTCAATTTTCCTAAATATGATACATCTATGAAAGAAAACATTATTGTTCTTAGGAGATGCATGCTGAAGCCCTTACAGAAGATTAGCCAAGGTGTATGCAACTAACCTTCATGTCTAAGGGGAAAAATTTTACACAGACACACACTATGTATGTGCCTGAATACCTACAAATATAAAGCAAATCTAGAAACTTAACAATATATCTAAATGAAGGGCATATAGGTGTTTACTTTCTAGATTATGAAATTTTCAATATGAAAAGTTGGAAAAAAATAAAGGAAACGTAATAGAAAATACCAAACCTCAGTATTTGACAGAATAAGTAAAAATAAGGGAACTACTAGTGATGGTGAAGTCAATATACATAAAAAGTTAACTATAAAACTGGGAAAATGAATAAAATAACCCTTTCAGGGCTTTAGAAATCAATCAGAGGGAAACAACAAATTGAGAAACTGTTGAAAGAAGCTTTGGAAGATCAGTGAGGCTTTGAGCACTCTTACCTAGAACTACTCTCATTCCCCACCCAGCTTTATAGCCACATACTGTGAATAGGGCAGGGAAGGGAGGCAGTGAAACCCAGCAGCTTTCCCAGAGTGGGTGGACCTGATTTGGAGAGGAAGGTGAGGAGCCTATGCCCAATTCTGATAACCTGAGGTTGTAGAACTATCTTGGGAGAAAGACTGGCAGACTGATTTTAAAAATTAACAGGGAGAAAGCCTGGAAACGAGGACTAAATAAGCAATTCATGTATCTCCATCTGAATGGGAGCCTGCATGAATATACAGGAAGAACTAAGAGGGCCCATGCCACATATTCTCAGGGCTAGAAGTAAGATTTACATATAAGCAGGAAGGCCTTGAAGAGATCAGAGGAAAGAAAAAGTGAAGGAATACTAGAAAACAAAATTTTGAATGCATGCCCCAACAAATCCACATATATATAAGCAGAGGGAACACCTACTGGGTTCAAGGTTTTTGAAGGTGACCTCTAGCCAATCATTGATATGACTAAACTATTACAAATTAAAATAACTGAGCAAAGAAATCATCAGTCACAACCACAGAGAAATTTTGAAGATTAAGTCCAAGAAAATCACAACACAATAACAGCAACAACAACGAAACAGCAATATCAACTCTCAACAGGAAAAATTTGGAATCAAGAATTGCTACAATGTTACAAGGAATCTTCAACTTTCAACAAATTTATTAAGCATTAAAAGAAATAGGAAAGTATGACCCACACTCAAAAGAAGAAAAAAAAAGCTGTCAGGAGCTATGTGTATGCTCAGATGTTGAATTTAATAAAGATTACCACTCACAGAACGACAAAGACTGCATGAATCCACGTAAAAGTGATCTAAAATAGTCAAACTCAGAGATGCAGAGAGTAACAGGGTGATTGACAGGGGCTAGAAGAAGACTAAAATGAGAAACTCCTGTTCAACAAGTATCAGGTTGTAGTTATTCAACATGAGTAAGTTCTAGAGGCCAGTATAATTTGTACCATAGTTAACTATACTGTACTGTGCACTTAAAAATTTTGTTCAGAGTATGTTTTAACTTTCTTGTGTTCTTAACAAACTATACCAGCTATTATAAATGTTTTTAAAATTAGAAGGGAAAATGTTTAAGAAATTAAAGGAAAGCATGATGAAATGACTCAACAGAGAATATCAATTTCTCAAAATAGCACTGTAAAAAAAGAGCCAAATGAAAACTCTGAAGTCTAAAAGTATAATAGTTAAAATGAAAATTCCTTGACAAGCTAAATGAAACAATTGAGATAGCCAGAGAATCAGAAAACTTAAAGATAGATTAATAAAAATTATCAAATATGAAAAACAAGCTAATAAAGATTGATGATAAGCATATAGAGCATCCAAGATCTGTGGCATAATATTAAACAAATCAGATATATGAGAGTCCCAGAAGAGCAGAAGGTGAAAAGAACCACCCCAAATAATCAATGAAATAATGGCCCAAACTCCTAATTTTGCAAAAAAAGAAGGCTTTTTTCAAGATGGTGTAATAGAGGTCATTTTCCTGGCTGCTCCATGGCATGAAACAGACAGGCAGCTTCTCAGCAAGGTGAGTAAACAGGAAAAAAAAAAAAAAAGGGTGGGGTTGGGGGGGGAGTCTTTACTGCAATTTAATACTGTACACTCAAGGAGATCAGGGACTCAGGAGGTTGGATATAATAAGGAAGAAATCCCAGCACCACAGCTGCCACTATGGCCAGAGGCACCACCCAGAGCAGTCTTCTGCAAGCACAGTGGAGGCATAAAGGAATTAAAGGAACCCATGTTTTTAGGAGGACTGAGGCATATCTGTGTATAGATAGAGATCAAAGACACTGTCCGACTAAACTGAAAGGCAGGCTGTACAATATCCTTGTATGGGGAAGAAACTATATTTTCCCCAGCGGCATGTAGAGGACAGAAGGAACTATTTTGTAGCCGCAGTACAAGGGCTGGCAGCTTAGGGAGCCGGCTTCTGCCCAAACCATAGGCCTGGCAAGCCCACACTTTATGGTGTACAGTGTGCCTAGGTGACTAGGAGCAAAAAAGATACAAGAGAGGTTTACACAGGGGACTGTAGTGAAAATCCATCTGGGTCTCCCGCTGTCCCTCCAATCCAGCTGCTTACAGGACCAGCTAGGAGAGACATGCCAGGCTGGGAATTCGAAAGGGCAGGGTTGGAAGAGATTGAGTTTGGAGACTGAACTTGAGATCAGGAAACATATGGTCCACAAGTGACCTAGTGGACTAAAAACTGGCTTCTTCACTACAAGAGTGGAACCCAGGGGAGATCCCTGGAGTGCTATCTTCCAGCATGAACTAGCAATTGCTGGGTCCTGGAGGTGTGCTGATTTAAAATCTCCAGACTAACTGGTATTCAGCAAAGCCTGGAGCTTACCTAAGCTTAAATCCTACCTCCAGGAGTTCTTCCTATGGGATTAATTTTTTTATCCTAGCAACCCTACCAAGAGGACACAGCAAACATCATAATCCAGACAACCTTACCTAATACTGCTGAGAAGGGAAGCTGAGAATCTTTTGAACTCCAATGGAAACAAATTTTTAACAATTCATCAACATCTTTGTTTTTATTTTGTGACCTTAATGGTTCATGGACTTTTATACGTATTCATATTTGTTTCTTTCTCATTTCTAGCATTTTTGAAATGTTATTTTTCATGGATCAGTATTTTGAGGATAAGGATGTTTGATTAGTATATTTCAGTTTTGTTTTAACTTTTTAAGTTTTTAAAAATTTATATATATATATATATATATATATATATATATATATATATAAAATATGTATAATTTTGTTTCCCTTGATTCTCTTTTCTTCTGTTAACAGCCAATCTCTATTGTTCAATTTTACTCTTCCTTTTTTACTTCTATATTCTTTCCTCCTACTTCATAATCATCACATCCTACATCACTTCTGTTCTATCCCTGTCCACCATTTGAAATAGTAAACCCCTCTGCAAACTTACTGTTTTTATTGTAGGCAGTAACTGATCATATCAATTCTGTTTATTATGACAACATTGTAGATATCATAGCAGCAACTATTTGGTTAAATGCTGTTTGCAGTGGTTGTTGTTATTATTTGTCTCCCCTTAAATGGTGAGGTACTATAAACTTTCAGGGACACATCAAGACTACTGGGTAAAAACTCTCCTGCCTAAGTTCCAGATTGTTACATGGATCAACACACAAACAACATGAAAAAGCAAGGGAACAAATTGTCCCAAACAAACCAAGATACTTTAATAATGGAATCTAACGACACCATAGTGGAAGAAATGAGAGAGAAGGAATTTAGAATGTACATAGTTAAAGTAATCTGTAAGATAAAGGACGATATAAGGAGTAGAATTATGGAGAAAATACAGAAAGTGAAATATCACTTCAAAAAGAGATAAATTCTGAAAAAAAAATCAAGTAGAAATCCCCAAAATGAAGGAATCAATATGACAGGTTAAAAATTCAGTGGAAAACATGATCAGCAGACTAGACCACTTGGAAGACAGTTTCAGGCAATGAAGACAAAATATATAATCTTGAAAATGAAGTTGACCATGGAGAAATTATGTTAAGCGACCATGAAGAGGATGACTTCCAAGAAAAATAGGCTAACCTGAAAGGACCAAATTTAAGATTTATTTGGGTTGATGAAGGCTTGGAAAAACAAACTAAAAGAATGTACAATCTTTTCAATGAAATAATATCTGAAAATTTCCCAAACCTAAATAAAATGAAAATCAGATATAGGAAGCTTATAGGACCTCAAATATACAAAATTACAACAGACACACCAAGACACATTATTATGAAATTGCCTAACATACAGAACAACAATACAATTTTAAAGGCTACCAGAGAAAAACGACAGGTCACATTTAGAGAGAAACCAATATGGATCTCAACTGATTTCTTAACCCAGACCCTCAAAGGTAGGAGGTTTTGGAATAATATATACCAAGCTCTGAAAGAAAATGGATGCCAGTCAAGAATACTATAACCAGCAAAATCAGGCTTCAGAATTGATGATGAAATAAAAACCTTCCATGATAAACAAAAGTTAAAAGAATTCACAACCAGGAAGCCTGAACTAGAAAACATACTCAATAAAATACTTCATAAAGAAGAAATGAAAAATAAAAGGGAGAACCAGCAAAGGGAAGAACTATACTAGAGGAGTCAATCAAAGGAGAATTAATTCAAATTAAAATCCAGAAATAAATCAAAATGACAGGGAATAAAAATAATCTCTCAATAATAACATTGTATGTAAATTGCCTAAACTCATCAATCAAAAGATAGACTGACAGATTGACATAAAAAATAAGACCCAACAATATGCTGTCTTTAAGAGACTCACTTCATAGACAAAGACATCCATAGACTGAAGGTAAACGAATGAGAAAAAACATATAATTCACATGGATTTTATAAATAAGCAGTTATTTCTGTCCTCATATCAGAGAAAATGGAGTTCAAGCCAAAGTTAATTAGAAAGAATAAAAGAAGGCCTTTTCTTACTATTTAAGGGAACTGTACATCAACAAGACATAACAATTTTAAAAATGCTCCAAACAATTGAGCATCTACACATATCAAACAAACACTTTTCAAGTTCAAGAATCAAATAGACCACAGAACAATAATACTGGATGACTTTAACACATCTCTCTTAGTACTGGATAGATCCTCCAAACAAAAACTAAATTCAGCCATGCGACCAGCACGCTAGCTTCATACTAGAGGTTCAAAACATAGAAATTAACTAGTGAGTTCAAATTAAAGACACATAACTCTCAATTTACCTTTTTCTTGCCCAGCTCAGAGAAGGCTTCTCCCAGCTCTTGCCTCTAGCCACCTGATGCAGTAGCGAGTTTTACACAAGAGGCCAGCAAGAGAGAGAGAAGCACGCCAGGGAGTGAGCTTTTATTGGGGAACAAAAAATTCAGGGGAAAATTCCATCCAATGAAGGTTGAGGGGGGGCAGCATTCCAAGGTCAGGGTCAGTGATTGGTTTTTAGGTCAGTGGTCAGTCACACCCCCACACGGACAAGCCCTCACACCTGGGGAATGCTCTGACTCAGCTTGTCTAAGCGCCTCACACCCAGCCAGCAAGGTAGCTCAAATCACATGCAAGAATGGCTTCCCGCACTAAATAAATAAGCTGTAGAACTAAAAAATACAAGTAATAATTTAGACTTAACATGTATAGAATAGTTCATCTCTCAAAGACTTAATACACTTTCTTCTCAGCAGAACATGGATCCTTCTGTAAAACAGACCATATCTTAGGCCACAAACTAATTCTTAGCAACACATACAGAAAGAAAAAATAATAAGAAGAAATAAAGAAATAGAGACAATGCCTTGCATTCTATCAGATCATAAGGAAAGCAATTATAAATCAACAATAAAATAAAAAATAAAAGCCAGTTTAATACCTGGAGACTAAACAATACACTACTGAATGACCAGTGGATAGCAGAAGAAATCAGAGATTAAATAAAAAAAGTTATAGGTAAATGAGAATAGTTATACAACATATCAAAATTGCTGAGATACTATGAAGGCAGTTCTACAAGGAAAGCTCATTGCATTGAGCACATTCATTAAAAGGATGGAAAGCTACCAAATAAATAACTTAACATTACATCTCAAAGCCCTAGAAAAAGAAGAACCAACCAACACCATAAGACAAGAAATAATCAAGATCAGAGCTGAACTCAATGAAATTGGAACAAACAAAAGTCCCCAAAATTGATGAAATAAAAAATTGGTTCTTTGAAAAATAACAAACAGAGAGAAAATTCAAATTACTAAAATCTGTGATGAAAAAGAAATCCCAATATACAATAATCAGAAACTATTTTGAAAATTTATATTCTAACAAAATAGAAAACATTGAAGACATGGACAAATTTCTAGTGACATATGACCCACCCAAACTGAATCAAGAGGACATACAAAATTTAAACAATCAATTTCAAGCAATGAAATTGAAGATACCATCAAAAGCCTACCAACCAAGAAAAGCCTAGAACCTGACAGATTCTCATGTGAGTTCTACCTGATCTTCAAAGAACAACATCAATCCTCAAATTATTCCATGAAATTAAAAAAAAAACCCTTCCAAACTCATTCTATGAAGCTTGTATTTCCCTAATACCAAAACTAGACAAAGACACACCAAGGGAAGAACACTTCAGAACAATATCCCTTATGTACACAGATACAAAAATTCTTAATAAAATACTGGCAAATCACATACAAGAACATATTAAAAAGATAATGCACCATAATCAAGTGGGGTTCCCAGGGATGTAAAGTTGGTTCAACATATGGAAATCAATAAATGTAATTTATCACATCAACAGACTTAAAAACAAGAATAACATGCTTATTGCAATAGATGCAGAAACAGCATTTGACAAAATATATCATCCATTCATGTTCAAAACACCAGAAAAACTAGGGATAGTAGGAACATACCTCAACATTGTAAAACCTATATATGTTAAACCCAAGGCCAACGTCATTCTAAATGGAGAAAAATTTATAGCATTCCTTCTAAAAACTAGAACAAGACAAGGATGCCCCTTTCACGACTTCTATTCAACCTAGTCCTTAAAACTCTAGCCAGAGCAATTAGACAGAAAAAAACAGAAATTAAAGGGATAAGAATAGGAAAAGAACTCAAACTATCCCTATTTGCCAGGAAACTTCTAGAACTCATGAATTCAGCAAAGTAGCAGGATATAAAAGTATTGCATTCCTATACTGAAAGAGAAATTATGAAAACTATCCAATTCACAACAGCCTCAAAAAATATTTCAGAATAAATCTAACAAAAGAGGTTAAAGAACTCCATAATGAAAACTATAGAACATTAAAGAAATTGAAAAGATCTTAGAAAATGGAAAGATCTCCCATGTTCTTTGATAGGCAGGATTAATATTGTCAAAATGAACATACTCCTAAAAGTGCTATACAGATTTAATACAATTAAAATTAAAATTCCAAGGATGTTCTCCATAAAAATAGAAAAAGCAGTCATGAAATTCATTTGGAAAAATAAGAGGCCAAGAATAGCTAAAGCAATCCTTAGTTATAAAAGTGAAGCAGGAGGCATCACAATACCAGATCTTAAATTATGCTACAGAGCCATAGTAAGAAAAACAACATGGTACTGGCACCAAAACAGACATGAAGAACAATGGTACAGAACAGAAGATACAGAGGCAAACCCACATAAATACAGTTATCGAATACTAGAGAAAGACTCCATAAATATACATTGGAGAAAAGATAGCCTCTTCAACAAATGGTGCTGGGAAAACTGGAAATCCATATGCAGCAAACTGAAATCAAACCCTCCATCTCTCATGCTGCACAAAACTCAACTTAAAGTGGATCAATAATCTAGGCATTAGACCAGAGGCCTGCACTTACTAGAAGAAAAAGTAGGCCAAAAAATTTCCATCATGGGCTGGGGATGTGGCTCAAGCCGTAGTGTGCTCGCCTGGCATGCATGGGGCCTGGGTTCAATCCTCAGCACCATATACAAACAAAGATGTTGTGTCTGCCAAAAACTAAAATTCTCTCTCTCTTAAAAAAAAAAGTTAAAAACAAATTTCCATCATATCGGCTTAGGAACTGAATTCCTAAGATTCCAAGGTTCAATAAATGGTATGGTATTGAACTAAAAAGCTTCTTAAACAATCAAGAATGTGAAGAGAGAGCCTACAGGATTGAAGAAAATCTTTCCCACCTGCATCTCAGATTGAGCATTAATCTCTAAGATATATAAAGAACTCAAAAAACATATCCCAAAATAACAAACCAACCAGTACATGGGCAAAGGAACTTAACAGACATTTATTTCACAGAATAAGAAATATGATTGGTCAAGAGATATATGAAAAAATGTTTAACATTTCTAGCAATTAGAAAAATGCAAATTAAAACTACACTGAGATTCCATCTCACTCCAGTCAGAATGGCAATTATCAAGAATATAAGAAACAATAAATGTTTGCGAGGGTGTGGGGGAAAAGGTACACTTATACATTCCTGGTGGGACTGCAAATTGGTGCAACCATTTTGGAAAGCAGTGTACAGATTTGTAAGAAAACTTGGAATGAAACCACCATTTGACCCAGTTTTCCCACTCCTTGGCATAAACCCAGAGGACTTTAAATCAGTATACTATAGTGACATAGCCACATCAATGTTTATAGAAGCTCAATTCACAACAGCTAAGCCGTGGAACCAACTTAGGCACCTTTAAACGGATGAATGGATAAAGAAAATGTGGTATGTATACAAAGTGGAATATTACTCAACTATAAAAATAAAATATGAAATTATGGCATTTGCCAATAAATGGACAGAACTAGAGATTATCATGCTAAGTGAAATAGGCCAGTCCCAAAAAACCAAAGGCCAAATGTTTCCTCTGATACGTGAATGCTAACATAAAGGACAGCGGAGGCAGGGGGTGGGGGGAGGGGACCAGAAGTACTTTGGATTACACAAAGGGGAATGAAGAATGAAGGGATGGGAGGGGAGATGGGAATGGGAAAGACAATAGAATGAGTCTGACATTACTTTCCTATCTGTATATGTGAATACACGACCAGTGTAATTCTACATCATGTAAAACCACAAAAATGGGAAGTTATACTCCATGTATGTATAATATATAAAAATACATTTTACTATCATGTATAACTAAAAAGAACAAATAAAAAAAAATAATCTACAAACCCCAAAAACTCAACAAAGCCTAAGCAGGATAACTACAAATAAATGCAGACCCAGACTCACTGTTCAAACTCTTGAAAGCCAGAGAGAAAAATTCTAAAAGCAGTAGGAGAAAAACAATTTATTACATATAGGAAACAATGATCAATAGCCGACCTTTTGTTATAAACAGCAGTGGCCATAAAGCAGTGAAACTACGTGTTCAGAGTGCCAAACAAGAATTGTAAATCCGTTAAACACTGTCCTTCATAAATGCATTAGAAACACATTCAAAATAAAGATTAGGAGAATCTTTACTGGTGTACTTCTTGTACATGGAATATTGAAGTAGTACTGTAATGAGAGAAAATATCAGCCTTGGTAACTTAAATCCACAGGAAAAATGAAGAGCAGCAGAGGTGGTCATTGTGTGGGTAAATATAAAGAATTATAGGAGCTAGGGATGTGGCTCAAGCGGTAGTGCACTCGCCTGGCATGCGCAGGGTTCTATCCTCAGTACCACATAAAAATAAAATAAAGATGTTGAGTGTCCACTGAAAACTTAAAATATATATTAAAAGTTTTTCTCTCTCTCTAAAAAAAAAGAAATAACTATAAATTATTTCTTCTTAAATTTTTTGGAAGACTTGTTTTAAAGAATAATTATAACATCATACAGTTTAACATATAAATGACAATATATAAATGCAATATATATATGTAAAATTTCTATAGGTTTCACATATATATCATAAATATATATATATATGTATATATATATATATATGATAACAGCACAAAGGAGGGAGAAGAAAATAAAACTAAACTGGGACAAAGTTGCTGTATTTTATCACACATTAGTCAACATTAATCTGAAGTAGGCTGTGAAAAGTTAAGATGCCTACCAGAATATCTATATAGCTACTACCTAAAAAAACAACTCAAAAATAGTAAACACTGGGGCTGGGGTTATGGCTCAGCGGTAGAGTGCTCGCCTCACATGTGCAAGGCCCTGGGTTCGATCCTTAGCACCACATAAAAAATAAATTAAAAAATAGTTATTGTGTACAACTACAAAAAAAAATAAATATTTTTAAAAAATAGTAAACACTATTTACTGCCGCAGTCTTGGCTGGGCACAGAATCATGAGCCACCACACAGCTTTGTAGATTCAAACAGCAATTCTTTATTCCCGAACTCACACCGGCCTCCACACACGTTCTGGGGCAATCCCTGTTCTCCTGCCACCCAATTCACCTACTCCACGAGGCTTTCTTCCCAAAAATACTCTCTGAATCTCACGAGAGCTCAACGGGAGCTCAGGCAGCAGGAACGCCCTATTTCCAGCAGCAATAATCCTCAACATCCAACTTCCCTAAAACCCAAGGTCTTAAACTGGGAACGCCCTTAACCCAAGGAGCGGGATACTTCCTCAAACTGCAGGATACACCCTAATCCTGGATCCACCCTGGTCATTGAGCAGGGTCACCTACTCAAACACACATGCAAGGTCACAGCAAATTTCCAAGGCAAGTCCATTTAACATGGGGTACGCTGGCAAGGAAATATCGATGCCTCATTCCTACTTGGCAATGGCCCTCAGCAATTTACTAATATTTATAATAGTAAAATGGTAATCTCATAAATATTTATTTAACACAATAGGCAATAAAGGAAAAATTAATAACAAAAGAAACACAAAAAGCCAACTGCAAAATGGCAGACACAAAGACAACTGTAATTATACTAAGTTTTAATGGATTAAAAACTACAATGGAAAAAAAACAAAGCTTGACTGACTGGATAAAAAAAGACCCCATAATATGCTATCTGCCAGACTCTAAATTGAAAAATGTAAATAGAATAAAAAAGACAGAAAATGATGCACATGCAAAGAGTGATCATAAGAAAAATGGAGAGAGGAAGATGGCTGCTGCATAGGGGGGTTGCTTAAGGGGGTTGCTGAAGTGCTGAGCGTGGTGCTCAGAGCAGCGGCTTTAATCGAGATTTCGCGCAGCTTGTTAGAGCTCCTTTCACCATTAATCTGTAGCGGACCACTTTGCCAAGCAGCAGAAAGAACAAAGAGATTGAAAAAGAGACGCTTGGCTCCCGGACGCTTTGCTGCTCAGAGCTGCGGGCGCTTTGCGCCCATCTGCTTCCTCTTTCACTTCGCTCCCAGAGAAGCTGAATGTGTAATCAGCAGTGGATTGTAAGTACCTGAGGCAAAGAAAGCTCAGTGCGCCTCGCCTTTTTTTTTTTTTTTTTTGAATATTTTCTATACAGGGAGAGTTAGTGGATTGGGATTGTTGGCTGGGCTGTGGTTTCGGGGCCGAAAACACACCCCGCGGGAGCCGCCATTTGCTTTCTGCTTGCTGTCTTGATGGCTCTGTCTACATTGTAGAGCAGCCGCATCTAGAGGCTGGAACTGGGCTGCGTGCCGAGCCCTGTCCTCCGAAGGCTGGACCACGGCCTCGAGCACCTCGGTCGCCTGTTCGCCGCTGCACCTTCGGGCAGAGCCTGCTCTGGGGTCGTTTGGCATCCCCCTGCGAGGGGACCCATGCTCCGGAGGAGGGGGCCGGAGAGCCGCGGCGGTAGCCACTTGGGCCCCGGGAGCCGGGCACCGGGCCGAGGAGCGGCGGAGGCCGCAGAGGCGCTGCTAAGGTTGCGGACAAGCGCGGCGACCGTGAGCATGGCCCAGAGGTGGAGGCGACGACAGCAGGGTTTCATTTCCGGAAAACTGGACTGGAAACAGAAGCAGCAGTTTGTATAATCCAAGATCTTGCTTATGCCAGGAAACTGTAAGGGTAACATGAATATTATTGAGGAGGTCTAACATGGCGGCAGGCGTGGAGAGATCAAGTCTCTGACCTCTTCAACTGCGCGGGCATAGGGAGCTGTAAATTATCTAAAGGCTGTTTGCTCAGGATCACTAGGCAATGCTGAGCTGACGTGGATCTGGGGCGTATGGTCTGGGCCCCTCAGAAAACACACACTGAGCACGGATCAGCTACATTCAAGCTCCGGTTCGCCTGCTTCTTGTGCCTCAGCACTAACGATCCCGCTGAAATAACTGGTCGGCCCTTCTGAACTTAGAGGTAAAAGCCAACTGAGCCTTCATAGGCAGTGGCCACAGGACTGAAACGGGGATTGGGAGAGATAGTCAGGACCCACTCGTTGTATTGGTCACCCGGCATAGGGAACGAACGGTCACCATTTGCATGGGATACCACCTTGGCAGAGAACTGACGTCACGGGCAGAGGAGATAACTGCATTGAAACCAGCGAGACAGGTGTGTAATCCCCTAGTCATCTCTCTCCGCACAGGGGGGGAAACCTTAAGGGCCCCACCCAACTCTCCAGTGAGCGCGACAGCCAGACTGAGGGAATCAGGAGTGGTGCAGGACTTGCGGCGCAAAACTCCCAGCTACCACTCCCACCAGGGCTGACAGCTGAGGTCTCTTGCAACAGCTACCGGGGGCGTGGCTACCGGAGGGCAAGCAAATTCGCTGGGGGTTCTCAGCCGCAAGCTCTACAAACTTAGGGACTGAGGGAGGCAAATAGGGAGAGGGAGCCCAGGTGTTCATGAAAACAGGGCGCCCAGGAACAGCAGACCTGGAGTGTAGCCAGTATTGTGGTGAGCGTCACAGGTGAGCACGGCCTGGATTGAGGAACCACAAAAGAAGGCCCTAGGCACTCAGGATTGGAGACCCGCCCAGTCTGGGAGGAAGAGCTGCTGCACAGTGATCAGTTTCCACCTATTGAGAGGAGAAGCTTGACCCAGTGGGCACAGCTCCACCTACTGGAAGAGAAGTTAATCGAACTCTTGGACTACATTTATTATTATTATTATTATTATCATTTTTTTCTCTTTTTCTTTTTCTTCCTTTTTCTTTCATTTTCAATTTTTGTTGTTGTTCTTTAATTTTTTTAATGTTTTTAATTTTTTTGTTTTAATTTTATTATTATTTTTTTAATTTTAATTTTCATTCTTTTATTATCATTATTATTTTTGTAAAAAAATATTTTCTTTTCTTTCTTTCTTTATTTTCTAATTTTTGTTTGTTTGTTTGTTTTTGTTTCTTTTGTCTTTTCAATTTTCTTATTCCCCCTTCCTTGAATTCTACCTGCCTACTCTCATTCTCTTTAGTGACTTCTTCCCTGCCCTTCTAATATCCTTCCTCCCAAGTATCAAATAAATTTATAAGAGTAAACAGTAACTCAGCATTCAAACGGAACAAGAAGTAACATGAGCAGCTTCAAAAAGCAAGGAAGAAAAGGAGTACAAACAATGCAGGACAGCCTAAATATTCAGAAGGACCTAGAGGCATCAGAAAAATGGTCACATAAAGAACTCAAGGAATACCTTATACAGATGGAATGGAACCTTAAAGAGGATACGAGACAGCAAATCCAAACAGTGAAAGAACACATTGAAAATGAATTACATAAACAGATAAAATAAGAAGTTAAGCATCTTTATCAGGAGATAGAGATTATAAAAAAAAATCAAACAATAATTCTAGAAATGAAGGAAATGATAAACCAAATTAAAAACACAATCGAGAGTATCACTAACAGAGTGGAGCAAGTAGAAACCAGAACGTCAGATAATGAAGACAAAATATATCATCTTGAAAAGAGTCTAGCCAACGGCTGGTTAAAAATCACGAGAAAGGGCTGGGGATGTGGCTCAAGCGGTAGCGCGCTCAACTGGCATGCGTGCGGCCCGGGTTCGATCCTCAGCACCACATACAAAGATGTTGTATCCGCCGAGAACTAAAAAATAAATATTAAAAATTCTCTCTCTCTCTCTCTCTCTCTCTCTCTCTCTCTGTCTCCTCACTCTCTCTTAAAAAAAAAAAAAATCACGAGAAAAACATCCAAGAGATATGGGATAACATAAAAAAGCCAAATCTGTGAGTCATCGGGATAGAGGAAGGTACAGAGATTCAAACCAGGGGAATGAGTAACCTGCTGAATGAAATAGTTATAGAAAACTTTCCAGAAATAAAAAAGGAAATGGATATACAAATTGTAGATGCATATAGGACACCGAGCACCCAAAATCACAGTAGACCAACGCCAAGACACATTGTTATGAAGATATACAATATACAGAACAAAGAGAAAATATTAAAAGCTACAAGAGAAAGGAGGCAGATCACATTCAGGGGTAAACCAATAAGGTTAACAACGGATTTTTCATCAGATGCTGAAAGCGAGAAGATCCTGGAACAACGTATTTCAAACACTGAAAGACAATGGATGCCAACCAAGAATTCTGTATCCAGCAAAATTAAGCTTCAGGTATGACAACGAAATAAAAATCTTTCATGATAAACAAAAGCTAAAAGAATCTGCAGCCAGAAAACCAGCATTGCATAGCATCTTGAGCAAAACATTACACGAGGAAGAAATGAAAAACAATAACCAAAACCATCAGTGGGAAGTGCCTCTATAAAGTCAGGGGGCGGGGGGAAAGCTAACCTTGGAGAAACAAACTAAAAGAAGATAAATAATCAAACATGGCTGGAAGTACAAACCATACATCAATAGTAACTCTAAACGTTAATGGCTTAAACTCTCCAATAAAGCGACATAGGCTGGTAACATGGATTAAAAAAACAAATCCAACAATATGCTGCCTCCAGGAGACACATCTGATTGGAAAAGACATACACAGGCTGAAGGTGAAAGGTTGGGAAAAAACATACCACGCACACGGTCCTCGTAATCAAGCAGGGGTGGCCATCCTCATATCGAATAAAATCGACTTCAAGACTAAATTAATCAAAAGGGATAAGGAAGGACATTATATACTGTTAAAAAGAACCATTCACCAACAAGACATAACAATTATCAATATTTATGCACCAAATAATGGTGCTGCGACGTTCATAA
This sequence comes from Spermophilus citellus, assembly GCF_964194105.1. Classification (NCBI taxonomy): domain Eukaryota; kingdom Metazoa; phylum Chordata; class Mammalia; order Rodentia; family Sciuridae; genus Spermophilus; species Spermophilus citellus. The sequence continues at coordinate 130,814,877 of NC_138185.1, read as the reverse complement.
AAGAAATTCTCCTCAAGTTCAAGAATCAAATAGACCACAACACAATAATTATGGGTGACTTCAACACACCTCTCTCACCATTGGACAGATCTTCCAAACAAAAGTTGAATAAAGAAACTATAGAACTCAATATCACAATCAACAACCTAGACTTAACTGACATATATAGAATATATCAACCATCATCAAATGGATATACTTTTTTCTCAGCAGCACATGGATCCTTCTCAAAAATAGACCATATATTATGCCATAGGGCATCCCTCAGTAAATATACAGGGGTGGAGATAATACCATGCATTTTATCTGATCATAATGGAATGAAACTGGAAATCAATGATAAAAGAAGGAAAGAAAAATCCTACATCACATGGAAAATGAACAATATGTTACTGAATGATCAATGGGTTACAGAAGACATAAAGGAGGAAATCAAAAAATTCTTAGAGATAAATGAAAATACAGACACAACATATCTGAATCTATGGGACACAATGAAAGCAGTTTTAAGAGGAAAATTCATCGCCTGGAGGTCATGCCTCAAAAAAAGGAAAAACCAACAAATAAATGAGCTCACACTTCATCTCAAAGCCCTAGAAAAGGAAGAGCAAAACAACAGCAAATGTAGAAGAAGGGAAGAAATAATTAAAATCAGAGTGGAAATCAATGAAATTGAAACAAAAGAAACTATTGAAAAAATTAACAAAACTAAAAGTTGGTTCTTTGAAAAAATAAATAAGATCGACAGACCCCTAGCCATGCTAACGAAGAGAAGAAGAGAGAGAACTCAAATTACTAACATACGGGATGAAAAAGGCAATATTACAACAGACGCTTCAGAAATACAGAAAACAATTAGAAATTATTTTGAAAACCTATATTCCAATAAAATAGAAGATAGTGAAGACATCGATAAATTCCTTAAGTCATTTGATTTCCCCAGACTGAGTCAGGAGGATACTCACAACTTAAACAGACCAATATCAATAGATGAAATAGAAAAAGCAATCAAAAGACTACCAACCAAGAAAAGCCCAGGACTGGATGGGTATACAGCGGAGTTTTACAAAACCTTTAAAGAAGAATTAATACCAATACTTCTCAAGTTATTTCAGGAAATAGAAAAAGAGGGAGCTCTTCCAAATTCATTCTATGAGGCCAACATCACCCTGATTCCGAAACCAGACAAAGACACCTCAAAGAAAGAAAACTACAGACCAATATCTCTGATAAACCTAGATGCAAAAATCCTCAATAAAATTCTGGCGAATCGGATACAAAAACACATCAAAAAAATTGTGCACCATGATCAAGTAGGATTCATCCCTGGGATGCAAGGATGGTTCAATATACGGAAATCAATAAATGTTATTCACCACATCAATAGACTTAAAGATAAGAACCATATGATCATCTCAATAGACGCAGAAAAAGCATTCGACAAAGTACAGCATCTCTTTATGTTCAAAACACTAGAAAAACTAGGGATAACAGGAACTTACCTCAACATTGTAAAAGCTATCTATGCCAAGCCTCAGGCTAGCATCATTCTCAATGGAGAAAAATTGAGGGCATTCCCTCTAAAATCTGGAACAAGACAGGGATGCCCTCTATCACCACTTCTATTCAATATAGTTCTCGAAACACTGGCCAGAGCAATTAGACAGACAAAAGAAATTAAAGGCATAAAAACAGGAAAAGAAGAACTTAAATTATCACTATTTGCGGATGACATGATTCTATACCTAGAAGACCCAAAAGGGTCTACAAAGAAATTACTAGAACTAATAAATGAATTCAGCAAAGTGGCAGGATATAAAATCAACACGCATAAATCAAAGGCATTTCTGTATATCAGCGACAAAACTTCTGAAATGGAAATGAGGAAAAATACTCCATTCACAATATCCTCAAAAAAATAAAATACTTGGGAATCAACCTAACAAAAGAGGTGAAAGATTTATACAACGAAAACTACAAAACCCTAAAGAGAGAAGTAGAAGAAGATCTTAGAAGATGGAAAAATATACCCTGTTCATGGATAGGAAGAACTAACATCATCAAAATGGCGATATTACCAAAAGTTCTCTATAGGTTTAATGCAATCCCAATCAAAATCCCAACGGCATTTCTTGTAGAAATAGATAAAGCAATCATGAAATTCATATGGAAAAATAAAAGACCCAGAATAGCAAAAGCAATTCTAAGCAGGAAGCGTGAATCAGGTGGTATAGCGATACCAGATTTCAAACTATATTACAGAGCAATAGTAACAAAGACAGCATCGTACTGGTACCAAAACAGGCGGGTGGGCCAATGGTACAGAATAGAGGACACAGAGACTAATCCACAAAGCTACAACTATCTTATATTTGATAAAGGAGCTAAAAGCATGCAATGGAGGAAGGATAGCATCTTCAACAAAAGGTGCTGGGAAAACTGGAAATCCATATGCAACAAAATGAAACTGAATCCTCTCCTCTCACCATGCACAAAAGTTAACTCAAAGTGGATCAAGGAGCTAGATATCAAATCAGAGACTCTGTGTCTGATAGAAGAAAAAGTTGGCTCCGACCTACATATTGTGGGGTCGGGCTCCAAATTCCTTAATAGGACACCCATAGCACAAGAGTTAATAACAAGAATCAACAAATGGGACTTACTTAAACTGAAAAGTTTTTTCTCAGCAAGAGAAACAATAAGAGAGGTAAATAGGGAGCCTACATCATGGGAACAAATTTTTACTCCTCACACTTCAGATAGAGCCCTAATATCCAGAGTATACAAAGAACTCAAAAAATTAAACAATAAGAAAACAAATAACCCAATCAACAAATGGGCCAAGGACCTGAACAGACACTTCTCAGAGGAGGACATACAATCAATCAACAAGTACATGAAAAAATGCTCTCCATCTCTAGCAGTCAGAGAAATGCAAATCAAAACCACCCTAAGATACCATCTCACTCCAGTAAGATTGGCAGCCATTAGGAAGTCAAACAACAAGTGCTGAGGAGGATGTGGGGAAAAGGGTACTCTTGCACATTGCTGGTGGGGCTGCAAACTGGTGCGGCCAATTTGGAAAGCAGTATGGAGATTCCTGGGAAAGCTGGGAATGGAACCACCATTTGACCCAGCTATTGCCCTTCTCGGACTATTCCCTGAAGACCTTAAAAGAGCGTACTACAGGGATACTGCCACATCGATGTTCATAGCAGCACAATTCACAATTGCTAGACTGTGGAACCAACCCAGATGCCCTTCAATAGATGAATGGATAAAAAAATGTGGCATTTATACACCATGGAATATTACGCAGCACTAAAAAATGACAAAATCATGGAATTTGCAGGGAAATGGATGGCACTAGAGCAGATTATGCTTAGTGAAGCTAGCCAATCCCTAAAAAACAAATACCAAATGTCTTCTTTCATATAATGAGAACTAAGAACAGAGAGGGAGGAAGAGCAGGAAGAAAAGATCAACATTAAACAGATACATTAGGTGGGAGGGAAAGGGAGAGAAAAGGGAAATTGCATGGTATTGGAGGGAGACCCTCATTGTTATACAAAATTTCACATAAGAGGTTGTGAGGGGAACGGGAAAATAAACAAGGAGAGAAATGAATTACAGTAGATGGGGTAGAGAGAGAAGATGGGAGGGGAGGGGAGGGGGGATAGTAGAGGATAGGAAAGGTAGCAGAATACAATAGTTACTAATAGGGCATTATGTAAAAATGTGGATGTGTAACCGACATGATTCTGCAATCTGTATATGGGGTAAAATTGGGAGTTCATAACCAACTTGAATCTAATGTATGAAACATGATATGTCAAGAGCTTTGTAATGTTTTGAACAACCAATAAAAAAAAATAAAAAAAGAAAAATGGAATAGCTGCAGTTATTACAGACAAAATGGACTAAGATAAAAAATTTTATTAGAGACAAAAAAGATAATTTATAATGAGAAAGACCCAAAACATCAGAAAGATATAACAAATATCAAGGCATGTACACCTAAAAACAAACCTCCAAAATACACGAAACAAAGTCCAACAGAAATTAAAGGAAAAACAGGTAATTGAACAATTCTAGCCAGAGACTGTAACACCCCACTCTTAATAACCAATTGAATAAACAGGCAGAAAATCACAGCTATAGCAGACTCGAACAACACTGTCAATCAAATTGACCTGTCATCTTTGGACATTCTATTCAACAAAAACAGAATACACATTCTTTTCAGGTGCCTGTGAAACATATTCCAGGATTGACTATGTGCTAGACCACAAAATAACAAAAATTTAAAAGGGCAGGAATCATTCAAAGCATATTCTCAAATAACAAAGAGATATAAAATAAACACCAGAAAGAAATTTGGAAAACCCCCAATTCTTGGAAATAAAATGGCATATTTCCAAACAACTTATAGGTCAAAAAAGAAATCACAAGGCAAATTAGAAAATATTTTGAACTAAATGAAAACAAATATAACATACCAAAATCCATGAAGTATTGTTAACAGTGCTGATGGAAATTGAGATTTAAATACTTACGTCAGTAACCTAAACTTCTACTTTATAAATGAATAAGAATAATTTAAACTTAAAGCAAGCAGATGAAAAAAAAATAAAAATCAGAGGGAAAAATCAATGAAATCAAAGTCCTTCTATGGGGGGGCGGGGAGGCTTGAAAATACAGATAACACAGAATACCAAAATCAGGAGTGAAAAGAAGGGACATCATTACTGACTTTACTGAAATTAAAAGGACTATAAGAGAATGCATCTAACACTTTCATATCCCTCTGTACAAATCTGTAAAATGTCTAGAAAACTGATATTTAGGTGGACATCCATTTCTGCATGTGTTCTCCATTCAGAATTACAACCTCCAACCCCAGCACTCGTAAGTCAGACAATTCTGCACTAATGTAAAATTTCTATAGGTTTCACATTTTTTGCTAGACAACAAAGCTGCTTATTTCAAATTTTCAAAAAGTAATATTTCAGATAGAAGAGACAAAGTCTCTGGATGTGATATAAAATAATATAAATTATCAACTCAAAAAAATCAGACTAATATTTTAAATAATGAAACCAGGACACAGATCTGTATTTTAAAGCAAAACCTCTTTTATCTAAATGAAAGCAAGAATCAAATTTTTGAGTAGATATTTCTAGGAAAAGTACGTCTAGATTAAGTCTATATCCTCACAACATGGACAATTTCAAAAATTACATTTGGCTGGTCATATATACAAATAATCCAAGTTTATATTTCTTCCTGAGTGAACTTGAAGCATGATTTTAATGTTAATATGAACTACAAAATAATTCATGACAATTCTACAGATTATATGCAATTTTATTTAAATAATTTAACACTGCAGAGTGAGCCAATTTATAAGTATAAAAATAGATAGTTTAGCAACCAAATATAAGCACCACACAGAAGCAGATTATAAACACACCATTGGCCTTTAGAAGATTAAGGCAACATAAATATCTCAAGTAATTTTATGAGAATACTTTACTCATATAATAGACGTTATTAAAACATCTCAATATAGCTAGAGCCCACAATTTTTTTCAGTACAAAGTCTTCTCTTGTTGATATATTAATGATTCTTCTTAAATAGAGCACAACAATTAGTCTAGATTAACAAATGGACTATCAAAGCCACTATCTTGTTGGCCTGATAGTGGAATAATTGATTTTCTTGCAGGCTGCTGACATACTGAAGATGGAACTGTACTGCTCAGCTTTTTGGAATCTGACTTGAATGTATCTGCCTTATGATGCACTGGGTGTCCGGGAGTCACACTGGTCTTCCCTTGATGGGGATACAGGGTTTCTTTTGACAGGCCTGGAACATGATCACTCTGACATTTCATCGGTTGGCAAATCATATTATCTTTCTCTGTATAAAACTGTCTGAACTTAGCAGAGTCACCTAGCATATCCACAGTTCTTTGTGTCCTATCATGTAAAAATGACACTTCACGACTGTTACAGGGTAAAGTTGCACTGTTGGAAAGCCAGCCTAATGAGTCACTGAGGTCTCCTCCGTCCTTTACTGGAGTTTCCTGAACACCCAAACCGTGACTGCTCTCAGATGTAGCATTTTCACCTTCTGTAAATGAATTGCATATATATGCTTTTAAACCAGGCCTCTCCTTAGGACCTCGAAAGATTGTATGTGTGGATCCTGATTCAGAAAGCCCAGGGGAACAACTAGGTGAGGGTTTATTTCCAAAGGTTTCCAGAAAAGGGTATACACCTGAATGCAGAAGTGACTGAGAGCCAGTGTCACTGGGCAGGTCTTTCTTCTTGTGCAAATCAAAGCCTTCTTCAACTTCATATGGAACAAATTCAGTAGAAACATTCTTTGGCAAAATGTCTAGGTGTCTGCAACTTCTATCCCCAAACTGAAAGTCTGAATGTGACCCCTTGAAACCCATATGCTGTATGTCTCCATGCTCTGAATCCTCTAACCGCCTCTGTAAATTACAAGCAGCCCTCCTCTTAGGAACTTGTTCACACATACTTCTGGGGATGCTTTTTACACAGTTTGATTTGGTTTCAAAATGTTGTATATTCTGATTCATATCATTTCTTTTTGATTTTTCAACTCCAATCAGCATCTCTGAAGTCACGGGTAGTGTTACTATGTGCAAGAGAACACAAAATTAGAGGAACATAAATTAGGAGAAAATTAACATTTAAAGATAAGAATAAATTATGTATTTATGTATTCTCAAAGAATGCCAATGTGTTTTAATCACTCTCAAAAAAAATCAATGCTAGACACATAAAAATATTCCTTTACATATGTCTAATTTTGTTGCTGAAGTCTAATATATTATTATTGCTATCCACCTGATCAATCATTTTCTGAAAGAGATGTTATAGCTCTCCAAAAGCCAACTGCAATATTCACAATTTTGCTGATTCTGAGGGTCAGTATGGAGTTCCTAATAAAGAAAATCTGTTGGAAGAACCCCACCCACCTAGCACCTATACCCACCTCCTACACACAACCTAACTTAAATACAGTTTCTGATTTAATTGGCTAGGATACTAAATCAGATCAAAGGCAAAACAGCCACACAGTATAGAATTAGAAGCATCATGTCTCAGAAATGGTATATCTTGGCCTAGAGTCCATGAAAAAGGGGACATTCTACCAGGGATATTACCTGTACATTGCCCCCGCTCTAGAAAATGTCTTTCTTTATCGTATGCCACTGACTATTCCTAAAGTTCTCATCACCATTCCAAAATTTACACAAATAATCTTTGTGCTCCTACATGAGGGATGTCTCATGTATTCCTGAACAATCTCTAAGTTTTCCAGAAGTTCAAATACACCATTTCCCCACAGATAATGCTACACATGTCCCAGTATGATTGGGAATTTACCATTTTTTTCCCAGGTATTTCTATCAGCTCTTGATTTTTACACTCTAAAACTATGTATACACAAAAAGAAACAATTTATAGTTTCTTGGGAGACCATTCCATTATTATTATGAACTATATATCATCTATGTCCCTTTAAATGCTCTCATTTACCTAATATTATAGTTACTTTTATAATTCATCAATATTAGCACCACATTTGCTAAGTATATCACTCTCTACCCTGGTATTTGAATTTTAGATGTTCTTCTTGTTAAAATAGCAAATGTCCATAATTTAGAAAATTGCATTTGAAAGTTATGACCTTTTAATAAATGAGTCTAACCTATTCATATTTAGTGTGATTGTTGATATTTCAACTTTATCTTCTACATTTTTGTTGTTGTTGTTGTTAACCATTCTTTATTTTTGATTTTGTTAGAAATTTTTCTTCTAAGGTTTTCTTTTTTCTACTAGTTAGAAAGTTATATATTCTCTTTCTTATTGGTTACCCTTAAGTTTTAGCACATATTCCTAAACCTATATTTTTCTTGTAATTATAAAGCTATCAATACCCACATCTTCTCCTTGAACATAATGAAAGTTTTAGCATATTTTAGTTTCCTCTACCATGTTCTCTTACATCGCTCCAAGAATACTATAATTTCTAACATTCTTAGGTTCTGTTATTTATTCTATTAATTCCATTGCTTTATTTTAAGTTCTAATGGTTTTGTTTTGATGTTAGTTTGGTGTCTTTTTTCACAGTGATAGCTTTCTGTAAATGCATGGTGATTCTCGGTTATAGGTAATTTTTTAGATGTCCTGAATACTGTTATCTGTTTATGCTGCCTGCCTTAAATGAACTGGGGAGGGGAAGGGAGAATGAGCAGCAGGACAGAAAGATCTAATAGTTCTGGGCTCCTAATTCTTCCTTCACATGTGGCCAGCCACCTGGAACACTTCCCTGCTCCCAGACTTTTTCTTCCTGTTGCTATTGCCCAGCCCAATCAAGAGTGGGAAGGGAATGAAGAAATAGAGTGATTTCACCTGACGACGGAAAGCTACAAAAACAGCGAGCTGGTAGGCACACTTAGTCTATCTACTTGAACCAGAAATTCTACGCTCTTTCTTGGTAAGTTTCTAGTTTAAGTAATTTCCCTACAACTTTATAAACTCTATTCCTTACACTTTGCTCTTTTCCATACTGAGAATATTCAAAATCCAAAAAGAAGAGAGAGAAAAACCACTCAAGTGACTTCTTTAGACATACCTGCCTGTGCAGTTTTGCACTGGGATCTATTAGAAGTAGGAGTTTCTAGCAATTTTGCCATTGTAGCAAGTTTGCTAGCAGCATTCATAATCTTTTTCTCAGCCCTGTGGGGAATTCCAAAATACAAAATTAAAATAGTTGTGAACTTCCTGAGCCCCAGGATTTGTTTTCCTATTAACTCTGCCAACATTTAGGGTAGCACGGCCATAAGCCTCTCTTAATCCCTGACAGCTGATCATATTAAAAAAGCTAATTTTGTGGTTAAGGAAAATGTTTAGAAAGTAACAATATGCTGTCCTGGTACTCTTAGGACACACTGTTTGTACTGAACTTACCCTTCTTCTTTACCATTATCCTGCAAAATCTGTTGGAGGCAAATTAAGTAATATTTGCGCATCTTCTGGGCAGTTTCCTGACGTTCTCGCAACACCTCTGCCTTTACCATTTCTGCTGCTCTTTCCTTACTTTCCTGAATGTAACGAAGCATGTCACCTATAGGGGAGAGAACACCCACAGGTGGTATAAGAACTTTTTCAGAAACATGGGAGGCAGACGTCAGACTATTCTTCTGGGAGATAAGGTGACTGGAGCTATGGTTTAAACATTACGCCAGACCTGCCCTGAATCCAGCCAAAGACCACTCAGTGACCCCCAAGGAAGCCACAGGGGCAGCTGGATTGGTCAACTGAGCCCCACCTAAAATCCTGACCCTCTAGTATGTCATAAAGTAGTTGCTGTTAAGCCAAATAAATTTATACTTTCTGTAATCATTAAAATCAGGTGTTTCAGATCACCATTTTGGTAGACTCAAGAGAATCGGTTGGTTCTTCTGGAATGAGGATAGCTATATATGCTAAGGAAATACAGAGTATTTTATCATATTCTAAATACTTGGGCAAAAAAATAAAATAGGAGGCAGAGAAACTTAAGCATTTAAAAGAAAAAGAAATGGAAAAGGTGAACAGAAAGGAAGAGAAAAACTGAAAAACAAAAGAAAAGGACACAGTGTGAGCTGTGAAGATTCATATTCTTCTCTTGGGCTAAGAAAATCTATGTTTCATTTACTTTCAGCAGCATTTATTGAGCATCTAACTAAATACATTACAATCTATGAAAGATTTATACAAAATGCTACTGTAGAGAGTGATGAGACAGTTATCTTCTGAAGTTTGCATAAAATCATTAATCCACAGTTTTTAAATTTTCTTTTCATCTTTAACTTTTTACAAAAATAAATTCAGAACTACATCTTACATCTAGAATTTCACCATCTTTATTATATTAGGGATACCAATTTATATAAGAATTGCCCTATTAATGTCCGTTAGTATCTGAAATTAATCCTATGTAATAATGCCACATCTACTTTTCATTATTTGAAACAGGAAAAATTAAAATGAAGTACATGCCAACATAAAACCTCCAATCATCCTTTCTAAAATGTAAGATAATTTGTATGTGTGTATTATGTCATAGTTACATTTTAGAAAGGATGATTGGAGGTTTTAAGTTGGCATGTACTTCATTTAATTTTAGGAGGCAAATATACATTTTCCTATAAAAACACTGGCTATTATATTGAAACATACATCCATTCTCTGCAATTTTGTAATTAAAAAGCAGGAAGTATTTTATACTGTGAAAACATACCAGGGGAATGCTCTTCAGAGTGGCTGTCACTACCTGGTTCTGAGAAATTCTTGAGATCCAAGTTTACAAGTGTTAGATATGATAATGAGAAAAAACAGAACAGCTGCTAACTGGATTCATTTCCATAGTCCCTAAAAGTTTGTGGTAGGAAGCAATAATTGCTAATATGTAATAATTACTAAATTTCATGTGGTAAGATATTGTATTTTTAGTTTAGTACTAATGTCTAGATAGCAACAATTTTAAAGAATCCAGGATAATCGACAATATAAAAATAACTCTACTTTCATGTCATTTCCAAAATATATTTGGGCAAAATGATCCATTACTACATAATTTTGAAATGGTATCAATGATCTTTTCTAAGATTGAAGAAAAAGCTAGTTTGAAAAATACCCTCAAAGTACTAATGTGCATAAATTCTGAGTTTACATTTCATAGCAATAAAAAATGTTCGAACCATCCTAAAAATCTTGGGAATCTCTTTAGGGACTTACGCTTAATCTTTTTTACAGCTTTAATATACTGCCCCCGAAGTTCTTCCAAGGCCTGCCTATTGCTTGGCAGGCATGCATTTTCAATGGCCCCTTCTGACAGTGACCTAAAGACAATCCAAGATGGCAAAAGCAGAGATTATAATGAAAAAATTGACTTTTAAAATATACATATATGTATTAATATGTTCTAAATAAAAATATAATCTAATAAAATAAACTGAGAATTTCATACACTTGAAACATGGTGGTACAATGCCTAGAATCTCAGTAGCGCCAGAGTTTGAGGCAGGAGGATTGTGAGTTCAACGCCAGACTCGGTAACTTAGTGAGGCCCTAAGCAACTTAGTGAGACCCTGTCTTTAAATAAAATAAAAAAAAAAAATAGGGCTGGGGATGTTGGGGATGTGGTTAAGTGTCCCTGAGTTCAATCCCCAATACCAAAAAAAAAAAAAAAAAAAAAAAAATTCCACTAAAGCAAGAGTAAAATGGAGACAACTTATGTTATGGTTGCTTAAATAAATAATGGTAAATCCACATGATGAAAATATATGAAAGCTATTAAAAAGCACATTGTAGGAACATATCTAATAACTCGGGGGAATGTTTTTCTCATAAGACTAAGTTAACAAAGGGTTACAATCACTCCAATTTTTAAGAAGCACATTGTGCATGGGGTGTGTGTAAAAGAAGCTGAAATGATATAAAACAGGGTTAGCAGAGGGTATCTTCTGGGGTTAGGGTTTGGGAAATTTTCCCCTTTTTTTATACTTCTTGATAGGAATAGAACAATATCAGAGATATTTCTAAAAATTAGACTTAGAAATAAAACGGTCTTTTAAAATAGTAAAAGTCTACCTTGGTGGTGTTCTACAAAGTGTTTGCAGTTCTTCCAATTTATTCTTCATGTCATTGTTTTCTTCTATCAATTCTTCAACAACTTTATTATTCTCTTCTATAAAAAAAAGTTTATATTAGGTTAGGTCTTTTCCAGTCTTCCTTTCCACACGTTCCCAACACAAAAGTCTCTATTTTGCATCATTTCCAATTGCTCTCCTGGGTCTTTCATTCCCTTATAAGCCTAGTCTGAACAATTCCTTGTTACATTTTCTCTTTACTTAATGTCTGTAACACATCTTCATCTTGCTTTGAGCTACACACTTTCCTGGGGTGTATAAAACACATGCATAAGTTTTGTTTTCCAGCCAGACTGAAGATCTGTAGATACCTATTAGGTTTACTAATTACATGTTTCCTTAAATCTAGTATATGGTCCATGTTCCTATAGATGATCATTGAAAAAGCACCTCAATACAAAATATAGAGAAAATTAATCTTAAGTAGCTGTCATTTTCAGAAATAATGTAAGATTTTTATTCTTTGACTTTTAAAAAGAATATGAGAAAACTGGAGTCCATATAGTATAAAAGAAAAAAAAAGCATGAATTTTAGAGTCAGAGAGACAAACTTTTGACACTACCCCAGTTTATTACCTACTAGATGAATCCAGACATATTAATCTGTCTGAATCTAAGTTTTTTTCACATGTAAAATGAAGACAGTTTTACATGCCTTACAGATTATGATAGAAATAAAAAAAACCCAATGCCTTAAACAAGGCCTGGCAATACCAAGGTTCAGTAAAATGTGAACATGGTACTTCACATTTCCTGCTATGCCAGCCCCTCAACACACCTCATGAGCTAGGGAATGCAATTATCCTATAACCCCTGGTGGTTGATATAACATATATTTTTAAACCACTTTTTAACAAATGCTACCAAGAAAATGAAAAAAAGAATTAAGAAACAAAAAAGAAGGAGGCACAATAGCAAAGATATTATCACCTAATAGATATATGTTGAGGAAAAAAATTCAAATAAAACTATTAAATGAGTTAAAATTCTGGCCCTGACCTTTTTTATCAGTCCACTGTTTTAAAGAAAGTAGCAACTTTCTTGGATCATTTCTAAGTCTAGGAATTGTGGAAGATAGGATAGCAGCTTTAAAAATCGCTATGCAAAACAACTATGACCATAATCTACAGTGTTAAATATTACTTGTAAATAATAATCATATTCAGTGGTCATTCTATTATGTAAAAATATTTTGATTTTCATTAAATTTTGAAATAGCTATATTTTATCTATATCTTACAGTTGAGCTGGACAAATATATCTCATTTACTCTACTGGTCTCTATTAAGGAGTAAAGTTAATCAAAAGGAAAGTGTAGTTGTTAAAGCTTTTTATCTCAAAATTTGTAAGACCCTTTCCGGCCTTATAGTACTTACTAGCTATCTCTAACAGACTTAGTTAGCAGTAGGTGGTGGCAGGTGGCTTCATTAGTCAGCAATATTTACCCAAGTATGTGCTACACTGCTGGAAATACTATGCCAAGTGCTGGTAGATGGCGTACATCATGTCCACAAGGATGAATAAGACAAGACACATATCCCTTACCCTCAGGGAAGAGTCTGACTAGGTAACTGAATGATTATAGATAGTAACTTGGCATAGTACTTCCAGGACTTGATTCTTGTTGCTCAAAAGTCTAAACCTCCAAGGAGTACAGACAATAAATAATTACAAAGATGCTGAATGTTATAAAAAGCACAGGAGCTTCAAAGAGTATGTAGTAGGAGGACCTAACCAGGTATGTGGCAGTCAGGAAAACCGCCTGAAGAAGTAATGTATAAGGAGAAAAATGGGTGGGAGTTAGCCAGGCAATGATACCAGGAAGTTTGGATAGAGGAAGAAGACAAGACGCTCATCGATGAGACACTGAAATCCATACTATGCCTGAGAATAAGAGGACCGTGGAGACAAGGCTGAGGGCTGGCAGCGCTAAATCATGAAGACCTTTTTAAACCAGGCTAAATTAAGTGCTTGTATTTCACACTAAAGGCCTGAATAAGCCACTGAAGAGCTCTTAACAAAAGAGTGTCATGAACCAATTCCTTTTGTAAAAGGTTGTTATTGCTGCCCTACGGGAATGGATTGGTGCAAAAACTGGAAGAAGATAGTTATAGGTGATTTCCATTGTCCAGACAAAAGAGAGAAAATAAATGATCTAATTTGCCGAGTCTTTTTGGACAACACAATTATCTGAGACCCTGGTATTAGGTTTTTGATTCATTCAAACATTTGTTGTATGGTAGATGGCGTACATCATGTCCACAGGGATGAATAAGACAAGAGACGTAGCCCTTACCCTCAGGGAGGAGTCTGACTAGGTAACCAAATGATTATAGATAGTAACCAAATGATTAGAATACAGAATGGTAATGGAAACAGTGGAGGAAGAGCCAAGTGCTACAGGGCCACCCAAGAGTGGCTGACTTAACCCGATGGAAAAATCAAGGAGGGCATTGCAAATGAGGCATCTACTGAGTTGAATTCTAAAGCATGAGGCAGACCAAAAAGGAAATAGTATGGAAAATATAAGACAGAGACAACATCATATGCAAGATCTAGCAGAAAGAGAAAATACAATCAGTTCAGAAATCAGAAACATTTCGAATGCAGAGTTCAGAGCACGGGTTATAGGTGAATAAGAGGGCGCAGAGGTTTAGGCCCAATAGCTTCCTTTTTTTCAGAAGGGCAGTGGGAAATGGCCAAAGATATCCCTTTCATATCCTGATAGCACTGTGAGGCATGGGATGGATGGAGGCTAGCAGACCCCAGGCCTTTGCTATGCCTTCCCCGCTCCTAGAACACTGCTCTCAGTGGCAAACACCTCCATTTTCTAAGGCTTAGTGAAGGCTTCCAGTGCCTAGAATACTGCTTGACACACATTGAGCTCTCAATGTCTGTTCAGTCAAGAAAGGAAGAAAGGAATAGGAAGCTTTTAATCAAAGCTGAAATTTTCCTCCTTCAAGTTTATTAATAATTTGATTAGTAAAAATGAGGTCCAAATTGGTTTATATTAATCCCCAAAGAGAACCAGCACATACATTCATAAAAGCGTGACATCTGAACATTTCGACAAGGATCAAAGAGTTTTTATACTGGTGGCAGTGCAACTTTGGGTGCTAACCTCCAATTTTTTCCACTACAGCTTTGTGCTTTCTTTCTAAATGCTGAAGATGCCTACAGCATTTCTCCAGTTTTCTTTTCAGATCTTGACCTTCCTGCTTTGCCTTTTCAAGTTCTTGGAAGCAGTGTCCACAGCATAAATCTTTAATTTCAAGTGTCTTTTTCTTATCTGCAAAAATTAAATGACAGAAAACTTTTATGTAAGTTAACTAAGGACTCTACACACACGCGTGCGCGCGCACATACACACACACACCCACACAGAAAGTAAACCAGATGACATGACTCCTGTTGAAAGGCTATAGTATAATGAAAGAGCATGATGCTTAAGAAAGAGAAACTGGATTTAAGTCCTGTTCCACTACTTACTAGCTGTATGACTCAGAGAGCATATTACTTAAGTTCTCTGAGGCTTAGTTTTTTATTATGTAAAATTGTAATACCATCTGCTTTAAAAACTTCTATGAAACCTAAGGCTCAGATCATGGTCTTGAATACCACAACACTAAAAGGACTCAGGGATCTTCAAGAAATTGCTGACTCCAGTACTGGGAGAGGGTATATACTAAATGAAATTGAAATATCTTGCCATGAAGAAAGTAAGATTGTACTAAAAAAAAAAAAAATGTAGACATGTTGCAAGGATACAGGAGCCAGTTTGAAAGTGCTTCACTAGCTGAATCTGGGACAACTTGAGCACTAAATTAAATATACTAACGAATTATAAAGCATGGGAAAAAACAGGAATTTGTGAATCAGACCAATAATCCTCTGAGTAGATGGATGGGTAGGTTGATACATATGTAGGTAGATGGACAATAGGCAAATGAAACAGGAGGATTCTTAACTATAACACGATGAGTGCCAACTGGTAAAAATGGAAGAAGGCCTGGAGTTGGAAAATTATTATTTTTTAACCAGCATGGGAAAGAATGAATCTGGCAAGAATCATCAATAATTGCCAAATCTAAGAGGAAGTTTTATGAGGATATTTGCATGGTCTTAAAAGTGTCTCCTCACAGATTTTTACTAGTTGCAAGGAGGGGAAACCCCAATAAGTATATAATGAAGAAATTGGACAACCTTTAACCAGGTGACCAAACAAACCTCACCAATAAGACAAATGTGCCTCCAAATGTGAAGACATATCACCCATGCAGCGTTCCAGCCCAGAAAGCATGATATGAATCTAATCGTGAAGAAATACCAGATAAACCCAAAACAAGAGAAGTTCTGATAAACACGGGTCATGGGAATAGAGGATACTTCTCTCAAGAATGCTAAGAAAGGGGGATTCCAACATGGCGGCAGGCGCGGAGAGATCAAGCCTCTGACCTCTTCAGCTGTGCGGGCATAGGGAGTCGTAAACAATCTAAATTCTGTTTGCTCAGGATCACTAGGCAATGCTGAGCTGACGTGGATCTGGGGCGAACAGTCTGGGCCTCTTAGAACACACACTGAGCCTGGATCGGCTGAATTCAAGCTCCTGTTCGCCTGCTTCCCGCAGACAAACAGCTGACTCAGCACTAATCCATCTGGCTGAAACAACTGGTCAGCCCTTCTGATCCTACGGAGGTAAATGCCAACCGAGCCTTCATAGCAAGTGGCCACAGGTTTGAAACGGGGCTTGGGAGAGACAGTAAGGACCCACCCGTTGCATTGGTCACCCGGCAAAGGGAAACGAACTGTCGCCATTTGCAAGAGATACCACCATGGCAGAGAACTGATGTCACCAGACTGGGGCGGAGGAGATAACTTCATTGAAACCTGCGGCTACAGGTGTGTAATTCCCTAGCCTTCCCTCTCCACACATCGGGGAAACCTTAAGGGTCCCTCCCAGCTCTCCCTTAAGGGCCCCTCACAGCTCTCCCGTGAGCGCGATAGCCAGACCGAGGGAATCAGACGTGGCGCGGGACCCGCGGCGCAGAACTCCCGGCTACCGCTCCCACCAGTGCTGACAACTGAGGTCTCTTGCACCAGCTACCGGGGCCGTGGCTACCAGAGGGCAAGTAAAATTCGCTGAGGATTCTCAGCCCCAAGCTCTACAAACTTAGGGTCTGAGGGAATGACAAACAGGGAGAGTGTGCCCAGTCGTTCATGAAAACAGGGCTCCCGGGAGCAGCAGACCTGGCGTGTAGCCAGTATTGTGGTCAGCGGCACCCGTGAGAGGGGCCTGGCTAGAGGAAAAGTGGGGAAGTGACTAGACACAAGAGGAGGCCCTAGGCACTCAGGATTGGAGACTTGCCCAGTCTGGGAGGAGGAGCTGCTGCACAGTGATTGGTTCCTGAGTATTGACAGGAGAAACTTGGCCTGGTGGGCACAGCGCCACCTACTGGAAGAGAAGTTAATCAAACTCTAAGACTGCATTTATTAGTTTTTTTTTCTCTCTTTTTTTTTGATTTGGGTTTTTTCATTCATTGTCATTTTTCTTTCTTGTTGTTTTTTAATTTTTTTTTCAATTTTTTTTCTTTTAATTTTAATTTTTATTTCCTATTTTTTTTCTTCTTTTGTCTTTTCATTTATTTTCAATTTTCTTATTCCCCCTTCCTTGAATTCTACCTGCGTACTCTCATTCTCTTTAGTGACTTCTTCCCTTCCCTTCTAATACCTTTCCTCCCAAGCATCAAATAAATCTATAGGAGTTAACAGTAACTCAGCAGTCAAACAGAACAAGAAGTATCATGAGCGGCTTCAAAAAGCAAGGAAGAAAAGGAGTACAAGCAATGCAGGACAGCCTAAATATTCAGGAGGACCTAGAGTCATCAGAAAAATGGTCATATAAAGAACTCAAGGAACACATTAGACAGATGGAATGGAACCTTAAAGAGGATACGAGACAGCAAATCCAAGCAGCGAAAGAACACATTGAGAATGAATTACATAAACAGATAAAAGAAGAAGTTAAGCATCTTTATCAGGAGATAGAGATTATAAAAAATAATCAAACAATAATTCTAGAAATGAAGGAAACGATAAACCAAATTAAAAACTCAATTGAGAGTATCACTAACAGAGAGGAGCAAGTAGTAGAAGCCAGAACCTCAGATAATGAAGACAAAATATATCATCTTGAAAAGAGTCTAGCCAACTCAGAAAGGCTGGTAAAAAATCACAAGAAAAACATCCAAGAGTTATGGGATAACATAAAAAAACCAAACTTACGAGTCATTGGGATAGAAGAAGGTACAGAGATTCAAACCAAGGGAATGAGTAACCTGCTGAATGAAATAATTACAGAAAACTTTCCAGAAATAAAAAAGGAAACAGATATACAAATTGAAGATGCATACAGGACACCGAGCACACAAAATCACAGTAGACCAACGCCAAGACACATTCTTATGAAGATATCCAATATACAGAACAAAGAGAAAATATTAAAAGCTACAAGAGAAAGGAGGCAGATTACATTCAGGGGTAAACCAATAAGGTTAACAAGAGATTTTTCATCACAGACGCTGAAAGCAAGAAGGTCATGGAACAATGTATTTCAAACACTGAAAGACAAGGGATGCCAACCAAGAATTCTGTATCCAGCAAAATTAAGCTTCAGGTATGACAACGAAATAACAATCTTTCATGATAAACAAAAGTTAAAAGAATTTGCAGCCAGAAAACCAGCATTGCAAAGCATTTTGAGCAAAACACTACACCAGTCAGAAATGAAAAACAATAACCAAAACCATCAGTGGGAAGTCCCTCGGTAAAGACAGAGGGCGAGGTGAAAGATAATCATGGAGAAACAAACTAAATTTTTTTTAAAAAAAGGATAAATAATCAAACATGGCTGGAAGTACAAACCATATATCAATAGTAACTCTGAATGTTAATGGCTTAAACTCTCCAATAAAGCGACATAGGCTGGTATCATGGATTAAAAAAACAAATCCAACAATATGCTGCCTCCAGGAGACACATCTGATTGGAAAAGACATACACAGGCTGAAGGTGAAAGGATGGGAAAAAATATACCACGCACACGGTCCTCGTAAGCAAGCAGGGGTGGCCATCCTCATATCGAATAAAATCGACTTCAAGACTAAGTTAATCAAAAGGGATAAGGAAGGACATTATATACTGTTAAAAGGAACCATTCACCAACAAGACATAACAATTATCAATATTTATGCACCAAATAATGGTGCTGCAACATTCATAAAACAAATTCTCCTCAAGTTCAAGAATCAAATAGACCACAACACAATAATTATGAGTGACTTCAACACACCTCTCTCACCATTGGACAGATCTTCCAAACAAAAGTTGAATAAAGAAACTATAGAACTCAATATCACAATCAACAACCTACACTTAACTGACATATATAGAATATATCAACCATCATCAAATGGATATACTTTTTTCTCAGCAGCACATGGATCCTTCTCAAAAATAGACCATATATTATGCCATAGGGCAACCCTCAGTAAATATAAAGGGGTGGAGATAATACCATGCATTTTATCTGATCATAATGGAATGAAACTGGAAATCAATGATAAAAGAAGGAAGGAAAAATCCTACATCACATGGAAAATGAACAATATGTTACTGAATGATCAATGGGTTACAGAAGACATAAAGGAGGAAATCAAAAAATTCTTAGAGATAAATGAGAATACAGACACAACATATTGGAATCTATGGGACACAATGAAAGCAGTTTTAAGAGGGAAATTCATCGGCTGGAGGTCATTCCTCAAAAAAAGAAAAAACCAACAAATAAATGAGCTCACACTTCATCTCAAAGCCCTAGAAAAGGAAGAGCAAAACAACAGCAAATGTAGAAGAAGGCAAGAAATAATTAAAATCAGAGCGAAAATCAACGAAACTGAAACAAAAGAAACTATTGAAAAAATTAACAAAACTAAAAGTTGGTTCTTTGAAAAAATAAATAAGATCGACAGACCCCTAGCCATGCTAACGAAGAGAAGAAGAGAGAGAACTCAAATTACTAACATACGGGATGAAAAATGCAATATCACAACAGACGCTACAGAAAGGGATGCCCTCTATCACCACTTCTATTCAATATAGTTCTCGAAACACTGGCCAGAGCAATTAGACAGACCAAAGAAATTAAAGGCATAAAAATAGGAAAAGAAGAACTTAAAAATTATCACTATTTGCGGACGACATGATTCTAAATCTAGAAGACCCAAAAGGGTCTACAAAGAAACTACTAGAACTAATAAATGAATTCAGCAAAGTGGCAGGATATAAAATCAACATGCATAAATCAAAGGCATTTCTGTATATCAGCGACAAAACTTCTGAAACGGAAATGAGGAAAAACACTCCATTCACAATATCCTCAAAAAAAATAAAATACTTGGGAATCAACCTAACAAAGAGGTGAAAGATTTATACAATGAAAACTACAAAACCCTAAAGAGAGAAGTAGAAGAAGATCTTAGAAGATGGAAAAATATACCCTGTTCATGGATAGGCAGAACTAACACTATCAAAATGGCAATATTATCAAAAGTCCTCTATAGGTTTAATGCAATCCCAATCAAAATCCCAATGGCATTTCTTGTAGAAATAGATAAAGCAATCATGAAATTCATATGGAAAAATAAAAGACCCAGAATAGCAAAAGCAATTCTAAGCAGGAAGTGTGAATCAGGTGGTATAGCGATACCAGATTTCAAACTATATTACAGAGCAATAGTGACAAAAACAGCATGGTACTGGTACCAAAACAGGCGGATGGACCAATGGTATAGAATAGAGGACACAGAGACTAATCCACAAAGTTACAACTATCTTATATTTGATAAAGGGGCTAAAAGCATGCAATGGAGGAAGGATAGCATCTTCAACAAATGGTGCTGGGAAAACTGGAAATCCATATGCAACAAAATGAAACTGAATCCCTTTCTCTCGCCATGCACAAAAGTTAACTCAAAATGGATCAAGGAGCTTGATATCAAATCAGAGACTCTGCACCTGATAGAAGAAAAAGTTGGCTCCGATCTACATATTGTGGGGTTGGGCTCCAAATTCCTTAATAGGACACCCATAGCACAAGAGTTAATAACAAGAATCAACAAATGGGACTTACTTAAACTAAAAAGTTTTTTCTCAGCAAGAGAAACAATAAGTGAGGTAAATAGGGAGCCTACATCCTGGGAACAAATTTTACTCCTTACACTTCAGATAGGGCCCTAATATCCAGAGTATACAAAGAACTCAAAAAATTAGACAATAAGATAACAAATAACCCAATCAACAAATGGGCCAAGGACCTGAACAGACACTTCTCAGAGAAGGATATACAATCAATCAACAAGTACATGAAAAAATGCTCACCATCTCTAGCAGTCAGAGAAATGCAAATCAAAACCACCCTAAGATACCATCTCACTCCAGTAAGATTGGGAGCCATTATGAAGTCAAACAACAACAAGTTCTGGAGAGGATGTGGGGAAAAGGGTACACTTGTGCATTGTTGGTGGGACTGCAAATTGGTGCGGCCAATTTGGAAAGCAGTATGGAGATTCCTGGGAAAGTTGGGAATGGAACCACCATTTGACCCTGCTATTGCCCTTCTCGGACTATTCCCTGAAGACCTTAAAAGAGCATGCTACAGGGATACTGCCACATCGATGTTCATAGCAGCACAATTCACAATAGCTAGACTGTGGAACCAACCCAGATGCCCTTCAATAGATGAATGGATAAAAAAAATGTGGCATTTATACACCATGGAATATTACGCAGCACTAAAAAATGACAAAATCATGGAATTTGCAGGGAAATGGATGGCACTAGAGCAGATTATGCTTAGTGAAGCTAGCCAATCCCTAAAAAACAAATACCAAATGTCTTCTTTGATATAATGAGAGCAACTATGAACAGAGCAGGGAGGAAGAGGAAGAAAAGATTAACATTAAACAGAGTCATGAGGTGGGAGGGAAAGGGAGAGAAAAGGGAAATTGCATGGAAATGAAGGGAGACCCTCATTGCTATACAAAATTACATATAAGAGGTTGTGAGGGGAATGGGAAAATAAACAAGGAGAGAAATGAATTACAGTAGATGGGTAGAGAGAGAAGATGTGAGGGAAGGGGAGGGGGGATAGTAGGGGATAGGAAAGGTAGCAGAATACAACAATTACTAATAGGGCATTATGTAAAAATGTGGATGTGTAACTGACATGATTCTGCAATCTGCATTTGGGGTAAAATTGGGAGTTCATAACCCACTTCAATCTAATGTATGAAATATGATATGTCAAGAGCTTTGTAATGTTGTGAACAACCAATTAAAAAATAAATAAATAAATAAAAAATAAACATTTAAAATGAATAGCATAGAGAATAGTTTGTAGTAAATATGCAGTATAAGTTATCATCACCACCATTATATACTATTTGTTTTCCTTAAATGGTAATAATTTTCATTAAGTGGATTAATTCTCTTTTCCTATAAAAAAAAAGAATGCTAAGAAAGACAAAGAAAGGCTGGAGAAATATTCTACATTAGAGGCTAAAACTCATGACTACTAAATGTAATAATATCTGGCCTTAGACAGATTCCTGTAGGGGAGGGGATAATATTATCCAAGACATTTATCATGTCAACTCACAAAATTACAATACAAGCAACAGATTGATACTTTTTTCTAATGTTAAATTAACTGTTAGGTTATGCAAGAAAATACTTTATTCTTGAAAAATTCAGGCTGAGATATTTAAACATGAAGGTCACAATGCATACATCTTACCCTCAAATGGTTCAGGAAAAAATGAAATTCACATATACATACACACCAAAAAGCATAAAAAGGGTAAAACATTGTCAACACATTTCTCTCTAGTTAAAGGATACACAAGTGTTGTAAACAACTGCTTTTATTTTTGCTACTTTTTAAAAAGTTTGAAATTGTCTCCATATTTTAAAAAAATGATTAAAAATTACTGGGAGACATAAATGTATAAATTGTTGGCATACAGGCATATAGCAAGTATACAATAATAATAGCTATTGTCATAAGTAATGTGTAGATTTCAGAAAATTTAAATAATATGAAAATGATACAGAAGGTAGATTATAACCATGAATAAGAAGTAATAAAGTAGAAACACAAATTAGGCACAGATTAAGAGACCAGTATCTAAAATGTTAATATAAAGTCACTGGTCCAGCAAAATTATTGTTTGCTCTCTCCTCACTATTTAGTTTCACTTAAACGGAACCAATTATGTTCATGAGCATCAAAGGATCAATGAAGGATCACAATGGTACCATACACTGATATACATGCATATATATTTACACACACACACACACACACACACACACATATATATGCATGTATATCAGTGTATGGTATCATCTATCTATCTATATATACATATATATGCATGTATATCAGTGTATGTACACACACACACACACACACACACACACACACACACATATGAACAGAACTTCCCAAAGCCAAATATCATTTAAAATTTGTTTCTACTTGGGCTGGGGATGTGGCTCAAGCGGTAGCGCGCTCGCCTGGCATGTGTGCAGCCCGGGTTCGATCCTCAGCACCACATACATATAAAGATGTTGTGTCTGCCGAAAACTAAAAAATAAATATTAAAAAACTATCTCTCTCTCTAAAAAAAAAAAAAAGAAAAATAGTTTCTACTCATTTCACAGTAATATATAACCTTCAGGCTATTCCAAATATGATACAACATGAAAAGTAAGAAGCAAAATACAAATTAAGGTAGCATTATTATCAACCTAACTGGAAATAAGAACCCAAAAGCACAGGAAAAGCACACACACAGATAGATGTATGTAGATATAGATATAGACATATAGATACATATTTTTCCTGTGGTTGTTGGTTTTGTTTGTTTCAGCACTGGAAATTGAACCCAGGACACTCTATGACTGAGCCAGATCCCAACTCTTTTAATTTTTTTTTTTTTTAATTTGAAACAGGTCTTGTTGTGTTGCAAAGGTTGACCTCAAACTTGCCATCCTTCTGCCTCTTGCTTCTGAGTAGCTGGAATTACAAGCATGTATTACCATCCCCAGCTCTGATTTTAAATTTTTCACTTAAGAAAAATTTAATGTAAAATTAGAAACCAAGCAAATTCCCATTAATAAAAGAACACATAATTAGAGAATATTCATACAACAGAAAACTCTATACAATGATGAAAATGAATGAACTACAGCTATACGCAGACAAATCAGCAGCATGATATTAAATAGGAACACAGCAAGTTACGAAAAATATGAGTATTCAACCATTTTTATAATGTTGAGACATAAAATGAAGTAATATTCTTGAGAACATATATATTTGGTCAAAACAAAGAAAAATAGGAAATAATTTTTTAAAAATGGAATACTTGTTACCTCAGTTTGATGGAATCTGTGAGGCGGAACTGTGGGTTACCAGCACTGGTGATATTCTATTTCTTAAACTTAACACTGAGTTCCTGGTTGTTAGTTCCTGTTGTTGTTTTTCATGACTTACCTCTGCATTACATATATTCTTTGCATTACTAAGTATTTCATAATTAATGTTTAAATTACTTTTTAATAAAAATAATAGGATATTAAGAGACTGTAACAAAACCGTCAAGTAGTAGTACTCTCTGATTCTAGGATTGTAAAGGACTTTATCTTTTAATATATTTCAGACTTAATCCCTTCTTTGTTTTTTCTTTATTTTCCCCTCCCTCCCTTCCTCCTTTTCTTCCTTTTTTTGGTGCTGGGGATCAAACCCAGGGACCTGCATATATTAGGCAAGCACCCTGCCACTGAGTTATATCCTTAACCCCTGGATCTAATCCTTTCTAATAAATTTATTATTGTGTTTGTTTTTAAGGGAAACAGTCTAAAGAAAGAAAAAGAAACCATTTTATAGTATGATTTATCTTCAGCCAAATCTAATTTCTTTCATAGGACTTATTTCTTTCACAGAACTTCCCAAAGCCAAATATTATTTAAAATTTGTTTCTACAAATTTTATTGTTAAAATATAACCTTCAGGCTATTCTAAATATGGTATTGCATGAAAAGTAAGAAGCAAAATACAAATTAAGGTAGCATTACTATCAACCTAACTGGCAATAAGAACCCATAAGCACAGGAAAAGGGTCTGTGAACAATGAGAAAACTGTCAATTGAACTCTTAGGACAGGCAGAGATTAATCTACAATTATGGTAAATATGCCTACTGAGTTACAAATGTGGAAACTAAGGTAAATAACTTAGTATGTGTGATTTGTCCTGGAAATTGCTAGTTATTTTCCAGGTTACATGGAAACAAAAAACAGGAAGAAGAAAGGCAGGTATGTTTGTAGGGAGGGCAGGAGCAGGCTGCAAGCGATCAATATGCTAAGGAGGATGAAAGTTTATGAAGGATTTGCCAATTCCTAGCTCAAAAATTTCAGTAAATAGGCAATATAAACCCGATGTTCCTCAGTAAGCTCTGAATATAAGGTGCTGTGGTACTATATAATCTTTCCCATAATGACAAGTTGAAGCCACCAAATAAAAGTTAAACTATGAAGTCATCAAATATTCAAGGAATACAGTCTCTACATTCTTCACTTCACCATGGTTGGAAAGGAAGAGATTAAAAATACTATCCCTGCCCTAAAAAAGCATACAAATAAGTTAGAAAATATCTAATGTATTTCACAAGTATTTCTTCCATTAACAAATGGTTGAAATAAACTTCAGTAATTTGAATGAAAAAAGTCTCCATTATCTGGCATATCTTATATGAAACCCTTAAAGTCTCCATATCTTATATGAAACCCTTAATTTCTCAATAGTCAGGGAATAAAAACATGACTGCTCTATTAAAACTCTCATTATTTTCCTTATAATTACAATAGAATCACATAAATGGAGTAAAATCTATAAAAAGACAGAAGAACAAGATCTAATTCAACTCTGTTCTCTAAATACAAAATAAAATCTAAGGAGAAAATAGAAATCAAGTCAGAGTAATTTATATATTCATTCACTCAGAAAACTGTTCACATCTTTGATTTCCTTTT
Source organism: Spermophilus citellus (assembly GCF_964194105.1). Lineage (NCBI taxonomy): Eukaryota > Metazoa > Chordata > Mammalia > Rodentia > Sciuridae > Spermophilus > Spermophilus citellus. The sequence goes on along the minus strand of NC_138185.1, from coordinate 130,788,986 downwards.
ATACTCAAGACGCCCCCCTGGAATAGTGATTACACATATTATAAAGACTCATGGAAACAAAATCCAATTACCAGCTTCTGCTTCTTGCAAGGGCAAAGGCTGTACTTGGTATCTGGAAGTGGGTGCAGGAAGGGCTGCTGGGACTCCAGGATCTCCTCTCCCACTACCCCCGCTGGCAGGATTCATACAGATCTTGACCATATTTCTCTGAAAAAAAATTATCTTCATAATGAATATCCTCCACAAAAAAATTGATACAAATTTCTATATAAAATGCTAATAATAAAAATAAAAACATTGCCTGAAAACAATTGTGCTCTATCACTAATGTTTTTCTCACAGTGCTACATGTCACTAGGAGCCTCCTAGTAGGCTAGTCCAACAGAGGACTGATAGGCCTGCTATGACAGAGACAGGAAGTTTACCTTGTGCATTTATTTATATATGAATTTAAGAGACTTTGAATAATTTATGTTATCAAGCCACAGGACAAACAATATGAGGTCAGAATTATTCTTGAAAATACAGAACATTTTCATTGAAGCAGAGATCAAATTCATTAGCAACTACAATATCAACCTTTTGCCTCCTCCAAACTGAAAATAACAATAAACTTAATTTTAAACTTACTTAGTACTTAAATGTTCCTAAGTACTTTAATGTATGCTCTCATTAGATAAGAAATGCCAATCAAATTCCAGTTAAAGAGAAACTGAGGCCTAGCTATAAACTCACAGATTTTTAAGATAATATTTTCAGATTTGGGGCAATTATTAAATACCAAAGGAACAGAATACATGATGTTTTAAAGCAGTCTTGTTTAATTTCTTAAAACACATACTCTGCTTGATTCTAGAAGCCTTGATTTTAATTCTGAGAAACCCAATCACTAAATGTCAGGAAGCCCATGTATGGTGTCCCACAGAAGCAGCAGGCTCACAATCAAGAGGCTACGAGACTGAGGCCCAACAGAGAAATAAAAGCTGAACCAAAGGCTATTAATATCTCTAGTTTCCACTTAAAATTGGAGAAGAAAAGCCAAGATGACCAAAAAAGGTAGGAAAGCAATAACCTTTTTGGTCTTAATTTTAACTTGACTTCGAAAGTAAAAAAAAACAGAATATACATCCTTAAGGTTCCTGGAAAATTTTGCCCCAGTTGATATTTTTCTTTTATCCACTGTGAGCTGTTCCACTAATGTATTTTGATAAGGCATCCATTTTCTTAGAAACAACATTTTCCAGTCACTGCATCCTCTCCATTCTAGGAAACTTTTGATCACTTCTGCTGTTTTAATGAAGAGTTCTTTAAATACACAGTTTTCCACTTTTAATTTCCATGAACAATTCTAAGTACAGATTTAACAAAATATAGTTATTCATATTGATGGCACCTGTATTGCAAATTTATAATCATTGATTTACCTCAACATCCTGAGCTGAGCTAGCTTAAAAATGGTAGAAGGTCAAGTATTACTTCTATGACAAATGCCAGACTGGGCACTTCAAAGTCAGCTTTTCCTCAGGAATGGAACCAGACCCACCAAACAAAAGCTAAATTCTTAGCCAGATTATTTGCTCCTCTTTCCACAGAACTGTGAGCCACATTAAGTCACACAGATGACCTTAAACTGTGTATATAATTATCAGCCCTATAAAAATACCTCAGGTTGATTGGGTATGCGTGTGTGTATGTGTGTATGTATGTGTGTATTCCACACCATTTGGAAAACACAGAATATTCTCACTGAAGCAGGGGTCAAATTCATTATAACTACAATGCCAACAAAATAAAAATGTAAATGAGAAAGGTAGTGTAGTTTCTTCATGTTTTAAAGCAGAGATTGTCTTTTCAGGAAAACAAACTTGAAAACATTTGACACGATTTTCCCATCACTTCTCATCCTAAAACCTGCTATAGATAATGTTATTTTTAATTATCTATTTTCTCCAAAGATTCTCAATAAAGGATTAAGTAGTGCTCATGGGAAGCAATCTTATCCAATTGTTATATTGAAGGCAACTCCTCAAGAATGACATCTCTGTGAAATCAAGGAGAAAAACAGCAACTGGGGTGAACTGGGACAAAGTGGACTGATCTTCTAGGTCCCTTCTGGTTCTAAAGTTATGTACTTTTTCACATGCTGGGTATAGGAAGGCCCAGATACGTCATGCATATCTTGCACCCAAATTTAAGGAACTAAGCCAGGGATTCATTTGTTTTCCTCAGATTGAAAAACTATGGTATATATTTGCCCAAAGCAATAAACTAACTATCACCAAATTACTGGAACTCAGATTTTTTTTCCTAGCTTATAACTCTTTCCTATAGATATTAATATAAAATTCTCAATTATGACCTTGAAAAATCTTCAGTCATGATATCCTGATGGATCTCAACTCATATGTCTGAACTCTTCTCTCAAACAACCTGATAATATTGACATCTTTTCCACATGCTGAAACTTAGAACATTATTCTGGATCTTTCATGCATACCTAATTTCTTTAATTATAAGGAAGCAAGACTTTGGTTTTTATCAGCTCTTCCACACAAACTTAAAGTCAGTCTCAGAGAATACTTATTCAACTAAAAGAATACAATTAATCCATTCTATATGTACATACCAGGTGAATCAATGAAACTGGATTTTAGGGTTTTGGGTGTGTGAGCCATACCTCTTATTTGCTTGTTTGTGTTCCAATACTTTTTGTATTTGATTGGTAGTTTTAGCCTAAATAAGATATAAATTCATTGAGGGCAAGAAACAGGCTTCCAAGCTCTTTAGAAGCTTTTAAGAAACTACAGCTTGATATGATACATATTTCTTAAAGTGTTAGACCCAGAAAATGAAAAATAAGAACAAGAGTTATTCAGTTTCTGAAATCTCAAAGGAAAGCATATTTTCTCTCTTAGGAAAAAGACATATAGAGGCTAAAAACTCTGCCTCACTTTGTGGTACTATGAAGCAGTAAAGGTTCTTTGGCAACAAAATATAGATCCTTTGAATTTTCTACAAAAGGTGTTTTAAACCACTGATATAAATACAAGTCTCACATCTCCTAAAAAGAAAGGAAAAAAAAAACAAAAAACATATGCAACTTCTACAGTCATCCTTGACATCCAACAGCTCTTTTTACTCTGAGGAACATACCTTTTCCCCTTCTGGGCTGGTATTTTCTTTAAGCATGGAGACTGTATCTTGAAGTACTTTCTGTATGCAGGCTTTTAGTTTCTCAAAATATTGCACAGACACCCACTTTGAAGAACAAGTTGACAAGATTTCCAAAAGCTGCTTGTTCTCTGAACCACTGATATACTCCTTTTGGGTTTCCATTAAGAGAAGTTCGACCACAGTTAGGACGTCTTCCTCATACTGATGGATTTCTAGTTGGATCCGCCTGGCTTCCTGCACTGTCCACTCTCTACGGCTCTGTTCCAGGCAAGCTTGTAATTCTGTCTCCTTTTGGAGAAGCAGTTCAGTTTTTTGTTTCATAAAGTCTTCTTTAGCTGTTGCAAGCACTTCATTAATTTTATTTCGATGATCATCTAAAAACTGCCGGTAATCTTGCTCATTTTGTTCTTGAATTTTGTGGATTTCTTCTTGCTTTTCTCTGTTCCATTCACTCCAGGCCTTAGCCAATTCCGCCCTGACAACCACAGGGACTTCCTCGTTCTTTAACTCCAGCTCCTTCTGGAGAGAATGAATCTTCTCTTCCAAGTTCTTGCCCAGCGTTATATTTTTCTTCATATTTTCAATCTCACTTTTCCACTTCTCTTTAGCTTCAGACACAGCCAATGCCAGCTGAAGAATATAACATGTTTAAAAAGTCTTTATGATTCTCCTTGTTAATAACAAAATTAAACTAAGCAACAATTTAGGTTAACCTCTCAAGAGAAATTAATGTCAGAAAAGTATTTCACATTTATATATATATATATATATATATATATATATATATATATATATATATATATATATATTTTTTTTTTTTTTTTTTGGTGGTCCAAATTGTAATCAAACCCTGAGGGCTGGGATTGTTGCTCAGCGGTTGAGCGCTCTACTAGCACGGGCGGGACCTGGGTTCGATTCTCAGTACCACATTAAAAAAAAAAAAAAAGGCATTGTGTTGTGTCCATCAAAAAAAAAAAAAGATTCTCTCTCTCTCTCTCTCTAAAAAAAAATAAAAAAATAAACCCTGATATTTTTAATACTGATACAGTCTCAACTTTTATCTAAGCCCCCTACAAATTAAGCATTTTTTTCTAAAGCAAAAGCAATCCCATAAGGAAACCTTACTATTAGGAATGTAATACACACCTGCATAATTATTTGTTAATAGGCAAGTCATGCAATTTTAGTGGATAAAACAGTTCATTAAATGACAATATCAAACAGGAAGTCATTTTTCATTAATCTCCTTTTCTTTTATAACAATATAAAGGAATAAGCAGATAAAACAGCAGGTCATAACCAAAAAGTAATAAGGAAATCAAAACCCTGGGCTCCAGCTCCGGTTCTGCACTGACTGCAGAGACAGCCTAGCAAGAGGGCTTGAAGGGGCAGACTTGTAGACAACTGCTGGCATTCATCGGTCACTATGACCACAGGCCCACTACTCAATTTCTTGAGCCTCAGTATCATTGCCTGTAAAGTAGGGATGATTACAATACCAATTTGATAGCACTGTTTAGGATTAAATGATATAAGGAGATAATCCATTTAAAGAACTCAACCCAGAACCTGTAGATAACGAAGACTCAAATGTTACATAGCTTGAATTATTTTTGGATGTATGGCCATGGAAAAGCCACTTAATTTAATCTCTTTGGCAACTTACTATTTTCACCAAAAAAAATGAGCAGTTGGAGAATAACCTTGAGTTCCTTTTACTTCTAATTCTCCCTCACCATATTCAAAGAAGTCAGGACATAACAGTGTCAAAACAGAAAGAACTGAGTACCTCAAAGGCTGACCCAGTGGTGATTACTATAAGCAATACTTCTTACATGTACTTGGAATGACAGCATGAGTACTTACTTACTAAATTCACTGTCTAAGGTAAGCTCACAAAGGAAGTTCTCATAAAATTCCTCTCCACCACAAGAATAATTCAGTAGTTACTTGAAACCCATTTAAGTAGTTTTTTTAGGAAAAAAAAAAAAAAGGATCATATTGCAATGGATGCTTGAGAATCATTACCAGGTGACTTGAATAGATATAGACCAATGGAATTTAAATGACCTGCCAAACTTTACCCAAAATGCATACCTTCTCAAGTGAAGTTCTATAAGGATAATTTGATAACATTAGTCAACTCAAATCAACCAGAATCACCTAAAGAGCTTTACAAAGTCTTGATGCCTAGGCTATACACAATAGCAATCAAAACAGTCTGAGAATGGAAGTCAGGCAACAGGATTTTTTTAAGATCCTCAAGTGATTTCAATGTGCAGCAAAGTTTGGGAACCACTGAACTACCCTGACCACTTGTGAACTCTAGAAACTGATTTTTACATTGCCGCAGATCTGGATTCATGATAACTCCAATTTAAAGGAATTCTCTGGTCAATGCTATGAACTGAGCCCTTTCTCTAGCTCCTTTGGTTAGAAAAAGGATGTACAACAAGTTAACATTATGTTTTGTGGCTAATACAATTATCTAGAATAGTGTTACAACCGAGTGTGGTCCACAGACTAGCAGTATCACAACACCCAAGAGCCTGTAAGAGATGCAAATTCTCAGGACTCAGTCCAGACCTATCAATTCATTATCTCTAGCTGGAAAGAAAGCCCAGGAATCTGTACCTTAATAGACCCTGCAGATGAGTCTCACATTTGTTGAAGTTTCAGAAGCAACACACTGTCACTTCTACATTTCTGCACTCACATACATTCAGGCCTTCTGTTCTCTTAAGGAAAGATCTTTTGGCCTATTTTAATTTCTATATTCTACCTGACTTCTGAGCTCTGAGACAAATATCCTCACTATTATATTCTTTCCCCTTTCTCTCTCCTTCTTAAATTTTCTTTTGAAATGTTTCAGACACACGAGAAAGTATAGATAATGATATAACAAATACCCATGTACTACTACATAATGATTTTAATCTATGTTGAAATATTTCCTCAAATAATATGTGGTGTACAATGAGGAATACAGGATATGAATCATTTACAACTTCTGCTATATTCCACATTATTCTCCAAAATGGCCATCAGAAGACTGCACATGCTTGAAACTGCAATCTATTAAATTCTGTGTATCATATAATTCAGAATATTATATTCTGCGTGTTGTGTAATTCTGAAGAGAGGATTTATATATATGGCATAAAATGGCACCTTAAATTTATTTTGGTTTTTATTTCCTTCATACTGACAGGTATGAATGTTCTTCCACTGATTTTTTTGCTGCTTGGACTATGGAGATTGCCAGCTCATGTCGTTGGTGTATTTATCATTGAACTCTTGTTTTTCTTATGAATTTATATGAATTCTTTGTTACATATTAGATTAATATTTCTCAGGCGTGGTTCATTTATTTTCCTTATTTTTATTCTCATCTTTATTTGACATTGCTATTTATTGCAAAAACAAAAATGTTTTAAACATTTGTACACATTTTAAACCTATTACTTTATCTTTACTGTCCGGTCCATTTGCCTCAAAATTGGGTTGTTATTGGGATACAGATCTGAAATATTTAATTTTATTTTAATTTTTCTACACTTTCACTTAAAAGTGTTTAATTCCTTCAACTTAGCATTTATTGTGAAGCATATAAACATTTTTCCACAGTTACCTGGCTATCATAAGATGATTTATTATGGAATAATTCCTCATTTTGAAACAATTTATTATGCTTTAATTCATAGTTAGGCCTATCACTAAATCCTATATCATACTGAATTTTAAAACAGTTCTATTTCTGTGACTCAACTGTCCAAGTTGTTTCTTTCCAATATAGTCTATTATATGTGAAAGCTGAACTGGGACTCCTTTTCCAAGACACTAAACAATTTTTTAGGCCTTTTGTTTTTCTAAATACATTTTAGAATTGTTGTGTCAAATTTCAGAATTATTTTTGGTTTGTTGGCATTTTGAGTAGAATTGGTTTAGACTAGTAAGTTAAATTGAAGAGTACACATGGATCACATGGTAATAATATCTGGGTTTTCCTTTCAAGGAACATGACATCTCTGGAAAATTGGCCCTTTACCAAAGAGATTATGTTGTATGATGACTGACATGGCACAGAAAACCTTCACACACACAAGAGTATACTGTACAGTTAATAGTAAACAGATAACCACCTGTTCTCAATCTTGTCTAAAGATAGTGTAAGACAGAATGGGAATTAATTTCTAAGTCAAGGTTATCTTTCTATGAGAGTTTTTAGATGCTAAAATACTTTCTCTTTCCCTACACAACTTGATGATGATAACAGACACCATATGCTAAGCCCTCTTAGTTAATGCTTAACATGCACTGTCATGAGTAGGAACAAATTCCCAGGACAGAGGCAAAAGAGGAAGCCAGGGAGAGGTCTTCTGGAAGTTCCTCTCCAGGAGAGTGCTTACCCTTCTGGCCACAGAGATCTCTTGTTGTTCCTCCCACTTCTTCTGTTCTACTCTCATTCGTGCTTTGTACTCTGCAAGCTCAGGCAGTTCTTCTAGCCATCGAAGGCGAGCATTTTGCACAGCTGTTTCTACCTGTAGGACATTACAAGACAAAGAGGCAAAGCAGGGTATAAAATTTCAGAAAGAGCTCACTTTCAAATAACAACTATAATTTCATGTGCGTTTGACATTGTGTCTCACTATAGCACAGGTACACTGACTTTAAGTACTTTACCTTATCCTAAATAGTAGATTCAGATCTATTTTTTCTAAACTTCCCATGCTGTCCCATGCAAATGCCACAATAGAAAGTGGGAATCTATGAGATGTTTGATGAATAATACTATCTTATAAAATTTTATGAGGTATCAATTGTTATTTCCTACAAACTTCTGTTTATCTTGGGGGAAAAAGAGGTATTCCAAAGGGCTGCTCGGTGCCAGCTGCTATCTCGTCCCTATGCCCACATGCTCCTCCCACCTCATACATGCATGCACATGCACACACATATGTGTACCACACTATGTTTGAGAACCTTACACCTGAAAAATTTCCTGCTGTCAAGAATGAGTTTGTACAAAAGAATAGGGGCAATACCTCATTTTGTAGAAAAATTTAAGACGATGAATTATATGGCTGATCTGGTCATAAATCTGCCACCAGCTACAAGATCATTAATTAAATAATTTGTATTTATTCCTTTCTTTTAAAATGTATGCACATATATTTATAATTAGGAAAACAGAATTGATACTAGGCCATATTTCTTACTAACATACTAAATACAATTACAGGTAAACTCCCAGGAATTGAGAATATGGAGAAAAGATAAAGTTTCTATAAAAATTTATATTCCTTTAAAAGTTATTATGAACCATTTTCTTTATACAATATGCTAATGTTTTTCTTGCTTGTCTTCACAAGATTTAGAATTACATAAATACCAAAGAATTGTCTTTAAATACATTTCTATGTCTATGGAACATTTTCTTAACATACTGACCACTTCAGAAAATTATCTAATTAACTGAAGATATCCTTGATACCATTACATATATTTGTCTATGTTTCCAGATCTTATGAATGCCCTGTAAGCTCAATTCAAGCAAAATTTTAACTACTGAGTATGGGAGTGTGTGTATTTATATATTTGGGGGGGGGGGCGTGGTTATTGGGGATTGAACTCAGTGGCATATGGCCACTGAACCAAATCCCCAACCCTTATTTTATATTTTATTTATAGAGACAGGGTCTTATTGAGTTGCTTAGCACCTCGTTTTTGCTGAGACTGGCTTTGAACTCTGGATCCTCCTTTCTCAGCCTCCCCAGCTACTGGGATTACAGGCATGTGCCACTGCACCCAGCTAAAAACCTGAATATATTTTTTAAAACCTTAGTCCAGGTATTATCTTTTTTGGAAGTTTACAATACTATATCTTTCAGGAAATAAATACATAAAAGATATATCAAGGTCTAGTAACCTCTTGAAGGCCAGACACCCTGTCAGGTGGTCTGTGAAGCCAAAACGATTTTCAAAATTATATTAAACACAATCTGCCTTTTCCAGTGCCATCTCTCATGTACAAAGAGCATAGTGTTGCTATGTTGATGGCAAAAATGCTCTGACAACAAACAGAGTTTGTGTTTGGGGTATTTCTTGTTTTTAAAAAATTTTCTCAAATTTATTTTGTTACATAGGTTATATCTATGATCCACACAAACAAAAGCTCTTTAGACCCCTCCATTTTTAAAAGTGTAAAGGAGTCCTGAGACCAACAAACTAAAGAAGCACTGTAATAGTTAAGATACATATAACAGGTAACTCTATTAACACAGACTATATTTTTCTCAGTATAATATTTCTTTGAAATCAAGTCATTTGCCCCAGTTAAAAGCTAGTTTCTGAGTGCTTCAAAGGAAGGACAATGGCACCACATTTTGGCAACTGATGAGAATTACAGACAAAATTCCATTTATGGGGCATGCCTACAGACCCAAGTCACATTGAGTCTCAACACTAATATTGTTAAATATCTTATTCAAGTATACTTATATCTATAACTATTTTGTGGGAAATTTTCTGTGAAATTAGATGTGAAAAATTCACAATTAAGTTGTGCTTCATTCAGATAGAAAAACCACCATCTTTAACCTCAGGTGAAATCTCAGATCTTAGAGGAAAAAACATTTTGTAAAATGAAAGAAGATACAGAAAAATTGAGGGGTAAGAGTTTTATGATAGAAATATAATGAAGAAAACTTTAGGAAAAACATAACAGGTTTTCTATTCTAGAAATGCACAAAATTTTAAAAGCTATAAACAATTCAAAAGTTGCAGTAATAGGGAGCACCGATAATTTCTATAATAGTCATGCCTATTACCTGTTGGGCAATATTTTCACAGTATTTGACCTCCAATTCAATTTGGAGTTTCTTCAAAGCCCCCTTGATAGCTGCTTCCTTCTCTTGTTCTAAATCTCGCTGGAGCTTTTGCTTCTGCTTTTCTACCATGACTTCCATGTCTGCCTTGGAAATGACATCCAGGGTGGCTGCTTGGTCAGTTTGGCTTCCACAATCTGTGGTTTTCTTTTTCAGAGCTTTTACAGTTTGATCCAGCTTAGACTGCCACTCCTTTTCCAACTGTTGCATGAGTTTTTGTTTCATCTGTTTTCAGAAGAAATATCATATGAGAAGAAAAATGCTCAAATAAATGAAAATTAGAATAACTACACAAAAAAGCAACCACACCTGTGTTTGAAAGCCATCTAGACATTGTTATAGTAATTATCTGAGGTTTAGAAATTCAGTCAATGAAAATATACTCTCAAGTAAAACTTGAAAGTTATTCTTTGACCTTAACTATGTGAGAAAAATCACAGGGAAGATTTAATTATGCTATGTGAGGTCAGACTGACTGGCGTTCAATATCCAACTTTCTGGAAGCTTTGATATTGACAGCATCATGTGGCACAATAAAAACAAAAACAAACAAAAGAAAAACTTTTGCTATAAATGTAGGTTTTGCCATCATGGATACCATGCTTCCACAAACCAGCACTGAGTAAATCTAATCAATTAATCTAAAAAATAGTTTACTAACTTGAACACACTGACATTTTATTTGTTATGAAGTTAAATTTTACTAAGTAGACTGCATTCAAGAGGAAGCCATTACTAGAAGAATGTCTTGATTTTTCTCCTTTCGACAATGTAGTGGGATGGATCTAAACACAATCCGTCTTAGGCCAACTGTGACGTTGCAAGATTTGCTTTTTCTTTTTTCAGTTCCCACCTCCTGGGTATCCAAAGTTCTCAAACTGGCTACCAGATTAGTAGAAATTAAAAGGAATTTTATGAATAGGAGAATCTAAGTTTAAATAAACCTGAAAAAAAAATTTTTTTTCATTTCCAGGTAAGTTCTTAAGATAACAATTTGGTCATTAACTTTCTAGGAAACTATTAGCATTTCCTAAGCTCATTTGTAATATACACAATAGAGATAATAAATTTTGTACTTCTGAGCCTGTCCACTACTTCCTTCTTCTAATCCATTATAAGGATTATTTGTTAATCATACACACACACACACACACACACACACACACGCACGCACACACATACACATAGATATATATATTTATCTAGAGTTATCAGAATCACTTCACATATGAAATTAGATCATGGTTTCAATTTTTAGGAATCAAAGAAGTACCCAGGTAAACCCATTAAATCCTGAATTTGGCTGAAGGGTCAAGAGAGGTTAATTTTAAGAGGTAAAACTGTTGTGGTAAGCTGTTAAGAGCCCAACTCTGAAAGGTAGAACAGAGAATTATATATACACTTGCCAATTAAAAATTATGTCTATTTATAATTGTCTTCTATAATTAACACATTTTTAAAACACAGTGACTAGAAAGAAATTTTAACCCACACCTCTTTCTGTTCCTTATCCCAGTGTGCTTTGGCTAACATCATTTCGCTTTCAACCTGCTGTTTACTATCAGTTTCTTGCTCTTTCAGCCACTTGGTTTTTTCCATGATAAGAGTTTCTTGGTACTTTTCTTCAAGTTCCAACTGCAGTTTGCTTACAAGTTCTTCTCTTTCTTCCAATAGCTGTCTCTTTAAACAAAATTCAAGTAAATATCTCTGAATAATACTTATGGTCTCTCCAAGTTAAAAAAACAAAACTTGTTGTATTTTGCTTAGATAGCAAAAACAAAACCAAAATAAGCAAACAAAAACAACTCTCTAACCTCTGTAAAGGACTGGCTTAGTTTGGCCTGCGGTTGTATGAATAAACCTTAACATGTTATAGCAATGGCATTATGAATGGGAATGATGGTCATCTTAGTCTTGTCTACAAATTCATAGCCGAACTGATTTCTACACAACCCAGAGAGTTCTGTGTAAGGTTTTTTGCCCACTTTTTTTGAATAAGAAAAGCTAACACATGAAGAAAAGTCTGTGTGCTAATAAATGCTTCAGGACATAACTGAGCTTCTGCTTAACCTATGGATTGACTCAACAAGTGTTTCAGAAAACAGCACATGTGAAACATTAAAATATCCCCTTGGGCTCTTGGGGTTGCCTGTTCCATGAATTCTATAGCCAAACTAAGTTCCCTACCTAAAGCTCAACTACAAGAAAATAGTTGTGTCCTGCAGAGAAGGAGTACCCCAAAAGCTCCCTGGGCTGCTCCAGAGTAAGTTCTTGAACTGCGCATGGGAAAACATTTCCTAGGAAAACAAACTAGTATATCTTTGTCAATCTCCAAGAGACATGAAAAGATTAAATAAACTCTCCTAAATATAAAGGTGTTTCATCAAACTTATAGTTCCACAATTTAAAAAACTCAGCCGGGCGTGGTGGCACATATCTGTAATCCCAGTGGGTTGGGAGACTAAGACAGGAGGATCTTGAGTTCACAGCCAGCCTCCACAAAAGCAAGGTGCTAAGCAACTCAGTGAGACCCTGTCCCTAAATAAAATACAAAATAAGGCTGGGGATGTGGCTCAATGGTTTTGTGACCTTGAATTCAATCCCCAGTATGTATATATATATTTTTTAAAAAATCCTAAACAATTCCCAGAGAAGAAAGAAATTAAACATCTAATGTTCCAAATACACTGGACCTGTAAGTAGGGAGTAGATGTGATTACAAAGTGATAGCACAAGGGAGTTTTTATGGTGGTATGGCTGTTCTGTAATCTGACAAATATATACAAGTGTTAAAAATCAATAAACTATTCATCCAATGAGGAAAAAAATAACTTCTTATACTGAATGATATTTTTAAATTTTAAAAAAATTAACTGCTAAATTTGTTTCTTTGGAAAGAGCCAAACAGCAGCAGTATTAACCTTTCTTCCATGTACAAACATTCGTAAGTCCAAATATCAGTCAGTAACAATTATTAATTGCAACTCACCTATTATATGAAATCCAATTTTATAGTCAAATTGATTCTTTTAAACATACCCAAACAAAAATTCCTGAAAAGCATGGCTTCGTTGAGAGAACTGCTCTTGTGCTCTTGCCAATATATATATATTTAAAAACAGAGATCTTCTCCATATTTTAATTTTAAACACATCACTGAAAGCTAAGTTCTTAATTTTTAGATAATATAAAATCCTTTTTAACTTTTTTACTGCCAACACTGACTAAAACAGCTCCATTTAATTTTCTACTAAATGCATACATGACCTTTTTTCATCGTATTAATGCATTAAAAAATAATCAAAATATTAAATAAACTGAATACTTCACCTTCTCTTTACTATTCTTTTTTAAAAGTCTATGGTAGCAATACCTTGCTTTAATATAACTTCCTCAAAACTCTCTGTATAGAACATTTATTCAAGCCTTTAAACACATGTCTTAATCCTGAGGCAGGGGGCTTTCAAACTGGTCAGTAGGCTGGTCCCAAGCATAAGGGAAAGTCAGATCTGTGTGTGAGGGAGAATCCCCACCAGGGTAGAGAAAAAGCTCAGGCGACTGTTTCCTTGTGACTCTACTCCTGGACCAAGGGCAGATTGGAAGAACCAGAAGTTAGGGCATCCATTGCACTCTTCCAACTCCCCTGAAAGGGGTCATACTAACATGCTGACCTTCCTCACCTTCCCTATCATGCGACTACATTCAAACTCCTGTCCTTCTTTCCAGAAGAATAAAATGATGATTAGCTACTGAGAAAGAAAGGGGCCTGAGGAAAAGGCCTCTGAAGGAATGAACACACTGTGCAGAGCTCATAGGAACAAAGAAAGTTGGGCAGTCAACACAAAATGAAAATAAGGAGCCATGGGTTTTAGATTTAAAGTGAGTCTGGTCCACACTTCTTTGCCTTCTAGAATAAATCTACAAGAAAACATTTCCTCCTTTGTATATGCCATTTTCTATAAAGGTTTTAATAATGATTTCAATTTTTACTATATTTCCTAAGTTATATTAGTATAGCCCCAAGTGAAGAGACTTCTAGGGACACTGTCCCCATTCACATCCCCCAGCCAAAAGTGTCAGTTTCCATGACAAACTGAGGCCTGAGAGACCAGGTGATGAAGAATCAGCATAAACTTTACCTTACCTTCTGTTCCTGAGCTTGCTGCTCCTTTTCAGTGGTCTTCTTGAGAGTCGACTCTAGAGTATCCTTCTCTCTGCACACTTCTAGGTAACATTCCTGCACAGTAGTTATTTCCTTACTCAATTTATCGATGTCAGACCTTGGATACACAAAACCCGTAACTAAATGACCACAGAAAAATTAAAGGGCCGCATAACAAACAATTTTCCTTTAAATTATGGACTAGGAGAATGGTTGTCTCTATAGTTGCAGAGCAGCCGAAGTCTTATTCTCACCTGAGCTGAGATTGAGTTGCTTCATAAATCTCAAAGAGCTGCTGTTTCTCCAAAGCATGCTTGGCTAATAGGCTCTCCCGTATTTGGGCTTTCATGGCCTCATGGTGCTGGTGGTAGGTCCTTTCACACCTAGCAACAGAGAAGGGGATCTAAGGCAATGCTCGGCATTACTAGAAACACTAGAATGATTTCTAGAATCATTTCCTCCCCACCTCTTCCCTCTAATGCCAATTACAAGGATGGTCAGATTGCTTTTCTCCAACCAAAACCAGTAATAACTAATTTATAACCAATAATCTTATGAGAATCTTCAAAATTTTCTTTTTTTCATGTTTCTACAGAAAAATGACAAACTTGGATGTGAGAATGTCCCAGTCATTCAAACACAAAGTAATCTATATTGAGGACTTCTGTTTATAAAGAAATTAATTAAAATAATTGAGGGTATGGTTTCCAAATCCCAAGTTATATATATTAAACACAAATACTAGCAGCATCCAACTCACATGTAAGTTATGTCCCAAAAGTCTGTTTCCAAGTTTATGATTTGGTATTTGGAAGACATATTTCCTCCCACAGATTTCTTCTTTATAAAAAATAGTTTCCCAGACTCGCTTTAACAACAAGCAAACAACAAAAACCCCACTAAGCTATAATATTTCAGTGAGATACAGTCTTAATGATGCTATAGAATCCATATTTCCACGTTTCTGTGGAAAATGTGTTCCAAATTCTAATTGAGAAGCCAGGGACTTATCTCTGCCAATTCAAGATCCCAAAAAGGAAACATTCATTTTATTCATCTTTGTGTGTTTGTGTGTGGGTGGGTGGGGTATCTTGGAGGAAGGGGGACCCAGAAGGCAGGCATCTGGCATCTACATACTTACCGCTCCACAGTTTCCTGTTTATCACGGTCAAAATCCTGTACCATTTGTCTCATTTGATTACATAAGTCTTGATTTGTATTTTTCAGTATTTCTTCAGCTTCTTTAAGTTCCTAGACAAGAAAAAAAAAAAAAAAAAAGAAGTATTTAGAGGAAACAAACATCATTTTCATCAATCTATCTATCTTCATCTTTTTAACATCCTCTGTGCTCAATTCTACCCTATAACATTAGTTGGTATAATCTCATTTTCATAATTCTACAAAAGAAATGGCTCTATACCTTGGTAAGAGCATAGATTTATTTGATAAGTAGCTTTTTGATAGGAATAAAAGTTAATATTTTATATTTGTTTTGATATTAAATGAAAACATTTAACCAGAAGTACTGGCTAATTGATACTTAAAATAAGTCATAAAATTCAATAATCTTTGGTAACCATCTAAATAAATAAGCAAGTTTTTACTTTTCAGTCAAAGGTTGACTGAGAAGGAAAAAAACACCTGTATCAGTCATGCCATTAGATAGAAAGGAAACAGGAATTATACTAAACTTCCAAAGATACCACTACCCAAAACCACTAGTAGAGGGAAACAACTAGATTCTATAACTGCCTACTGCTATACTTGAGTAATAACTTGTATTGCTTCTGTATTTTTTAAAAGTTTATTTATCTCTTTTATATTTAATAAGGTCATGAAAATTCTCATTAACTTATAGGACATTTTTAATTACCTGATTTTGTTGTTGTAAAACTTGAATTTCATTTTTAAGTTGCAGTACATCATCTCTAATAGTCATATCAGAAGTAGAAGAGTCAGGCCATAATTGATTAGTTGGCTTTTCTGAAGTATCTGTTTTGGTCTAAGTGTTAAAAAGAAATCAAAAGTATTAGTTTTGAAATAATTTTATATCAACAAAAAACCCTGCAAAACAGCATGCATAATTTCACACTTCCCCACATATGACACAGTTATCAAAACCAGGAAATTAACACAGATGCAGTATTACCAACCAATCTGCAGACATCAAACAAATGTCTCCAGTTTTCCTCTGGTGTCCTTTTTCTTGGTTCAAGATCAAATTCCATGACTCCACACTGCATTAAATTATGTCTCAATAGTCTTCTCTAATCAATGAGAGTTCTTCAGTCTCTATCTTTCAAACCCATGACATTTTCTAGGAGAACTAATCACGTTATTTTGTAGGATTATCCTTCAATTTGGGTTTTTCTGATATTATTTCTTTACTAGATTCATGGATGCCAAAGAAATGATACATGCTTATAGTAGCAGATAGCGGATAGCAATATGCCTCACTGTTGAAGACAGTGTCTTCTAGCCATTTCCATTGTAAATTTACCACCTTTGGCTTGTAAAATAATAAATATCTTCTGAAAAGATTCTTTGAGACTAGGCAAATATCTCATTTCTCATCATACTCTATAAGCATTTACTCTATTTCTGTAAATATTTGTAACAGTATTAACTCATGTATGTTTTATTTAATAGGTACAATTTTAAAGCTTCATAATAAACTTTGACAACTTGCTTTTTAGAAAGATCACATAAATGATACCATTGGGTGATACATGAATCCATCCAACTTTCATCTCCATTGCCAATGATTATCCTTAAATAACTGTTGTCCGATGGGAAAGGGGCATCTGACAATTGGTTTCCTTTGTATTTCTTGCATTGTCACCAGAGTGCAACCTCTTATATATAATTCATTTGTTTTTCCATCTTCCCACATTTGTCTGTTTAAATAACTTTGCATATTTTTCCTCTTCCTATCTGAATGTTTTCCTTATCTATTTCTTTAGTGAGAGGGAATCACAACAATTTCTTAAATTCATCTACTATATCTACTATATTTGACTTGTTGGCATATTATATGCCTGACTGTGAGTTCTTTTCTCCAATGTTTAACAAATATCTATAACAACTTTTGTTCTGTTCCTGACAGGGGGGCAGGTATCTCTGCCCATGCAGAAATTGGACAGTCTTCCAATTCAGTGTAGAGCATAAGTCTTCATTCCTTCAGAGTCAAACAGCTCAAGCTGACTTTTCCCTTTTCACCTGCCACCTTTCCCAGAAGACATTTCTACAACCCCAGTCAGAATAAGGGCTAAGAATATCTACTCTTTTTAGCTTCTGTCCAAATGCAGGGAATGAGGTGGGCATGAAACCTAAAGATGTTATTTACTCCCTAGAATGGCCTTCTGTTTTAAAAGACTTGGCCTCTATTTTTTATGATACTCATTTGTGCTTCTTCCAAACTGGAGAGTTTTTATTACTGGGAATAAAAGTCACATTATACTGATACACTGGAATTCGCTTTTCAGGCCTAGATTTTATACTTGGTTTTGATGAATCATCAGACTGCAATCACACAGGGACTAGGTACTTGGACTTATCAGCACAGTACCTTTAAAAAGATCTTTGGGGGCTGGGGTTGTGGCTCAGTGGTAGTGAGCTTGCCTAGCACATGAGAGGCCCTGGGTTTGATCCTCAGCATCACATAAAAATAAATAAATAAGATAAAGGTATTGTTTCCAACTATAACTATTTTTTTTTTAAAAAAAAGATCTTTAAAGTGAAAAGATTACTTGAATGTCACAATAAAATTTCTTCTCAAAAGTAGAATACTGAACACACAATCTTCAAGAAAACAATAAATTTAATACACTGTATGTCTAAAAAGATTCTAGATAGAAACCTTCTGAGTTGGCTACCGAACATTGCCTCTCCAGTACTTTTGGAATCAGAGTTTAGCTTCAACCACAACTTGAGGTATGATAAAACTGTTCATTGAGAATCAGACACAAAAAGTTCTGTGTTCACAAAAAAATTCAGTGTAGATATGGCTGCTAATAAGCCAGTCTGGTTTACCTAAGGCCTTTACCATATTCTAACCACAATCTACCTTACTGGCCTCGGTTGGACAATTGGAGTGAATTGCCTAATATTTGATCTGCTCCTCATCACTGCCCAGTGCTATGTATGGGCAGTCTCCCAATTCCATCATATATTATCCTGGAAATGTCGTTGTTATGGTTTGGATGTGAGGTGTCCCCCAAGAGCTCACATGTGAGACGATGCAAGAAGGTTCAGAGGAGAAATGATTGGGTTCTAAGAGTCTGAACCCAGTCAGTGATTTAATGCCCTGATAGGAATTAACTGAGTGGTAACTGAAGTGGCAAGACATAGCTGAACAAGGCAGGAATTGGTGTGTGGCTTTGGGTATATATTTGTATCTGCAGAGTAGAGATCTCTTTCTCTCTCTGCTTCCTGATCACCATGTGAGCTGCTTCCCTCTGCCACACTCTTCTGCCAGGATGTTCTGTCTTACTTTGAGCCCTGAGGAATGGAGCCAGCCTTCTATGGACCAAACCTCTAAAACCTTGAGCCCTCTAATAAACTTTTCTTCCTCTACAATTGTTCTGGTTGGGTTCTTTTAGTCATGGTGGAAAAAAAAAAAAAAGCTGACTAAAATAGTCATAAAGCAGTATTACTGGGGTTTTGTACAGAACAATTTTATTATTATAGATAAGATTCCTGGGTGAAAATTCAGCTTTAAATAAACTACTGCTATGAAGTCATATAAAATGAAAACAAAAAAAAAAAACACTCCATAATGACTTCAAATTGTTCTATATGATTATAAATGAACATAAAAATATACTATAAAGTATGTATAAAGCAACAAATATCCATATCATTCAAGTGTTCATAAAAGAAACATGCCAAATAATCCATAAATAGCTTTGCTGGCCCTCTTGAAACTTAGAATGTATACTTAGAAATACCCAGGGGAGGATTTTGATTGCTCAGTTCTCTTTAGAAAGATAGCCAAGAAACTTTAAACCGATGTGTTCTTTCTCTTAATAGATTTCCTTTTAGAACATACAGAAGTTTAATATTCTTTCATGTCCTTCCTTTCCCCCTTGCCCTTTCTTAATTATTAGGCGTTTCCTGTATCACTTTCTCTTGGCAGTATAGGTAGATGAGGATTTGTGAAGGAAAGGTGGGCTGAACACAGCATGGCCCTAAGGAAGCAGCCTTGGCCATTTATCAGTCAAGTTTTAGTTTCAATTTGCCTAAGACTGACTCTGTTACCTTAGAAAGCTCACCGACTCCCCCAGATTCATTTTCCTTACCTATGAAGCGAGGGTACTGCCTGAAGAATACAGAAGTGGAATTCAAGGACTCACAGAATCTGCTTTTATGCTTCTCCCATCTGTACCACCACTGTATGGTTTATTTCCTTGTATAGAGTGACTTTTGTTAGAAGAATATGGATTAGGGAAATCACACATTCTAAATTCTAAAGGATTTCATTGTGCAGAAAAAAAATCAGTCTTTTTTTGTTTGTTTGTTTTGTGTGTGTGTGTGGTGACGGGGATTGAACCCAGGGCCTTGTGCATGCAGGGTAAGCTCTCTACCAACTGAGCAATTAAAAATCAGATTTTAAAGCACTACTGATATAAATTAACCTTGAAGAAAGTGCAAGACCCTGTTACATAGAATGCTTCCTTAAATTTGTGGTAAAGGAATTTTACCTAACTGGCATCTCCTTTACTAGGTGACAAGAGTAAGCAGAAAATACATTCCTTTAAGTGGCATTTCCTCTTTAAACTTTACTTCTAAAGTCAAATGACCCTTGTCAGCCAAAGTTTCCTTTCCACAAAAAAAAAAAAAAAAAAAAAAAAAAAAAAAAAAAGTTTCTTTATTACATCTTTTCAAAACAGCTTCTGGGCTCTACAAACCTCAATCTCGATGCTCCTGTCATCTTTCTTCACTTCTTGGAGATCTTCAATTTTCTTGTGACAGTCCTTGAGGTCCTTTTGTAACTGAGCCACCAGATGACGCTTCATTGAGTTGCTCCCCAGCAGGCGCTGCACTTCTACTTTCAACTTTAGGATGACCTCATCTTTAGAAAGTTCTTCACTCAGGTCTTCCTGTGGCATTAAGCTAATGCAGAAATTGTGGGTTAAATTGGATAACAAAGCAAGCACTATTCCTCCTTCAAAGTACTAATGGCATCCCTGACCATGTTGTGTTACATACACAATTATACACTAATATTTCAAACAATTTTAAACTTTGTCATACACAATGATGTCACTTGTGCTGTGTCCCCATGTACAGAAATAAGTTCAAGCAAGTATAGTTCTGCTGCTTCATTCTAAGGAGTCTGGACATGAGAATTGTGACATGGCTTCCATTTGTGTTTTTGATATATTGCATGCTATATACATGTTTCAAGAGAAACAACATGGACATTAGGAGGAAAATGATACTACACACTAGCTACCCTAACCTTTAATTTCTGTTCTCTTTCAACTTCCTGAAACACAAGCCTGAATGGATGTCTATGCACCTGAAACAGCACAGAAATAAAAACCATGCTAATTTAAACCCAATTTTAGTTTCAATAAACTTAGAGGCTGGGATGAGATATTCTGTTCCTTGCCATAATAGATTAACTAAGACCAGATCTAGCGTCCTCCTTAAGACTGAAAAAAAAATCAATCAAATAGATAAAGCAACGGTTTTTAATCATTAAACAGGCAGCAAGAACAGTGATTTCTGAGGATAGGAAAACACACACAGTGAGGCCCATGATTGCCCAATTTTTTGCCTAAAGTCTCCAGGGCATAGTGATGGAGGGGAAAAACAGAGCCCAGTAATTTCATTAAGTTGCAGACAAAGAGTTCAGAGTTTGGGGAAGCAGAAGTATCTAAAATTTGAGGGGAGAAAATATTGGGGAAAAAAGAGTTGCATAATACAGAAATATATTTTATATATATATATATATATGTGTGTGTATATAATATATATATTATACACAAAAATATTTTAAATATAAAATATATATATGGAATAAAAGGAGTTGCACAGAAAAAGAACTTATGTGTATAAGTGTGTGTAGACAGGGAAAGAACCATAGCAAAAGAATAGGGGCAGGAATGTGTTGCATTCCACTGAGCCATAGTGGAAAATTGTACTGTTTCACAGGGTATCAAACATTGCCTTAGCAGAAGGTCAAAATTAGCCCCAGATTAAAGTGTACTCTAAGCATGCTCTGACAAAGCCTATAAACAAACCCTTGAAAGAATGAAATGAATTCCAAGTAAGTGTGTCACAAAGAAAGTGTAATTTAAAAAATACAATAGGGGCTGGAGCCGTGGCTCAGAGGTAGAGCGTGTGCCTTGCACATGTGAGGCACTGGGTTCAGTCCTCAGCACAACATAAAAATAAATAAAGATATTATGTCCATCTACAACTAAAAAAATATTTTAAAATATACAATAAAATCCAGCATCTGAAACATAAAACTCAAAATGTGTAGCATCCAATCAAAATTTACCAGGCATGCAAAGAAGCAGGAAGGAAAATGAAATACAATCAGGAAAAAAACCAGTCAACAGAAACTGATCAGCAATGACACATACAACAGAATTAATTAAATGTATTCCATTTATCCCAGAAAGATAAGGAAAAATACGAAAATGATGAGAGCAACAGAGGATATTAAAACAAATTAGACTTATAAGACAACAGTGACAATACCTAAAATGAAAAATGTACTGGATGAGATTAACGGTATATTTTACACTAAAGAAGAAATGATTCGTGAATACAAAGTAAAAAGTGCACACAAATATAAAAAGTGCCATTTGGTTTCAATAAAACATTTGTCATTTGAAATTATGTGTGATTTTATATTGAATAAAAATAGAAGGCATGCTTACTCTTAATTTAATTTATATTCAACTTCCATGTATACATAGTAAAGGACATTAGAATAAAATAAATTTACATCCAAAAATGAAAAAAGAAATCATTAAGTATTCTCTGTGAAGTACATGCAGAAAACCTATTGAAGAGATTTTTCTGTAGTTAAAAACAAAAACAAAAAAAACACAGCAATAAAACTCTACAAAATTAAAAACAGAAGAGTGAAACAGAAATATATACAGCATATTAAGTCTTCTAACATGTACAAGTGAAGTCCCGGAAGAGGAGAGGGAAAAGGGACAGAATATTTGAAAAAATAATGGTCAAAATCTTCTTACTTTGATGAAAACTAAAATTCCATAAAACGTACAAGCTAAATGAATCTCAGGCAGAAGAAACACGAGGAAAACCATCATATGTCACATAAAGATCAAACTGCTAAAATCAGTAAAGAGTACAGGACGACTTCTGAGGAAAGAACTGGAGTGAACAATCCTGAATTCTGTATATAAACTTGCACAAGTCACAATATAAGCTCTGAATTATACTTGTACAGAACAGACGCTCAAACAAACATAGCAACAATTTGGAAAACAACTGCCACACACAGGTTTCATGATGATTAACTCCTGAGGGAGTTAATGTGGCAAAGGCTTGGACAATTGAGATTTACAACACCCACATAAGTTTCTATGTGGAGAGAGATGACAGTGATTGGGAGACCAGTGTCTAAGATTGGGGTCTCTGATGACTTCATGGTTGTGGCATGCTTGGTACCTGGGAAAGTTTCTGTGCAAAGGTGCAGGATGCCTGGTTGCTATGTAATGCCCTCTATGGGAAGGCTCTGTGCTAGAGTCTTATCAGCCTCTACCTTGCTCTCAGGCACACAGCTCCTGAGAATGAAAGAATTCTCTTGCTAAGATAACCACAATGTTTCACCAGCTCTGCTGCTCCTGAACATGCCTATATAATAGTAATTTTAAACAATGGATTTTCTTGAGAACTACACAATGCTCCTAACGTTGCACATTGCAACTGTAGAATGTAACTGAGGAATAAAATGCATAATGTTACTAACTCGGTAACTTTCATGAATACAAAGAATAATGCTTACATAGTCTTTAATCTAATTAATGAGACATATACAATAAAGATTATAATTGGCATAATTCTTTAGACCTGCTTCTCCATCACAGAGCACTGCTCTCTGATGGAGAAGATCTGAGTACCTGAGTCTTTATTCTTCCAATCTTATATCTTCAAGATCTGAGTACCTGAGTCTTTATTCTTCCAATCTCCTATCATCCCTCATTGGAACCTGCTAGTTTGGCAGCGCTGGTTACGGCATTTCTATACAACATAAAATTCACAATGCCTAGAATACAATCTGAAATTACTTAGTATACAACTAACCAAGATTGTGACCAATTTTAAAAGACAATATATGATCCAAATGCTAGAACTATCACAAAGGAGTTTTAAAATTTAAAGCAGCCAGGTATGGTGGCACATGCCGGTAATCCCAGTGGCTCGGGAGGCTGAGGCAAGGATTGTAAGTTCAAAGACAGTCTCAGCAACTCAGTGGGGCCCTAAGCAACTCAGTGAGACCCTGTCTCTAAAAAAAAAATAAAATAAATATATTTAAAGCAGCTATTCTATCTTATGTTTTGTGAAAGAAAACATAAGAAAGCATATCTGAAATTAATAAAAAAGCAGAATTCTCGAAAGAGAAAAACTATAAAGTATGAAGTGAAAATTTTATCAATAAAAATAACAGTATCTGGAAGTTTAAAACAAAACAAAAACAAGAACCTCACTGGTTAGGCTCATTAGAAGAGATATAATAGGAGACAATTAGTAAACTTGGAAAAGAAGCATAAAACAATTATCCAAATTAAAAACAAAAAAGATAAAGAAAAAATAATTAAAAAATGAACAAAGTCTTAGGGAACTGTGGGTAACCATCAAAGGTCCAATATGTGTAACTAGAGAACCAAAAGAAGAGGAAAAAGGTATTCCAAGAGACAGTGGTTGATATTTTTATAAATCTGGTAAAGGACATAATAGATTCACATATTCAAGACACTCAGTGAACCCCACCGTATAAACTAAAAGAAAAACAGACCTAGACACATCATAATCAAAGTGATAAAAACTAAGTAAAAAAAATCTTAAAACATTAGAGGAGTAAGACTGTTACACATTACAGATAGAAACCATGTCAGAAAGACAATGAAATTCTCTTCAGAAACTACTGATGCCAATGAATCAATGTATCTTTCAAGTGCTCAGATAAATGAATATTTGATCCAGAATTATATAATTAGCAAATATAAGGAAAATGAAATCTGTCACTAGCAGACATGCTCTTAAAAACAAACAGAAAATGCCAAAGATAATTCTGCTGGAAAAAGTGAAATTCATCTACCAACGGAAAATCTCTACACTGAAAACATTATCTAGCATTTTAACAGCAGTTATCCAAAATGAAGTCAGAAAAGAAACTAAAAAAGTTACAAAGCATTAACAGCATTAACAACTCATAAAATATTATTGAGAAAAATTAAAGATCTAAACAGCTCAGAAATTGAAGACTCTATCCTTAAGATGTTAATGTTCCCCAAATTGGTTTTAAATTTTTTTTTTTTTTTGGTACTGGAATTGAACCAGAGGCATTTAACCACTAAGCTAAATCCCCAGCCCCTTTTTAAATATTTTATTTAGAGACAGGGTCTTGCTGAGTTGCTTAGGGCCTCGCCAAATTGCTGAGGCTGGCTTCGAACTTGCAATCCTCCTGCCTCTGCCTCCCAAGCTACTGAAAGTACAGGTGCACCACCACACCCAGCCAAATAGGCCTCTAGATTGAACACAAACATGATTAAAATTTCATGGTGGAAATTAACACTTGCTATAAAATTCTGAAATGCAAAGGACTTGGAATAGTCAAAGCAATCTTGAAGAAGAAAACAAAGTTGAACGACTTTTCCCAGCCTTTCCAAGACTCACCGTGAAGCCACAGTATTAAGATTGGCATTAGCAAAAAGATCAATGGAACAGAAAAGAGAGAACAGAAATAGGTCCACCCACATGTGGCCAACTGATTATCAACAAAGACACTAAGGCAATTCAATGAGGAAAGAAAATATTTTTCTGACAAATGGTGTTGGATAACTGAATATGGGTATAGAAAAAGTAAATATGCATCCTTATCTCACACCATACTTATAAACTAACTTATAATGGATCATAAACATTAGAGAGAAAACTACCAAACTTCTAGAAAATCACTGAACAAAAATGCTTATAACATTGAGTTACAAAGTTATAAGACATGAAAGCTGTAATCTATACAAGAGAAAAATGATAAACTGGAATTCATAAAAACTTGAACTTTTTTTCCAGGAATATAATTTTTATTGACATAAAATAATCATACATATTTATGCTGTACAGTATAATAACACACACACACACACACACACACACACATATATATATATATATATATATATATATATATATTGATCAAATCAGGAGAATTAGTAAAGACTTTCTATTTTCAAAGAACACCATTAAGAAAATGAAAAGTTAAACCAAAAACTGAGAGAAAATATTCACAACCCATATCAGATAAAGGAAATGTATCCTGGACTATGTAAACAATCCAATAATTAGAAAAGCAATCCAATTTTTTTAAGTGTCCAAATTATTTCAACATAACACTCAACCTACTCAACCAACCAATGTATGTAAATGACAACTGAGCCTACATCAGGAAATAAAAAGGAAGAAAAAAGTGAAGCACATTCAAAGATGCTTAATATCATTAGTCATTATGTGAATAAAAATTAAAACCATGATATGGTTTAGATATAGTTTGAGTGTGTCCCCCAAGTGTTCATGTGTTGATGTTTAACCCCAATGTGAACCATGAAGAGAGTGAAAACATAACCCAAGTTTAGAAGTAGACCTTTGGAGACGTGGTCAGAATTAGATAAGGTCATCAGGGTGAAAGACACATGATTGAATACTGGTGGCTTTATGAGAAGGAGAGAGACCAGAGATACATGCACTGTCTCTTGCCATGTGAAGCCCTCACTACCCAACTCAGAACTCTACCAGCAAGAAGATAGACTCAGTCTCTTAACCTTGAACCTACAGAACTATGATTAAGAAAAAAATAAATAAACCTCTTATAAAGTCATCCAGTCTCAGGTACTTTGTTATAGTAACACCTACTAGAATAATATAGAAAATTGTTAATAGGGGTGGGACGGTTGCTAGTAATGAACCCGAAAATGTGGAAATAGGTCTGAAGCTGGATAATGGGAAGAGACTAGAAGAGTTTGGAGAAGGAGGCCAGAAAAAAAATCTAAAATACTGAAGGCAGAGCATTATAGGCAATTCTGGTAAGAGCTCAGAAGAAGAGAATAGGGAAGAGCTAGACTGTCACAGAGATTAGATAAGTGGCCATGACCAGAACGCTGATGTCAATGAATATTCTACTGGAAATCAGACTAACGGTCACCAATGCATTGCGTCCATGCCCTAAGACTTTGTGGAAGGCTGGAATTAAGAATGATGGAAGATTCACAGTCATTTCTATTTGACAGTGTTGTAGAGATTCTAACCAGAGCAACTAGTCAAAAAAGAAAAAGAAAGAATACATCCATATACACTGGACAGAAATAAGTAAAATCATTTCTTTTATTCAGATAACATGACCTTGAATATAAAAAAAATCCAAGGGATCCACTAAGAAAATTATTTTAATTGGTAAATAAGTTCAGCAATGTGATAGTATGACAAGATCAATATACAAAAATCAACTGTATTGCTATATACTATTAACAAACCACCCAGAAATAAACCTAAGAAAATAATCAAACAAAAAGAATAGCAGAGAGAATAAACTTAACAAATGAATGAAGCACAGCCTATATACTGAAAACTACAATACATAAATTAAAAAAATAAAGATCTAAATAAGCAGGAAAACATCCCATATTCAGGAATCAGAAGACAATATTGTTAAGATGGCAATGTATGGATTCGTTCAATGTATGAAAACTTAGCTTGTTTCTCTGCAAAAACTGACAAACTGATTCTAAAATTGAAATGGAAATGAATTAATAAGAAATCCAGAATAGTCAAGACAAATTTGATAAAGAAGAACAAAGTTAGAGGAACTCACATTTCCTGGTTTCAAAATATACTACAAAATTTACCTCAAGACAGTATGATACTAGCATAAGAACAGACAGATCAATGGAACAGAATTGAGAACCCAGAAATAAATCCTCACATCTACAGTCAATTGATTTTCAACAAGAGTGTAAAAACAATTTAAAAGGAAATATTCTTTTTAACAAATGATACTGGGACTTCTGGATATCCACACAAAAAAAGAATGAAGTTGGATTCCTAGCTCATACCGTATATAAAACTTAACTCACAATGGATCCCAAACCTAATGCAAAAGATAAAACTCTTGGAACAGAAGATAGATACAAATTTTTAGGATCTTGGATTATAGAAAGATTTCTTAAGTATGATACCCAAAGCACAAGCAACCAAAGTAAAATACAGGTAAGTTGGATTTCATAAAATTAAGGACTTTTTAGGATCAAAGGGATGCTATCAAGAAAGTGAAAAAAAAAAAAAACAACTCAGAATAGGAGAAAATATTTGCAAATCACGTATCTGACAAGGCACCTGTATTCAGAATAGTCAAAGAACTCTTAAAACTAAATAATAAAAAGACAATTCAAAAGGCAAAAGATTTGAATAGACATTTCTCCAAATAAGATACACAAATAGCCAATGAACATATGAAGATATTCAACATCATTAACCATCAAATCAAAACCACAATGAGATACCATTTCACACCTACCTGGAGGAGCATACTTACTATCTATCTATCTATCTATCTATCTATCTATCTATATTTTTTTTAAAGGGAAAACAAATATTGGTGAGGAAATGGTAAAACTGAAACTTTTGTACATTGATGAAGGACACATAAAATGGTGAAGGCACTTTGTAAAACAGTTTGATGGTTCCCCAAAATGATAGACATAGAGTTACCACGCAACTAAGAAATTCCACTCATATATTACAATATATATGAAAACATATATCCACATGAAATTCTGAACATAAATGTTGATAGCACCATGATTAGTAATTGAAAAAAAGTAGGAACAACCTAAATAAATATCCAATAGCAGATGAATGGATAAATGAAACGTGGCATATCCACATAATAGAATATTATCAGGCTACAAAATGGAATGAAGTACTGATACATGTACAACATTGACAAACCTTGAAAATATTAGTCTAACTAAAAGAAGCCAATCACAAAAGACCACATGTTATATAACTCTATGTGAAATATATAGAGTAGGAAAATACATAGAAACAGAAAATAGTGGTGCACTGGAACTGTGGAGGCAAGAAGAGGTAATATGGAATGACTAGCAATAGGTATGAGGGTTTCTTTTTGGGACATTGAAATGTTCTAAAATTAGGTTGTGGTGGTGATTACACAGCTCTGTGAATATACTAAAAACACTTTAAATGGTTGACTTATGGTATATAAAAATATCTCAATAAAGCTATAAAAATACCAATACATGGCTTCCCTTAATATGAAGGCATGTCTAATAATCTGTAGGTGAGAAAAATTGGGTATTTAAAGGATAAGGAAAAACAAGAAAAGGAATAGAAGTTTAGATAGCACTTAATCTCAAGGTTACGGACGGAAAGAGGAACGTGCACAGCAACTGGCACTGTTTATTTCTTGACCTTGGTGGTGATCCCATGAGCATTCACTTTCAAATACCTTGCTAAACTCTACACTCATGTTTCATGCACTCTCTGTGTTATATTTCACAGTTTTAAATGTTTAAAAAGTAAAATAAAACTACAGAAAGCACTAGAAAATACCACCTTTTTAAACATAAGAAATTATAAAGAGTGATAGATCTAATAATGTAGGACATAAAATTTTAAACAGGAAAAGTGATAACTTTAAGCAATGGCTAGGGTGCAGAGAAATAGGTACTACCACACAATATAGGTAATATGTAAACATTAGGACTGGTTTGGCAACATCTGTCAAAATCCTTAACTATGTGAATACCCTTTGGCAATAATTCTACATCTTGTGGAAATAAAGATGTGAATAAAGATTTGAATACAAAGATGATTGTAATAATGATACTGAATTACTTATAATAAAAATTTTTAAACAATATTATACTACAAACTAAAATATGGTTCATGAATCTATATATCCTTTAAAATTATATATAACAGTATTGACTGACATTAAAAGATTTCAATGTACTAAGTTAAAGGATATCATAAAACAGTATATTCAATATTATTTTTTAGAAACACACAAAGCAGATAACATGGAAGTTAGATAACAAAGTGTTAACAGTGGTTTTCTTCACACAAAATGAGGTTATATTATGGATGATTTTACTTTTTTCTTAGGCTGTATTTCTAATTTTTCCCCAATGGAGGAGAAAGTTACTTTTGGAAAGTAGTAGTTGATAGTGTACACCTTTAATATGAAGAAACTAAAATGGAATCTCATCTCTGTGGTTTTCTATAGAAACCATGAGAAAAATATAATCATGAGAAAAATATCAAATTCCAATATTCCTGAATAATATTCCTCAAAACTGTCAATATCATTAAAACAAAAGAAGTCGAGAAGAATATATGGAAACATGACTCCTAAATGTAATGTGGTACCTGGATGGGATCCTGAGAAATTGGACACTGGATAAAAACTAAGAACATCTAAATAAACTATAAACATTAGTTAATAATAATGCATCAATATCAATTAACTTTAACAAATGTACCAGGTCAATGTAAGATGTTAGTAGGCAAAAATGGGAGCTGCATATATAGGAACTCTCCCCGTGATGTAATTTTTTTTGTAAACCTAAGCTGATCTAAAAAGTATTTTTAAAAAAAATTATAGCATCTGAGTCAAAATTTTTACTAGTCTTCAGTTTTCAGATGATTCTAACATTTTAATGTTAGAATATTTTGTATGTATAGAAAGAGAGAGAAGGAATAATATTTTGTAGAGTTTTTAAAGTTATAAAAGAAGTTCCCTGTGATACATATAGGTAGTTTTTGTATATGCAATACATATTATGTAACTATGTTTGTGTATAGAAGATCTCACCTATTTAAACCACTACATGAAATCCACTATATTTAAGTCACTATATTTCTATGTAGAAATAGAAGACATAATAGTTATAAGAATTAGAAATATAATTATGTAAGAAATATAATATTAAATACATGACATTGTATTTTCCTGTGCTATGCTATGTGGTGTATTATAAGTACAGTGTTTATTTTGCTCAGTTAAAAAATTATGCCTCCCTTATTTCTTTTCTGACTAAATGTTGACCACTGAAATAGCACATCCTGTACTTCTAGAGGGAGCCAAGTTAGCAGAGAAAGTGCTTGCTAAAATAATTTTCTCTTTTTTCCTCAAAAGGGAAAGAGCCAGTGGTGGGGACCAGTTCTTCATTTAGGCTTACTATTAAAGCCCTATGGACGTTGGTTCCCTTAAATTCAAATAAACTGTAGTCCCTTATGAAGCCTGCTGCGAAGACCAAAGGGAAAAGGCATTCCACTTGTTAAATGTTTATTATTTGAGCTTAGCAGCCAACTATAATAAGAGAGAGAGGAAGCTGTCTGCAAGCTGCATGCAGATTTAGCTACTCAAATTCCATGAACGTAAAATAGAACACTGAGGTTAAGCCCTTAAAATTTACTAGGCAGTAGCTTAAGGGAGGTGGTGTTGGTAATACAAGCTTGGAGCCACTACTATTTGGGTAAGTGATTTGAAGGTAGCTCAAGTCAACAAAGAATTAAAATTTTCAATATTGGGAAAACTGCTGCTTCCTCTTATTTTAAGAATCACACAGCTCACCCAAAGGAAAGGTACAAATCTCTTCTCACCTATGCCCTTTAAATTTGATCTGAAAATAAACATTTGTAGTTTTTTCAAAGC
This sequence comes from Spermophilus citellus, assembly GCF_964194105.1. Classification (NCBI taxonomy): domain Eukaryota; kingdom Metazoa; phylum Chordata; class Mammalia; order Rodentia; family Sciuridae; genus Spermophilus; species Spermophilus citellus. Next base: position 130,757,818 of record NC_138185.1, on the reverse strand, counting down.
ACAATTATCATCTGTTAACACTGGTATGAGGGATGACTAGAAGCTGAATGTTTCTTCCCTTATGCTGCATTTCATTGGATGTCTTCTCAATGAACTCAATGACTAACCAGCCTGCTTCAGTTCTTCTCCACTTACCTGTTTAATGTGTCTGTCATGATGTGATGTCTCAGATTTATTATCTATAGGAACATGCTTTAAAATCACTAGAGGATTGTGGCTATGAGTGCTAACCAACTAAAAAGTGCAAATGCAGTCAACTGGACTTTAGTAGACCTCATAACAAAATAAATTTTGTAAAAAGATAAACATACATATAATGTACTATTTACCCAGTTCCCAGGCCATGACACAAACTCAAGGTAACAACAAATTGGAGAAAAACTTTTTTTGGCATGAACTACATCTTTAATCCACAAAAATAAAAGATGTAAATAAAAATGAACTCTAAGGCAAAAAGGTTTAACTGTCTCATAAACATAAAAAAATATTCTACCACGCGGCCTGCGCAGTGGTTTCATTAATGAGGTTCTGGCATTAAGTTAGTTAGAAGAGATCAAAATAAAACACACAGACAGTACCTTATTTTACATTGCTAGGTCCGAGACGGCTCGCCTCCCTGTTTCCCCGCCTCAAGCCGCCCAGCAGGGCAGCGAGGATTACTCTGGGCTAGCAGGAGAGAGAGAGAGCGAACACGCCGGGGAGTAGCCTTTTATTTGGGGGGACAAGAGATTCAGGGGAGAATTCCATCCAATGAAGGTTGAGGGGGGGGGCTGCACTCCAAGGTCAGGGTCAGTGATTGGGTCTCCAGGGTCAGTGGTTACGCACACCCCCACACGGATGGGCTCTCTCATCAGGAAAGGGTCGGGATAACTCCGACACAGCCAGAGTGCCTCAGGCCCTTAACGGGAGTCACCCAATCACGTGTCAGAATGGCTCCCCACAAAATATAAAACTGGGCCTGGCCTCAGGAATTCGGGGCTCAAGTACTGGTTCTGCTGCTAATTAAGCATCTTCATGAACAAAGGTGCTTAACTCCCTGGGCTCCAGTTTTCCCCATTTCTAATGTGATGAGATTGGAGCCAACATCTGTCACAAGACTGAGGATCAAAAACTTTAGCAAGTATATATTCAATTAAAACATGATGCAGGGCATATTTTAACTAATCATCTATTACATAATAACAGTAATAGCTATTATTTTAAGTGCCCAATCTGTGCCAGAACAATATTACATGAGGTTCTTATATTCATTATCTACCTTAATCTTCACTTTAACTTCCAAGGGAAATCAAGCTTGATAAGCACATACTCAGTAAAAGGTAAGAAACTTGCCTAGGATCATAAAGCTGTTAATAAATGGCAAAACTATGGTTCAAAACAGTCTGGATCTAAAGTCCACGCTCTTTCACTAGCCCCTTAGAATTAATCTAGCACTGATAGGTAATGAGGCATTCAAGGCAGAGAGTTTTCCAGACAAATATATTTAACTTCCCATTTTTATGTAAATCTGTCTAAAAACTATGAAGCACACTCCTCTTCTGTTTTAACAAACAAATCAAAGTGGAAGCCTTTCTTCAACATGGGACCATAATTGTGGACATTCTGATGTGGATAGAACCTGTGTGGATAATGTGTGAGGCTATATGCCCTGATGGTCAGCAAATCCAGCCTCTTGGGTTTCCTTATTTCTCTTCTTGCTAAGTCTGAGCTGCCTGGCTCAGGAACTGACAGAACTTCTCTGCCCCTGGCCCCTGCCCCAGCTACACACTGTAGTCAGGAAATCAGATAATTTATCTGAATAAATCTAAATCAATATGGCCTTGAGAAACAAGCTTGAAGGTGGCTCCTAATATATATACATTACATAATCTAGTTCCGCTATTTTCTTGTTTCCTTACAGATTGTAGCTGTGTTCTGTACACACAAAAGTTCTTGAAGTCAGGCCTCCAGATAAATGGAGGCCTATTAAAATAATATCAACTTTCACAAGTCACCTGATCGCTTTAGATCACCTGATGCAGTTCATTTTGCTGAACTGCATCTTACTGTTCTGAAAAAACAGAAATTGCCATTTAAAATACACAAACTCTAAAGCCTATTGTAGAGCAAATTCTTCAAGAGATTTATTTGTATTTACTTGCAAAATATCTGAAACACAATATGAATTAAATGGTCTCACTGAAAAATAACATTATCATGATGGTAAACTCAGTATTAAACTATAAACCAGAAAGTGGTAATGAGAGCCAAATGTATTCAAGAAAAGCTTTCCTTAGCTTAAATGCAACCTCTTCCCAACACCTCATATCTCATCCCTGACATGACCAGTAGAGGGAATGGATAAGTACCCCCAATCCCATGCATGGACACATAGCACTTAGTTGCTTATGGGTATGTCATCTTCTTCCTGAACACATAAAATGTAAACATACAAGGGGATCTAACTCATTTTTTGCCTCTATTCCCAAAGCCTTACATAGCACCTTCCATGTAGCAAGTGTCTCAACAGTGTGAATGAATAAAAGTCTCATTCATTCATCCTGTAAATGTCTAATGTTTCCTCTTCTACTACCACCACCACCCCTCTCCCATCCCTTCCTGGAAAAAACACAAAGTACTGTCTTCTGTGAGATTGCTAAAAGTATCTGTATAAAGCAGTAGTAGAAGACAAACTCCCTACGAGTAAATGGCAGAAGGATCAGCAGAGTAGAGGGAAGAGAGTGGGAGATGGGAAGGTGGGGTAAAGGTACTAGGGGCTGAATTAGAACAAAACATATTCCATGCTTTTATAATTATGTCAGAATAAATTATTCAACTGTCATGTATTATTAAAAAGAACCTATTTTAAAAAAAGGACAGAATCCCTATTTTAAGAGGAAAATCACAGTGAGGTTCCAAGGGGGAAAAAAAAAATCAGTGCTTCTTTTAGCATATACCATTAACAAATGCAAGGTTATCCACTTTCAACACACAGGGTTAATATATAAAAATAATATGCTCTCTCACTAATAGTTAAAACAGATAATCTCAGTTTAGAATCTACTCTGTCCTTTAACTACATTAGTCACTTTTTACCTTTTTGAAAGTGATATGTTTGAGTGTTGAAGACAGTACAGTACCAATACTTCAAGTTTGTTCATCTCGATTTCAGACTAAACATAAAACATACCATTCCACATTCAGAACCCCTATTCATCTCATCGTTTCATGCCTGCTGCCACCTGTTTACCATGCAATACCAACTTTATTAACGTAAGTTCTACAGTAAACTAAAACATTCTCTCAATACCTGTTAACTTTGGATTTTTTCCAGTTGACTTTTTTAATACCCAAATCCACATATGATTCAGTGAGTTCTATATTTAATTCTCCTTCTGAGTCATTTGGAGGTATTCCTAGTTTTGCAGCAGATTCATAGAGAGAAATTTCATCTTTTAGTTCTGTTAATTCCTCCTGCAACACAAAATTATTGAAAATATTTTTTTTTGTAATAGATCTTGATTTTTATTAAGTGCTTAACATTGTCTGATTAAATTACCCTTTTAAAAAATTTTTAATTGATTTTTAAAAAATAAATAACAGCGGAATGCATTATAATTCTTATTACACATATATAGCACAATTTTTCATATCTCTGGTTGTATATCATAGTGGGGTAGGGAGGGGGAGCATGGGAGGAATAGATGAACTCTAGATAGGGCAGAGGGGTGGGAGGGGAAGGGAGGGGGCAGGGGGTTGGCAAGGATGGTGGAATGTGATGGACATCATTATCCAAAGTACATGTATGAAGACACAAATTGGTGAAAATTATTTCTATTATTTTCCTATATGACAAAATCAGTCATTATATCTGTATCAAAATTTATTTTAAGGATCAAAAGAAGGCAGAAAAACTTCTTCAAGTACATTATTACCATGCATTATAAATAACTTTATAAAGACATAGACATAGATATATATATGAGGTTTTTAAGAAAACTGAATGAATACATAAATGAATGAATGAGAAAACATTCGTCTTAGTTTCTCTAAGACATCTCTTGCTAACATTTTGTCCTATATGAAAAGCATCTCTTGAGCTGAGATGCTGATGGTAGTGTCTCTGGCTTACTAGAGCAGAGGACAAAGTAGGTGGGTTGCCAAGAACCTATTATACTTTCACCTGCCAGTGGCAAAAAAGCAAAATACTTCTTTCAGTGGAGGTAATACTGGAACTCCTCTCCAGTATTTCTTGTCTGTTCAGTGGAAAATGTGAGATGTGAGTAGTACTTAAGGAGGATGTGAAAAAAACTGTAGTCAAATTAAGAATTCCCCACACTTAACTGGGCATGGTGATATATGTCTGTAATCCCAACAGCTCAGAAGGCTGAAGCAGGAGGACTGCAAGTTAAAAGCCAGGCTTAGCAATTTAGGGAGGCCCTAAGGAACTTAGAAAGAATCTGTCTCAAAATTTTAAAAAGCTAAAAAAGAGCTGGAGATGTAGGACAGTAGTACCTACTGGTACAAAAAAAAAAAAAAAAAAAAAAAAAAGAATTTCCCATACTTGTACTTAAACTTTTCTCTGGAGTACACCTCCAGATATAAGGAGGCATGAATGGAGATGACAGGGCCCTGGCTCTGCAGTAAGACAGACCTGGGCTTGGAGACCAAATGGTGTGGGTAAGACTATGAATGAACACCTTCTACAGGCTGGCATGAAAAGGGTCCAGCCACCTCTATCACAGAGTAATCTAAACTTCAAAAAGGTGATGTAATCACTGCCTAATGCAGCTACCCAGAAAGTCTCTTCCAAGCTGCAATACTCACTTGCAAAGCCTTGTTCATGTTCTCGCTTATAGTGTGTGCCTTTTGTGCTTGCTGCAGCTGGAGCCGTAGCTGAGCCACTTCCTGTATTGAGCCTGTAGAGGAAAAAATCACAGGATATGCTAAATGAAAGGGAGAAAAGTATGTGTGATCCAAAGAACTTGAATCCACTGTGCTATGGAAGGTGCAGTTCTGTTTTATTACCCTCAAGGAATAGGGACCTCAGCAGACTTTGCAAAGATCTCATATGGCCCCATATGTCCTTGGGGAGCCAAAGGTGTAGGTTACTGTGACCTTGTTATAAATCAAATCAGCCACATCTACAAACACTAGCACTCCAGAAGTCTTTTAACAGGAGTAAAACATTCTAAATCACAGAAAGAAAAAAAATCCTGTGGAATTCATTTCTAACCATTTCTACCCTCCACTAAGAAAACTACATCTTGCTGCTTTTAGCTTTTTTCTAATTATTTTTATTTCTACCACTTCCACCTCTATATGTGAAAAAAGTATATTAAGGTTGTGCTTCCTGAAACTTTAGCAAACTAATATGTTAAATGTACTAGGGGAGATACCCATTTAAAGGGATTTTATTGGGTTTCCTCAAAAGAAAATGACCATCTGGGAAATTACTAAGCAAAGTAGTGATGGCATATTATGCATTTAAAGGAAATCATATTGTGAAATCATTTAATGGCTGGGAAAAGAGCTCACCAAGTAATGCCAAGTGAGAAAAATGGATACATAACTAAACAGGAAGGGGGACCTAAAATCTGACCCACCTAAATAAATATACATACGCATATACACAGTCAGTCCTTGACCTCAGTGCTTTCAAGCTGTGAGTAAACCACCCTTTTCCATATCGTACCCAAAAGTCTCAAGTGCCCTTCATATGCCAAAGTAGGACTTTCAGATTTCATTTAATGAATAACCATTGATTTTTGTTCATAGTGTGAACAGTTCACCAGAAAATGGGCTGTTTTGTCTGTATGCAGACAAATGGACAATTATTTTATTGCTTTACCCTAAAATAATTTTATAAGGAATAAAACTATTGCTAGCATTAAAAGGACAGGAAGCCAATGTCTCAAACTTAATACCAAGAGACCATTCTAGAAATCTTAAGAACAACAAAAATGTTAACTCTCTGGCTTCAATGACCAGGTTAAGTGGCTATTCCATTGTGAGAGGAAAAAAACTGAAGAAGTTATACAAAAGGACAGAACTATACATATCATCAAATATTGGGTTTACAAAAAGCAAAATATAATGAGATTTTATAATTATTTTAGTTTTCAAAAACAGAATTCACTTTATATACTTTATTGTTGAATTGTACATATTAGACTTTAGTATATTTTCAGAAATGTACTATAAACAGAAGCAGGGCATTACCTATGCATATGTATTCATTTATTTTGAAGAAATAATACAGTCAAACATTAATAATTTTTATCTCTGAGTAGTAGGATTATTGGTTTTCCATTCAATACACGTGTCAGCATTTTCAAAATTATCTAATAAAAATGATCTGTGCCTTTATACCTATATAACAATATTTTTTTTAAAAAAGAAATTTGTCACTGGTTGTCTTCTCTGTTGACATTTTCTGGGTTTTTATCAACCATGGTTCCTACTGTGTTCTCTCTAAACATTACACTGGGCTTCTGGGGAGACAGTAGCCCAACAAGGCACCCACCTGACTGCAACAACTGGGCACACTGTCCCTGACTCTCTTCCAGACTCTTCGTCAACCTGTTAATGATCTCAGTTTTTTCTAATTTGGCAGCTTCTTGACTCCTTTCCAGTTGTTTCACGTGATCTTTCAAATGAGAACAAATATCTTCCTACATAGAAAAAGGTTTCAAGAAGTCATTTTCAGGATCAATTTTAAGAAATATTAGACTGAAATTTTGATACATTGTCGGATTTTAAATCAAATATATACTCATCACGTTGCAGCATCACTTTTTGGGGGCTAAGTGCGCAAGACTGGGAGTCAAAAGAAAAAACTTGTATGATCTTAGGCTCAATATCTCAGTCGGCTTCTTTCGTAATTATGCTGATAAAGGTGATTCCTAAAGTCCCCTTTTACTCCACATTCACAAAATCACAAAATAAAGTTAGATTTTATTTATGCCACAGGAAACGAATTACAATTCTTCTCTGCATTTTATGCTACCAGTTTAAGTATATGTATACATATTTAGGCAGACCAGTTTGAATCATGGAATTTGTATTCTAGGACAGTAAGGATATAATAGACAAACACATGGAAACTCACTCTACTCTAAGCAGCCAAAAACTCGCTCTGTTCAGGATAGCCAAAAATAATCTTTCCCTTCTCTGAACTTTTTTAAAACTTGATCTGTTTCTCTCTTATGCTTCTTTTTCTTCCTTTTATATGTCTTATTTCCTTAATTTTTTCCTTGAAGATGCCTCTACTGTACCTTATATTCAGTAGCTACTACAGTAAGCATTTAAAAACTGAATGACAATGAAAAAACAGAGAGGGTAAATGAGTGTGAGTGTGTGTGTATGGGGATGTATAAATAATACAGAATATATAAACAATATACTCAAGTTTCTCCAAAAAGAAAATGTGCTTGGGAGTACAAGCCATGGAAATCCAAAACCCAGGTAGAAGAAATCATCACCTCATTAAAAAAATGGCTACCCTGGCTGAATTTCAGGCAAATGGCAGAACACCAAGAGGCATTAGAATAGATATAGATAGTTGATTGAAATTCTTGAAAGAGAGAGAGAGGAAAAAAAAAAAAACAAGTAGTTAAGAGAATATCAAGAAGGGGCTTTGAAGCAGAGAGAAGGAAGGCCTTTGGTGCCAGATCCACAGAATAACCTAAAGCCCAAAAATGCTTTAAGAATACATAAGTACATCCCAAAAAGAAACTAACAGAAGTTTCCTAAACATAGGAAAGGAATTCTAAAAGCTCTCATTTTACTTTAAAAATTCATGTAAATTTTGTGTGCTATTTCATAATGTAGCTGTATTTGCTTTAAAAATTTTCTACCAAATTTTTTAGTAAAATGAAGCTTCTAGAAACTAGTCCATGTTTATTCAGCACTGCAAACCTCTTGGCATACTGCTGCTGATTCCCAGGCCAGCTTGAGAAGCACAGTTCTAAAGCTCCACCAGCTTAAAGAAAGGTAATACACCATCAAGGAGATAATCAAAGATCGTAATATGATACTTCTACAAATGGGAGGAGGTAAAGTAAAGTTGGGAGAAGACAGTGCAAGACATAACAACTATTAGGAAATAGTTCCCTCTCTCATTCTTTGTCATTAGAGAAACTCCATGAGCTCCAAGGAAACCGTTTCTTCCCATCTTTTCTCTTACACTAAAAAAAACTTAACACTCAGTCAAAATAAAAAAGAATTGTACATGGTGTTTGTACATGTATAACAATCTTTTCTACACAGAATGATATCTTAAGGAAAATATTAAATGATATTATTTTATAAGATACATATTTCTCAAAATATACCAGTTACAGACATTCAAAAAAACCCAACTCTCTTACAGATTGTTACCCCCTCCCATCACATGGAATTAGAGAATTCTGTCTTACAAAATGATTAAATACCAATTCATGACTTAAAAACCAACAAACTTGATCAAGAAGAACGTCTTCATCTGGTTTAAAAAAAAAAAAAAAAAAAAAAAAACCACTAAAACTAAACCTAACAGTGAAAACTTGAAGTTTTCCCACAAAGATCAGAAAAAAGGCAAGGATGACCCTCTGATCACTGCTTTTCAACATCATACTGGAAAATTCTACTCAATGCAATAAAACAATAAAAGGAAATAAAAAGTACACAGATTGGAAAGGATGAAAAAGAATATTTACCCATAGACAATATGACCATCTTGTCTGATTATAGCAAGTTTGTAGAATCCAAGGTTAATCCAAAAAAGTCAATTGTTTTTCTATATACCAATAATGAGCAAGTAGAACTTACATTAAATATTTTTAAAACACAATATCATTTATATTAGCATCCCCAAAACATGAAATACATATAAATCTAAAATATATAAAAGCTCTTTAAAACTATAAACTCTGGTGAAAGAAATCAATGAAGAACTAAATATATGAACAAGTATTCCATGTTCATGAAAGAAATACCCAATATTGTCAGGATGTCACTTTTTTCCAATTTTTATCTACAGATTCAACGCAAACCTAATCAAAATCCCAGCCAATTATTTTGTGGATACTAACAAACTGAATAACACTAAAGTTTACATGAAAAATTCCATATATCACTCTCTAGTGAAAGATATTAATAATGGAACAGATTATGTATATGTGGGGAAATAGGGACTATGGGAAATGCTGTTATTTCCACTCAACTTTGGTATAAACCTAAAACTGCTCAAAAAAAATTATATACGCATATACACATAATTTAACTTACAAAAGCCTGTTTACAACTTTTATATTTAGTTGTTCAGGAAAAGGTTGTTGAATAGATGAGATAATAGGATTCGTTTACAATTTAGTTGTTCATTCCCACTAAGAACATCTTTATGAAGCAAGAATTTTCAATCTTTTGCAAGAGAAGCACAGACCTCTTAGAAAAATCTTAAAAAGGTGATAGGTCTTTTCCACAAAATTGTGCGCTCTCACCTCAATAGAAAATCTTACCCATCATTTCAGAGGATTCATAGACTCCCTGGAGCTTAGTCATGTACTGCCTTAGGAGGTTCCAAACCTCTGTAACTAGCAAAACTTACTATGTGTGAACATTTACTCTTAACACTGTGTACATACAGTATACAGGAACAGTTATGCATGATTACATAAGAGCCATTCAATCTAGCTAGTGGAGTAAATCTAGCTATTTACTCAATTTCAACAAGATAAATTATCCAGTACCTTACCACTATTTTCCAAGAGTTGTTTTATTTTTTATGTATACTGGAGAAAGAGTTAGATGAAAGGGAATATTTTATACCTCTCTTTGGTAAATTTGTTAAAAAAAAAAAAAGAAGGGCAAAATGTAGTATGTATGGATAGTTATCAGTTATATAAGAAATTCTAAATTAACTCTGTAGAGAACATACTCATGCATTTTTCTAATTTCAAGAAGACACCTCTGCCAGGTTTCTGTTCACGATTAAAAGGCTCAGGGGTTACTCTAGTTGAACTGGGCTAACTGGGGTGCGCAAAATAATCACACAAGACACACAAATATCTTTTTCTTTGGGGTCGCTGTGATGGCTCCTCTGACCTTAAGGGTCCGAAGGAAGACAGAGAGAGAGAGAGCACGTGCTGACCCCTTTTATTGAGGAGAAGCTATTCAAATGAGGCAAGGAGTAAGGTTTCAGGAGGCTGGGTCTATCTTCATGATGTCCACTGTCAGCAGGTTGACTGACACCTGGGTAGGCCACACCCAAGGGCACAGTAAGAGGAGGGGACACACACAAGGCACTTCCATGGAAGATTCTATCCTAAACAGGGCAAGGGGTTATATTACAAAGAAACAGGTGAACATAGCTCCACCCATGGGGCAGTAAGGAAGACAAGCCTGGGCAGGAAGACACAAGTCACTGGAACCCTAGAAGAGCAAGGCAGTCTAGCAGCATGGGTGCCTGATGCCACATCTCCCAGCAGGGGCGTTAACCCAGCCTCAAGCGAGGTTGGTCTCCCATACATCTCCCTGGCTCCTGGTTGATTTTATAGCACTTACCTAATCAGGAATCTCAATTTGGATTCTGAGATAATAAGTACTGCTAACCCAATAGATAACAATTTGACAGCACAGAAAGGATACCATAAAAACATTCCCAGAAACAACCAACCATAGCCCCTTTGGAATCATCACCTTGTTAAGCAAATGTGCAAATATGTTAATTCTAACACCAGTGACATGCTCTGTTAAAAAATAATACCAGTCATGAAGGGTAACAGTGGGAAAGACCTTAATCAACACCTTTTGAAGTGTGAAAGAGAATGAAGACTTTTTCCTGTCAGCTAGTTGAAGGTTAAAGAAGGGAGTGGATGATGAAAATAAAGAATGTAGTAGTATAGGGCAGAACGTACTATAAATTCCTTCTAGCCTGTCCCCAATGTAACTATGTCAAAGTCAACAGAGAACACAGAGCTTCAAATAACCTAACGTGGAAGAGACACCATATTCCACCCTTCTCCTAATATCTATCAATGACCATTTTCACTTTAATTCTACTACACTGCATTGGGCCAAAATTAATAAATAATTAAATAGATGGCAGTTTTAAAATAAAATTAATAAATATCCAATTATATTTGTTTAAATAGTCTATGAAATAGACTTTTCAATAATTTGGCACAGTCTTCATCTTTCTCCACTCCTGTATATTCTCCATATAATCAAATTCACAATATCTTTCTATATAAAATAAAAACATAATTGGTAAAACAAATCTAGCAAGAACTCATAGTTACACATAAAATTGTATATAAATAATTAGTACTACCAATAATGTAGTCTTATATATAACCATTGAAAAGCATGGGAAAGTTAGAGTCCTATATAAATCAGAAATAACCCAAATCAGGAATCATTTTAGGTGTGATGATGCTTTCCATACTCTTGCAAGTTTGTTTCTTCTTCTCTTCCCTTGGGTTAAATTAATTCTGAAATTGCATTAGAATAAATGCATTCTGAAATTTTATTCAAATGATTAACAAACATTTTGGAGGACAAGTAAACCTGCCACCTAACTCACCTCAGCCTATAATATTTATTCCTTTTTGAGCAAAAATAATAAATAATGCCTGTGAAATAAGCTCAAGCTTCAAATGGAGTTTAGATGAGATTTTCTTCTCTATTTTATACATTACACTACAGGTTGAGTATCCCTTACCTGAAATGTTTCAATTCTGGAATATCTGCATATATGTAATCAGGTATTTGTGCACATGGTACAAGTCTAAATATGAAGTTCACTTACATTTCTTATACACTTACACACACAGCCTGAAGGGAATTTTAAGGATATTTTAGTGCATATGCATTTTGACTGCAACCTATTACATGAGGTTAGGTTGGAACTTTCCACTTGAACTGTCACGTCAACTATATGGAACATTCTGGAATTCAGATTTTCAGGTTAGAATTGCTCAAACTGTATTCTCAAAATTAACTCTAATCCCAAGGACCATTTTCTCAACACTCTACTGACTCTAGCAGAGTGTTGACCATTTCTCAACACTCTATCAAATGCTGAGACCCTGGTTAAGCTCTGAGGACAAACTCTCAGGTTCTGGCCAGCCTCCAGCACTCATTTCTTTCATGCTGGAGTTATTCTAGGACAATGTGATGAACACACATAAATACTCTACAGATAAAAGACTAGTAAAATGAAAATTGAGAAAGTACTAACCAATTCTATAGGAAGAAGGGTTTCCAAAAGTATTCTTCCAGAATCTATTCATAGATTGAAACATCATTAAATTTTAAGTTTCATTTACAATCAAACACCTACTGCAAACATCCAAGATTTCTATATGAGTACTGCAAAATATCAGTTATAAAACATAACCAACTTTACTTGTTGATAGTAGTTGGTCATCTGAAATCATCCCAACCTGTTCTTTAAGTGCAGCAACTGTAGAATCCAACTTCTTTTGTAAGGATGACACTTGCTCTTCATACTTCTTTGTAAGGCCCATAACAATGCTCTCATGCTGCTCTCTAGCTCGTTGAAGCGACTCAGAATGACGAAGCTCTGCCAGTTGCTCCTTCAAGCTTTCCAGAGCCATTTCAGTTGTTCTGGACTTCTTGATCATCTAGTAAATACACATAGGATATCCATGGTGAGAGTACTTAACCCTGTGAGCCCTATTTAAAACTCAATCAGGCTTCAATAAGAGTGGAGAAGAAGGGGTCTCCCACATCAAGGTCTTAGTTTCTCTAGCTGCTGCCCAAGGGACCTGTAGTTGTTGAAAACAATATTCATTGAAAAAATAGACTTTGCATTTACCTGAGAAGAAAGAAAGGATTTTCACAGCATGATAGCAATGTGGGTAACTTACAAGCAAGGAACCTGCTGCTAGTGAACTGGTGCTATTAGTATGTGCATTGATCTATGAGCAAAGTATGGGGCAACCCAATAGGGTTGGGTTAGGTCAAAGAAAAATTATAACCATTCCTTAAAAGACTGCTAAAATTTGCCAAAACAAAGTTTTATTTTGGGTTTTTTGAGGCAGGATCACACTATGTTGCCTAGGCTGGATTTGAACTCCTTGGCTGAAGTCATCCTGCCTCAGCCTCCAAAGTAGCTGGCCTTATAGGTGTGTGCCGTCATGCCCCATTAAAAACACTTTTGAAAGTATAGCTAGTACTGTAAGTAAAACAATGTCCCCAAAGGGGTTTCCTAATCCCCCAAATCTATGAATATGTTATGTTATAGAACAGGAGAAAATTAAAGTTGCAGATGGAATTTATGTTACTAATCAGATAACCTTAAAATAAGGAGATTATTTTGGTTTATCCATATGGGCCCCATATAACCACTGAGTCCATAAATAGTGGAAAAATCAGAACCAGGGAGATTCTACCAGATGCTGCTGGTTCTGAAGATGGAAATGGGCCACAAGGCAAGGAATGCAGGTGAACTCTAAAAACTGGAAAAATGCAAGAAAGTGGACTCTCCCTAGGGCCTCTAGAAAAGCAATGCTGCCCTGCTGACACCTGGATTTTAGCCCAATAAGATCTTTATCAGAGTTCTGACCTCCAGATCTGTGAGGTAAATTTCTATTATTTGAAGACACTGAATTTGTGGTAATCTGTTACAGAAGTAATAGGAACTATATACAGTTGGTGACTCTGTTGCCTTTTAGTTTTTTATTTATGATATTCTATTTTTAAATATTAGCAATTTCTAACTTATAAAAGATTACAATGTTATAATCTTTTACAATATAAAAATTTAACTTCTCAAAGTTTGTCAGTTTTCAAAAAGTTAAAAATAATCCATATTATGCATGAAAATCTCATGCTTTACTCTAGAAATTACCTATTTATTCCAACACTGCTTTCCTTGCTAAGACATTGATTCATTTGCTTAGGATTTAAATGGAGCAAATTATGTTATATGTATCATGAATATGTCAAAATAAACCCCATGATTATGTAAAACTATAACACACTAAAAAAAAAAACACTATTAAAAGGTGAATCTAGTTGGGTGCAGTGGTACAAGCCTGTAATCACAGCATCTCAGGAGGATGTGGCAGGAGGATCACAAGTTTAAAGATAGCCTCAGCAAAAGCAAGGTGCTAAGCAACTCAGTAAGACCCTGTCTCTAAATAAAATACAAAATAAGGCTGGAGATGTGGCTCAGTGGTCGAGTCCCCAAGTTCAATCCACTATCCAAAAAAAGGTGAATCTAAAGAACAGTTCCCCAAATGTTTAAGAAGCAGCAGTCATCACCTGCCTCATCCCCCACTCCACCAAGCCAAAAAAGAATACCTTCTCTAGATAAGGATAAGAAACAAGTTGTAGCTCAGTGGTAGAGTGCTCACCTTGCATGTGGAGGGCACTGGGTTCGATCCTCAGCACCACACAAAAAATAAAATAAAGGCATTGTGTCCATCTACAACTAAAAAAAATATATAAAAAATATAAAAATAAAAATAAAAGAAAGAAAAGAAACTATCGGAGTCAGAAAATTTAGGTTCTGATGCTCAGACAATACCTGGCTTTGTAAACTTGGGCCCTCTCCAAAACTTGGTGAACTCATTTATAAAATGATAAACTACAATGCCTTGCTAATCAAAATATCAACAAGATTTCTTTTTACAAAACATAAAAAGTTTATTTGCAAGATCTAGACAAGAAAACGTAAACAAAACACAAATTTTTTTACTACCTTAATTACCAATTTCAAAGCATACCATAAAGTTAGTTACAATAGTATCAGAGCCTGAATAAAGAAATATGTAAGAAAAATGGATCAACTTTGAACAACTACATTCACTCAACATATACCAGCCACCAAACTACATGCCAGTTGCTGGCCTAGATCATGGGTCTACAAAGATGAGGGCAGCCCAATGATGCCTTCAAAGTGTTCTTGATCTATTATAATAGATGTGATGGTTTGAGGAAGGAAGCAGGGGAGACTTAGAGAAAACCTGTTTGCAGGGATTTGTTAATCAAATAGTGTGCTGTAGAAAAGGCACACCAGAGGCGAATGATACATATGAGTACAGAAAGACAACAGACTGTGAAGTCTGAAGAGATTAAGAGCAGAGTCAAGGATCAAAGAGTCATCCTGATTACTGTATTTTGTCCCACAGGTAAATTGGGGTCACTGAAAGCCTTTATATAAAGGAATAACAAAATCAAAACTGTATTCTAGAAAGATTACTCAGATGGTCATAAGAGAATATGTGGAAGGGTAAAGACTAGAGACCAGGTTAAGAGATTTTAGCAATAAGAAGGTAAAAATTCTGAATGGACAGAGAAGAGGGGGTGTTAGCAGAACTTAATGGCTAACTGGAGAAAAGGGAAGAAAGGAGCTGGTCTTCTGGACACATGTGTAGGTGGCCAGGAGAATGGCAGCACCCCACCTCCAAGGTCAGACAAGAAGCAAGCTTATGGTGGAGGAAGGTAAAATGCTCTTCTAAATTTATTTCTACTCTACCAAAAGTTTTGTTTAGTGACTAAACTCTTCATTTAATAACTTTTTGCTTTTCTTTTACCATAAATAAAGTTAAAATAGGTACCTTTTCTTCATTGACTTTTAATGCTTGTATTTGAGCCTCTTGAGCTTTTATTTGTGCTTCAAGCTGTATCTCCCTTTCTTTTCCATTCTGAAAGAGTTTCTGTGATTCTCGAAGACTGAGAGTCAAGCCATCCTTTTCATCTAGAGCATTAAAAATGTTTATATAAATGTTAATGTAGAGGGGCCCTGATTGTCCTTATACTTATCAGATTTATATAAATACTTTTGAACAAATTCAATTCAGACATATGAACTTTAGTTGACTTAAAGAAAATAAGAAAAATGACTAAAATTAAAAAAAAATAGTTGAGTGACACCAAAAATATTTCAGAGAACCAGAAATGCTGCCTTTAACATTTTATTATATCCTCTTTGGACCAAAAGAATCTCCTAATAATCTCAGCATTTTTTTTAACCTGAGAAACTACATTGATGTGACAAACCCCTTTTTTTTTAATTTTTTTATTGGTTGTTCACAACATTACAAAGCTCTTGACATATCATATTTCATACATTAGATTGAAGTGGGTTATGAACCCCCAATTTTACCCCATATACAGATTGCAGAATCACATCGGTTACACATCCACAATTTTACATAATGCCCTATTAGTAATTGTTGTATTCTGCTACCTTTCCTATCCCCTACTATCCCCCCTCCCCTCCCCTCCCATCTTCTCTCTCTACCCCATCTACTGTAATTCATTTCTCTCCTTGTTTATTTTCCCATTCCCCTCACAACCTCTTATATGTAATTTTGTATAGCAATGAGGGTCTCCCTTCATTTCCATGCAATTTCCCTTTTCTCTCCCTTTCCCTCCCATCTCATGTCCCTGTTTAATGTTACTCTTTTCTTCCTACTCTTCCTCCCTGCTCTGTTCATAGTTGCTCTCATTATATCAAAGAAGACATTTGGTATTTGTTTTTTAGGGATTGGCTAGCTTCACTAAGCATAATCTGCTCTAGTGCCATCCATTTCCCTGCAAATTCTATGATTTTGTCATTTTTTATTGCTGCATAGTACTCCATTGTGTATAGATGCCACATTTTTTTTATCCATTCATCTACTGAAGGGCATCTGGGTTGGTTCCACAGTCTAGCTATTGTGAATTGTGCTGCTATGAACATCGATGTGGCAGTATCCCTGTAGCATGCTCTTTTAAGGTCTTCAGGGAATAGTCCGAGAAGGGCAATAGCAGGGTCAAATGGTGGTTCCATTCCCAGCTTTCCCAGGAATCTCCAAACTGCTTTCCAAATTGGCCGCGCCAATTTGCAGTCCCACCAACAATGTACAAGTGTACCCTTTTCTCCACATCCTTGCCAGCACTTGTTGTTGTTTGACTTCATAGTGGCTGCCAATCTTACTGGAGTGAGATGGTATCTTAGGGTGGTTTTGATTTGCATTTCTCTGACTGCTAGAGATGGTGAGCATTTTTTCATGTACTTGTTGATTGATTGTATGTCCTCCTCTGAGAAGTGTCTGTTCAGGTCCTTGGCCCATTTGTTGATTGGGTTATTTGTTATCTTATTGTCTAATTTTTTGAGTTCTTTGTATACTCTGGATATTAGGGCCCTATCTGAAGTGTGAGGAGTAAAATTTGTTCCCAGGATGTAGGCTCCCTATTTACCTCACTTATTGTTTCTCTTGCTGAGAAAAAACTTTTTAGTTTAAGTAAGTCCCATTTGTTGATTCTTGTTATTAACTCTTGTGCTATGGGTGTCCTATTAAGGAATTTGGAGCCCGACCCCACAATATGTAGATCGGAGCCAACTTTTTCTTCTATCAGGTGCAGAGTCTCTGATTTGATATCAAGCTCCTTGATCCATTTTGAGTTAACTTTTGTGCATGGCGAGAGAAAGGGATTCAGTTTCATTTTGTTGCATATGGATTTCCAGTTTTCCCAACACCATTTGTTGAAGATGCTATCCTTCCTCCATTGCATGCTTTTAGCCCCTTTATCAAATATAAGATAGTTGTAACTTTGTGGATTAGTCTCTGTGTCCTCTATTCTATACCATTGGTCCACCCGCCTATTTTGGTACCAGTACCATGCTGTTTTTGTCACTATTGCTCTGTAATATAATTGCTCTGTAATATAGTTTGAAATCTGGTATCGCTATACCGCCTGATTCACACTTCCTGCTTAGAATTGCTTTTGCTATTCTGGGTCTTTTATTTTTCCATATGAATTTCATGATTGCTTTATCTATTTCTACAAGAAATGCCGTTGGTGACAAACCCCTTTTAAGCAAAAAAGGTATCTGAAGACTACCTGCTCCCTACACATACTTGAAATAACTCTTTCATTCACCTAATCTTAATTCTTTGCAGTAACAATAGTTCACAACTTTCTCTCTCAAAATAAATTTTATGAGCATTACAGAAAAAGAGGTTTTCATCATCAATTAAATTTGAAATGAACTGGAGTTCAGTCACAAAATTATTCTGCCAATGAAAGTTCAGCATTAACCAAAACTACAAACAACATGAAGAATAACCAATTATCGTCTGAATCTGAATTCCCTTTATGTGATTACACCAGAAATGACACCGTTTTCTCTGTGGCACACCAAAAACATTTCAGGATTTCAGACTCCTACTTGGCTTAAAATGTTTATGCTAATCTATAGGTTCAGAAAATGCTGCATTGCAAACTAAACAGTCACTCTGGGAATTGGCATATTTAATGACATAAGAAGTCAACAGCTTTTTTAGGGCAGGATGCCATCAGCATAGTTAAATCACATTCATTGATTCTAACAGCTTAAGAGAAAAGAGGAGGGGGAATAAAATAAAGGAAAAGAAGAAAATGTGGGGAAAAAAATGAGCACTCCAAAATAATATACTTGTAGCGAAGTAATCCAAGAAAAGGGCTCAGAAGTCCTGGAGTTTTGTCTTGCTCTATTTCACTGTAAGTCCTCAAACCAAGTAATTTGAGGTGATTGGAAATAATTAAAAAAAAAAAAAAAAAAAAAACAGAAGAAGAAATAAACTGAGGATGTTGGAAACAAGATGTTTAGCTCTAGTGTAATTCATAAACATTGGCACCCAGCAATTGGTATCTTACCTTTAATTATCATAAGCTGGTGATTCAGATAACGAATTTGACGTTCACTTTCATTTAATTTTTCAGCTAAGTTGTCCAGTTGTCTCTCTTTTGCTTTATTAAGAACCTGAAGCTGAATAATCTGTATGTTTTCTGCAGAATCTGCAGAATTAAAGACAATTTGTTAGATAAAAACAAACCAAGATATAAATGTATGGTCATTTAGGGCCGTGTTTTTTAAGCTGTGCAGATATCTCTGAGAGTATTGTGAAAACAGTGTAGTGGACTATGACTCATATTTTAAAAAATCAAGATAGAACAACTGTAATATATAAGAGTACCTCATGTTGTTAACAATAACTTTCCTTTTTTAACATTTATTTATTTTTTTATTTGTAGGTGGACACAATACCTTTATTTTATTTTTATGTGGTGCTGAGGATCGAACCCAGTGCCTCACATATTCTAGGCAAGCACTCTACCTCTGAGCCACAACTCCAGCGCCTGTGAAACTTTTTTCATTTACATATACTTACTTACATTGATTTATATTGTGGACCATATCACAATGTAAAAAAATGTACTTCTTACTATGTGTCACTGCCCCAAAAATGTGAAATTTACTGGTTTAGGGTATTACTCTGAATTGACCAGTTTGGTCAATTAAAAATCACTGCATATAAAAACAACAGAATAGAGTAATATGCTTTCATAAAATTAAAAACAAAATAAGTATATCATTTTCTATTAAAATGATTTTTTTAAAAACCTGCTAGATATCCCTCTCAAAATAGTGTTTCTTTGGCAGGAGTGCTAAATATATTGTCTTTATATACATAACTGCTCTATTAGTTAACTAAGAATAGACTAATAAAGAACTTCCAAATCTTTCAGAATCAAAGTCATCTTAAAGGAACACTTAAAAAGATTAGGGAAAAAATGAAAATAATAACTGGTAAGAGAAGGCTAATGCTTCAATTATGTAACAATAAATATTTCACATTTTCTATTAACTAGGCTAATGTTTCTATAATCAGTAATAGGAGGTTTTACTTACTAATTTAGGAAGTTTTAGTTACTAACAAGATAACTCAGTCCCCTTTTTAAAAAGAGATGCTTATGTTAAATCCAAAAAACAAAGACTGAAAACTTTGTTCCAAGTCACAGTCCTCAGGCCTTATAGCAAGACTGGCTCAAAAAAAAAAAAAAAAAAAAAAAAAAAAGTCTGCAAACTCCACCTCTCCAAACTCACATTTTTTAAAAACTGATGTTGCTATAAGAAGCTGTAATCACCAAAGTTAATTCTTCCATTAAGTTATTTTATTTTAATTTCTAACTTATTGTTTTGTTTTTAATATTTGCTTTTTAGTTGTAGTTGAACACAATACCTTTATTTTTATTTATTTTTATGTGGTGCTGAGGATCAAACCCAGGGCCTTGCACAAGCTAGGCAAGCGCTCTATCGCTGAGCCACAACCCCAGCCCCCATTAAGTTATTTAATTAACTTCCAAATATCAAATTTAGGCAAATATGTAACCAATTTTAAAAAACATAGATAGATAAGAAAGGTGTTGAAAGATTATGTATGCAGAAAGACCAGGAGACACAGAAACACCAGGCCACTGCTGTGATGCCTGTTATTCAGCCTAAAGCCAATTGTGCCAAATACACTTCCTCATCCCACAGAAACATATGAACAAAGAAAGGACACCATATATGCTGATGACCCCTTCAGGAGAAAGTGAATTCTGGGCCTCTCCCTACCTTTTAGGTATCATCCCATGGTATATATTCCAGCATATGCTGGAAGCAATACTACGAAATCACAACATGTATCCAGTTTTCTCGGGGTAGCCCAGGTAACCCAGAGTATCCAGAATGACCTTTCCACCATTAATTAAAGGAAAAACAACAACAACAAAACTTGTAGTCACACTCTAGAATCACATTGGCTCTGCAACACACACAATAATTAGAAGTAATTTACTATGCCACTGAGCATGACAATAAAAGCTAGATGTACAATTTAGGATAGTCGCTGTTCAAGTTTTGATATTTATGATACCAGCATTTCATCTCAAAATTCTCTAGTAGCTATAAGCTCTTTTCTTATTATCATATTGATGTACACACTGTACAAAAAACATTGGAGGCAACTACCACATGACTAAATATGAGACCTATGTCAAATTCTGAACATAAAGTAATATATATATGAGAGTTGCCTAATCGTTACACAAAAATTGTAAGACTCAAAAGAAAAGGTAATAATGGCTGATTTGTCAAATTACATTTCTATGTAATAAAAAATCTGAGGTTGATGAGAAAATTGTCTTTTTTCCAAAGTAGAGTCCAATAAGAAATATATGAAGCTCATAAAAAGTTCTTAACAATCTAGAATGACTAAAATATTGTTAAAATTTTTTCTTTTTTTCAGGCACAGTGTCGCACGCCTATAATACCAGAAGCTCAGGAGGTTGAGCCAGGACAATCACAAGTTCAAAGGCAGCCTCAGCAACTTAGCAAGGGCCTAAACAGCTTAGGGAGACCAAAAAAATATATATATATATTAAAAGAGGTTAGGGATGTGGCTCAGAGGTTAAGCACCCTGGGTTCAATCCCCAATACAAAATTTAAAAAATATATTTTTTCCTTCTTTTAACTTTTTAATTATGTAAAATTTCAAAAATATGAGAGCAGAAAGAATAGCACAATGAACCCACATACACCCATTTCCCAGGAACAGTCAACAATTATGAATTCATGGCAAGTTTTGCTTCATCTATACTCCTACCCAACACATTGTTCTGAAGTAAGTTCTAGACTTTCTATCGTTTATTCACAAATACTTCAGTATAGAGCTTTAAAAATAAAGACTCTTTGAAATATCAACCACAGAAGTTCTACTGTCATGCTTAAAAAAATAATAATTCTTGAATATGCTCAGATATCCACTCAATGTTCAAAACTTCCCAATTATGTTATTTAGAAATAACTATAAATGTAATACCTACTTTCACTAGCTCCTAAGAATTGTTGTTGCAGGCCTTCAATTGTGTCACTTCCTGCTATTTCCTGGACTGGAAAGTTATCCTGGACAGAAGATTGATAAGGTTTATATTTCACTTTATATGGCGCCAAAGCTTGACAACTGGGACCTTGTGATGAACCAAATTGCTATTATAAGATGACAAATGAAATGAACAATTAGGATTTGGCCTTCTCTTCCAAAATTCTCTCAATTAGACACCTTAATTTTATGCTATAGAAGCTAATTGTGGTATCATTACAAATTTTTTTATAGACATCTCTGCTCAAAAACAGTGCTTATTGTTATTGAATACTTCATTGTACTTTTGAACACAATTATTGTACAATTTTATAAATAAAACTCAAATCCCAATGAAATTATACACAAATATTTTATTACAAATGATTTAGATGATTTCAAAATCTAGAGAATATAAAAATGCACATAATAACAAGAACATGTGATACAATGCCTTATACATAATAAATATTCAATAGTTATGGAATGAGTAACATTGTCCAGAAATAGAATTGAGAAAAAATAGCCACCTTAATTGGACCAAAAAAATCATCCTGTCATTGAGTGACACAGAATAGCAATTGGCAAAGTGAGGCATTTGTTGTCATTGGAAAATTCTATGAAGCAAAGCAACTAACTGTATCCTGAGGTCTTACTTCATTAAACTTGCTCACAGTAAAAACAAAGTGTGTTAA
Source organism: Spermophilus citellus (assembly GCF_964194105.1). NCBI lineage: Eukaryota > Metazoa > Chordata > Mammalia > Rodentia > Sciuridae > Spermophilus > Spermophilus citellus. Next base: position 130,735,476 of record NC_138185.1, on the reverse strand, counting down.
TTCATCCTACTACTATAACACCACACAAAACAGGCATTAGCTTTGAAGTGTTTGACTTAAAATTTGTTATAAGAGTAGCAAGCAAGAAAATTGAGGAAACCAAATGCTGTAATCTATAAAATTACTGCTTTAAACCCTATTATCAAAACACCTAAACATAACTTTTAACTGAAGCACACTGAAATAGCAGAGCCAGAAGCAGCAGTGCAGGACAGTTATTCTATAGCATAATTTACTTTTAATGTTTAAATAACTGTTTCCAAAAAGCTCCTATTTTAAACTTTTGATTTAAGATCATAATTGCATTTGATTGTAAACAGAAGATAGCATGACTAATTCAGCTGAATATTTGTACCCTCAGAAATTCTTGTAGTTAAAATAAATCATCTTACCATCGCATTTACATGCATTTCTTAAACACATGCATACATTATGCAAATGCATGTACACACAAATTCTTAAAAGTCAAATTCTTACAATACCTGAAAATGGTTCCTCTGAGGATCAGAAAATTTAACTACACTGGTTGGTTGGTTATTAAATTCCTGCTTCTGACCACTGGTATAAGGCCTGAAGTTTTCAGGAAGGCAATACAAATCAGTCTGTTCATTTTTGCTTGGAGGACTATAGCCACTCCCACCTTCATCTCCATCTTCTTTGAGATGGTACTCAGGATGTTGGTCTTCAGTTTTATTTTGATTCTCTTCCCAGCCATTGCCACTTTTTTCTCCAATATATAAGCCCTGAATTTCATTATAGTGCTATTAGATGAGAGAGTAAAATAAAAGCTCTAAATTCTATTCCCACCCTCATTCACAGTCATGATCACACCAGGTACTTACATTTATACTTTGAGATTTGGGCAGAATTTGATGCTTGTTCCAGTTCATCTCCAATTGCTCAGAAGGATGCAGTCTTAAGAAAAATCAATACTCTAGATTTAAAGCCTATCATTTATTTAGATATAAACACAGAGAACCCAAAGATTCTTATATTTGTTTTTTTCCCCTTCAACTTTTACCCAAAGATTTAAGAATTAAGTCAACAATTTTTACAATTGCTTACATTATTACCAGCAAGAACCAAAAAAAAAAAAAAATACATAAAATGCAACATGCAAGGAAAAGTGATTTTAGGTCCTTACTCTTCCGCTGTGCCGTCCATACTACAGTCTGAGAAGTGAAGTTCAGGGGAGGAGAGCTCATCATCCAGCATATCATGAGGAAGGTCGGTGAGCAATTGCTGCAACTGAGTCAGAAAAGTCCACATCAGTATCACTGACTAAACCCAAGATGCCAACCAAAGCTGCCTTGGAACAGCAAGTGACAAGCCATGGAAGTTTAATTCTTCCATTTAACTAATTTCTTAAATTCTACATGAATTATGTTCATCATTTCACTTAAGGAAAAAGGAATGCATAATATCAGGATTTATGTTAGAAGGCTTTACTTTTTTCTACAAAGATCTTAGATTTAAAAACACACACATTACAGCAGAATTGAAAAACTTTTTTATAGTAGTATAGCAAGTCATAATAATGGTACAATCATTGTATTATGTTGTCAAAGGGCAGACTTGCATTGCAGAGTCCTGTTTTGCCCCTTATTAGACCTTGGGGACTTGATAATCAGACATCCCATAGGGAATCTGAGTTGCCAGATGCACTTTGCCTAGGTGGTAAGAACAGCAGCAGCAGGTGGCCTAAAAGTCCATAAGCTCCCACAATGTGAGAGAAATCCTGTTGGGAGTAATTAATTAGTAGTCAGTTATATAATTCCAGTAATGAAAAGATATACAATACTCTGGACTATAATAAGACATTTGAGTAAAAAGAGGGCCAGAAGATTCTGGCTTTCTACAATAGCATTCTCAAAAGCAGAATACTAACATAAAATAATCTGACTTTGCTTTCCAATTTTATTCTAGGAAAGTTTTCTTCTTAACATTCTGCTTACATGAACTAGATAGATAAAATAGATCCATTCAAGTTTTGAGATAAATTGTGATAAAAAGAAAATTTGTCGAATTTCAAGATGGGTAATTGTCTTTCTTCATGTCCCAACACAGTGTCTTAAAATTTGTAACAATTAGAAGATTCAAATATTACGTTACTAAACAGTTTGTAAGGGGACTGCTTATCATGACTTCTCTTTAAGAAATTAAGCACCAGTTAACAAGTTGACTAAGTCCCTCCAAAGTGCATAATTCAATCCCATAAATTATGTTAATGAGTGACTTTTAAAGACATTAAATACAATGTAAAACCTTGGAGGAAAAAAATGAGATGTTCTTTGGTTTATGGCAGGTTTTTGTTTCTTTTTTCCTTTTGTTTTCCAGTTTCTCTGTCACTAGTATAAAAGAAATGGAACATAGCTGCAGTTCATATCTGAGTATTGGGGTTTAGAATTTTTTTTACAAACTTTCTTAAAACATTTGGTAAAAAGAAAATAAATATATTCTTAGAAAAGTTCTGAAAAGAATGTCCCAAATTGTTAACCAGGTTATAGTGAAATAAAATTTGGAAATGAGAATGGAGAATGTGAAGTAGACAAAGTAGATACTTTCTTATTTCCACGTATATTTCTGATATTCCTGGATTAAAAAAAAAAAGTTTTCTCAGTGAATTTGATTGGTTAAAGATGAAACAAAAGAAAAATGCATTTCAATAAAGTTGTCTTCACCTTTATATCTGCTTAATACTAATATTAACAACCTCCCCCGGAATTCCCTCCTACTATCCTTCTCCAACCAATGGGAACTCTCCAGGAGTCCCATAACATGAGTCCCATAGCAGGCCAAGGTGAACAGCAGGAGTCCAATTTCCATATGAATGTAAATCTTAACATAATCATATCATCTCAATGGCTAGCTGGCGTCACCTTACAACCAAAAGTGCCATGCATCATATTATTTGGTTGTGGCTCCTAGCACAAATCCTTGCCTATCTGCTCATGCAGGGTAGTTGAAAAATCAGTTTGCCATATTAGTGATAGACACATCAGAGTTGATCAAAAATTATAAAGAATAAAAAACAACACACTACAAACAAAACACATCAATATATAAGAATATTACTTGCCTCACGTGAAAGGTAGCAAAACCATGCTATCAAGACAATGTACTGGGGAAAAAATAAATATCTATGATGTCTTTCAAAAGTAGCCCAACCTGTTCTGTCCGAACTAAGCATCACTGCTTTATGGAAAACACTGCCTCACGTGTTACACAAGAGAAAATAACAATAAAATCAATCTTTCATACTTACATCAAGTAAGGATTCCTGAACAGAAAGAATATTTTCTTCTAAACCTTTAGTGAGGTTCAAGTACATGGCCTTATAATTCAGGGGAACTTTGCCAAAGACATTGGAACCATTCATTTCCCCCTGCCTCACAAAGACAGAAATAGCTACATAATAATTAAGCAGTTATTGTTGCTTTCTTTGTGATACCACAAAATTGGCATCCATGAGAAGAAAACTAAGTTGAGTGTGAGAAATCAGCTGACCAAAATGCTTCTGGATCCATAGATTAATTTGCTAACTAGAAAACTCAGCCCTCGGGGCTGGGGTTCTGGCTTAGTGATAGAGAGCTCGCCTAGCAAGCGTGGGGCACTGGGTTCGATCCTCAGCACCACATAACAATAAATAAATAATAATTAAAGCTATTTTAAAAAAACAAAACTCATCCCTGTAGTATCTAGAGTCTTATTTTTTACATATATGCTAACATTTTTAAACAGTTTAGTTCATCTTCAAAAAATTTCTCCATTTGGGGCTGGGGATGTGGCTCAAGCGGCAGCGCGCTCGCTTGCCATGCATGCGGCCCGGGTTCGATCCTCAGCACCACATACAAACAAAGATGTTGTGTCTGCTGAAAACTAAAAAATAAATATTAAAAGAATTCTCTCTCTCTCTCTCTTAAAACAAACAAAAAAAATTTCTCCATCAAGTTCTTTGGTTTGGCTGGATCCCCCTCCTTAGCTTCTATAACTTTCAGGACAGAGAGAAACAAAATGAGATGAAGTCCTTCTAATAAGGTCATTCAGGAACAAAATCCCACCCTCAACATCTCCATTGCTCAGGATCAAAGTGTGCCCTCCTCCTATCCACTGTCAAATAGATTTTGCTTTTGGTCATTAAACCTTGTGCCACCAAACACAAAATTGCCGTATTGACCTATCCATGATAACAAATAGAGAATTTTAGAAACTAAATTTTCCTCATTTAGATCTGCCACCTTCCAAATACAGACTGAAGGACAAAATTAATAATCCTTATAAATGACAAGATTTAATCCCTCATTAATTTCAAATTCAACAGACTGTTTTTTTGACTGCAAGTAGCAATCTTCTCAGTGGGATATTATTGTCTATCGACTGAGTTTAGTAATTTAAGAGATACCTCCCCTAGAAAAAAGAGAATATGTTATTGTTAAAGCTTCTACTAAAACACATTGTAAATCATTCTATAAACTCCTCTTCTTTTATTACTTCATGTTTATTTCCTAAAAAAGAAAAAGAGGGCATTTAACTCAAAGAATTTCATCAACAACTTTTGTTCAGGAGTGAATGTAAAACAGACAATATGTCAGCCCTTTGTTAGGATTTTCCACTTAAATTGACTAAACAGACTGTCTTCAGAGCCTATAATCCCCTGGTATTCATGAAAGCAGAAGTTCTCAGATGACAAACCATACAATACATCTTCTCCCAAGAGAAAAACAACAAATGGAGTAACCAACAGTCATCTACCCTTGGAGCAGGCAACCTGGCAAGTGCACTTCTAAAGAGATTCTGGTATTTTTTAAAATGAATTATAAAATAAAGCTTTCATGGGCTGGGGATGTGGCTCAAGCGGTAGCGCACTCGCCTGACATGCGTGCGGCCCGGGTTCGATCCTCAGCACCACATACATACAAAGATGTTGTGTCCGCCAAAAACTAAAAAATAAATATTAAAAAAACTCTCTCTCTCTCTCTCTCTCTCTCTCTCTCTCTCTCTCTCTCTGTCTCTCTCTCTTTAAAAAAAATAAAAATAAAAAAAATAAAGCTTTCATGGATACACACTAAGCAGATCTATTTTAATCAAAGAACCATTTTAAAACATATTTTGAAAAGGTCCAATATGGGAATGATAAAGGGCCAGAATAACTTGGCAGCTATACCTTTAGTTTATGAATTATGCTATGTTCAGATGCAAGGTGTGGGGGAAGCATTTCATAAGCTAAACTAAATTCCATAGTGTAAGTAGGGGAGACCTGGTCTAGGTTGCTGTATATCTGAAAGAGAAACATTAGACAAGTATGAGCCACACTATAGATGGTGCATAATAGTATTGTAGGCCAAGAGCAATCACTGGAGTTCCTCCATGTCAAGTTTTTCATTTTAAAGGCAAGCAGCAAACCAAGGTCCAGAAAACTTGAAGGGCAAGCCAGGGAAACACAGGTCAAGTGCAGAGCTGGAACCTAGAGTCTGAATCTCCCCATTTCCACTGTCCTCTTCTTCAATATGACATGAAGTTGGTTACTGGATGACACTATTTCAACCTGTTTGTATACAATTAAGTTTCAACCCAGACAGTGATCATTCAATATTCCTTTAAAGATAACTGTATAGCATTGGGAAAAACTCACAAGACACAATCCAGATAAGGCATAAGAAATGGATTAAAAATATATATACTATCAAGACATAACCATTTGCTTCTTGAACTATCTGGGGAATGACAAAAAAAATCTCACTAAATAAATCAAATAATATGGAATGTAAATAAACACTAGCCCCCTCTAGTGGAAACAAAATATAAAAATGTTTCTATAACTACATCAAAGCAAGGCAGTTAAAATGTGGAAAAGGTACTGATTAGAAAATCTACCTCTAAAATACACAATTCCAAGCTCAATGAAACTTTATTATTCTATTAGAGGAGAAGTACCAATATAAAAACTAAGAGGACCCACAGCAGCATTACCAGGTTCAAGGTTCTGTCTGCTACCTGCTACTTAAATTACCTCCCTTTTTACCAAGATCACTTTCAAATATATATATCATCATTAAATGAGCCATCATGAGCATTTATCTTGACAGCACAGATTACTAAGTTATTTCTGCCCCAAACTACCAGCTCCAGAATATATATGTACATACACACATAATTGTACTATCTGGAACAAATAATTATCACAGAGCTACTTCTGGTGACATTGCAGAAAATACATGTATACTTCAACAGACTGACAATCCAAATGACAATCTACCTTAAGCTGTGGCTTTATCAATAGATGCTTATAACAACCATTCTTATCTCAAGCATAACCACAAGCATATCTGTAATAACTGTGAAATCACACTGTAGGCAACTTTAGGTGAAAGGCATTTTGTAAAGTCACATTGTTACATTATGGACGAGTTAATAAAAGAGCTTTTGAATTCTTCTTTTGTGGCCCAGATTTATATATTTTACTTGTAAACATTTGCCTAAAATATTCTGAATGAGGTCTACTGAGTAGCAAGGACAACTACAACAGCAGCTCTCAAATGGTACACCAAGATATTATGCTCCAGTAAGTTGTGAGGAATATGAATAATGTGCAATAATTAATTGATATGAATACTGGCATGATAGATACCATGTTGCCATATATACCAGTACACCATAGGTACAGCAATTTAAAAATTATTAGAGTGCCTTACTTTTCTATAAAATGATTGAAGGCTTTTGTCTGAAATATGAGTCTATTCATGGTAGTCTGTGGTTTGAGATTCCATTTGCTATAAATGTCCTCTGACTATCAAGTCACTTATTTAGGAAGTCCTTTCCTTTTCTGAAGACTAAATGCACTTTCTCCAACTGATCTTCAATGCAAACAATGGAGGGAACAGAAATGGCAAAAGCAAGATCATAATTGTACAGCTGATCAGGATGATATGGAGATTGGAATTTGAGAATAGCCTATTCACTGAGTAACCAGTGATATACCAGCACTTACTCAAATTACTTTACTCGGTTGTTTTCTTATTTACTGTCTGCCACTCGTCTATAAACGTCCTGAAGACTCCATTTTCTGTTCCACGCACAGAAACTTGGCCTCTCCTTCCACAGCCATTCATTGTCTCCTAAATAAAAATTCTTAAAGAATTTATCTGATGGCAACACTATTTATCTGATGGCAACACTAAATTGTGTTTTATTCTTCTCTCAAAGAAAGAAGCATTCCACTCATCTACCTTCTCAAGTCCAAGTAGCCTTCAGGTTTTAGGATTTTGTTGTATTGTTGTGGTTTTTTTTAAGAATTATAAATCCCTTCAAAATGACACAAGATGATATAATTTTTATCATTAAGTACAAATTGTTAAAGATTGGGCCTAGGGTCCTTTTTGTGAGTAACTCACCTCTTTTTCCCTTTCATAATCTTCTTTGTCATATTCTTCCTCTTCATTTTGTGGCAGTAGTGCCACACTGCCAAAGTCTAATGACATGGTCCTCCTATGGGAAGGGGAAGATGTTTGATTTTTAAATAGCCAATAAAATCTCCCCAGAACAAAACTACATAATAAAACTGCCATGCCCCAGGTCAAAAGACGACAGGTTGGGAGAAAATATGTGTAACTCATGTATGATAAACAGTATTACAAATATAAAGAGAGCTCTTACAAATTAATTCTGATCCATAGAAAATAAAAAAAATTTAAATGCAAATAGGTAATAAAAGTACAAATAATTTTTTTCTAATGGCCTGGAAAGTATAATTTAACACAGAATTTTTGCTTGAGCAAAAAAGTAAAATAATGATAATGAAATAGAAGAGTGCCAAACACAAAAATCTTAATAATAAGTTCAAACAAAACTTTCAAGTTGATGTATGGCACAGGTAGTAATTTTCTTCATTCTTTGAACAACACAAATCCAAATTTCATACTTTACAAAACTGAGTTCCTAAATTCTGAGTTAATATTGCTACCCAGAAACCACTACAATCTGCTAACATTATAGAGTACACAACAGAAATCTAAGTGTTAAATGTTCTGCTTGCAAACTTGATACAATCAGGCTCCAGCAAAATACTAAGGAAAGATAGATGGGAAACCAGATGCTATGCCACTGTGAGGTTCCAATTCCAAAAGCAACAGCAAAAGCTCCCTGAGGAACAGTCACTACTGTGTGGCAGAAGCAACAACTGGAGATGCATTTTTGACTACTCACACTTAGAAAGACTGTTGATTATTAAATTACACTTAAGGATCCTGACACTATACCTAGAATTCCCAGAATATCAAAACTCTGAACAATTCTGACCAAAAAAAAGTAACCAGGTATCATCCGTTACCAGGCCTAATATGGTCCACCACTCAGTCCAGTGCTCTTCATGCCAATGAAATGCACTTTGATGTGAGTCTGAGCCACAACTCACTCACTACACCCCCCTTCAGGCTGTAAACTATCATTAAACTGGAATTCAAATAAAAAGCACAGAGACCCAGCAATCGAAATGCATTTTCTATACAGAATTTATCTTCCTTAGCTTGGTGTGGTAATACAAGCCTGTAATCCCAGCTACTCAGGATGCTAAGGCAGGAGAATCTCAAGTTCAAGACAAACCTGGGCAACTTATTAAGACTCTGTCAAAATAAAAGAAAAGTCACTGGGAGTATAGCTCAGGGACAGAGCACTAGCCTAGCATGGGCAAAGCCCTAGGTTCAATCCCCAGGAAGGAAGGAAGGAAGGAAGGAAGGAAGGAAGGAAGGAAGGAAGGAAAGAAAAAATTTAAGTAAGAAAAAAATTTAACTCCCTGTGTTAAGAGTTGAGAATTATATCACAACAGTCCAACACCAAAAGATATCCCATTTCATCAAACCTAAGGTACCCTTGATTATATGATGATAATTCCATTTGTACCATTAAAAAAAAGCAGTCAATTAAATTATGACACATCATACTTTGTGGATATTAAAATGTGAAATAAAATGTGTACTTCAGAATATGGCATTAACACAAATATGAATTTCCACACTGAAAATTCCCATATACCTATTTGTTATTGTTTATTTCAAGGACTGATGTTTTTTGGCCAGCCTCTAATTTCCAGCCCACCTTCTCATTCTTTCTTCTCTTAGTACCTGCATCCAAATCCTTTTTAATCAACTTTTATCAACTTGAACTTTTCATGTCAAGTTTAACCTTCCCAGCAACTGCTCCTTAGGCCAACCATACTTACTCCTTTCTACTCTTGTGCCAGGACTAGAGGGAGAAGGAACATAAGCACTCTTTCACTAAGAGGAAAACTATATGCTTGAGGAATCTAAATCCTTGTCTTCACCTAGCACCTACAAGAATTCTCTTATGTACCAGCCTAAGATTAAGATCTGGATATGGTAACAAGCCTACAATGTAGTTGAAAGGGTGAGAAGAAAACACATAATCTCCTGTTTCTACAATTTATTTCACTCCTGTAAGTAGATATCAAGACTACAGTATATACAGACAATTAAAATCCCAGCTCAGGTAAACTCTATCACCATAAAGAGATCAGATTAAGCTGGCCCTTAAAGATAACCATGAATCCTTGCTGCTTCTAAATTCTGCTTACTATATTCCCCACCTCTTCTTTCATTTAACTACAAGTACAACCCAGAATATAAAATTTGGATTAATTTCTCCTATATTAGAAAAAGAAGAGAGGGGTTTTCCCCCAACCTTTATTAATTGGTCATTAATTGAAGTTGAATATTGAAAAGGAACTTTGAAGGTTACAAGAGCCTATTGTTAAATAAAGGAACAATATTAAATACTGAACTACTTTTTCTCAGGAAATAGATTAATTCTACAGTATGTTTTTAAGTGAAGAGAATAAAAGACAAAACTGCATTTTCTTAAAATGACATTTTAAATCTAAACCATGCCATTAGTATCTGAAAAGACCAAATCTCTCCCACTGGGGAAGAAAAGGTATAAATAATATTTCCTTCTAAAAAGTGCAAAATATTAGAGACCTTAAGAGACAATTTTTGGCATAAAGAGAAATCTGATCAACTTAATGAGGTTTTTAAAAAAGACTAAAAGGAAATTAGTATTTTTACTGAAATAACTGAAATTTAAAAGTAAAAGCTAATGTTTTTCTTTGACACTTTAATCATCACTAATAACCACTATCAGAGACTTTACTATAATATTCAGAATAAAAGACTATTAAATACACACACACACACACACACACACACACACACACTCTTAGCATGATAGTAAATCCAGAAACCATAAGGAAAAAAATTGATTGAAAACCTAACCACAGAATGAGTATAAAGTAAAAAATATAATTAGTAAATATTAAGTATCAAAAAAATGCAATACTAACAAAGTCAGAAAAAAATTATGGAAAAATATTTGCAAAACAAGGTCTTAACAGATCATTTTTGCAAGAAAATGAGAAAAAGACAATTCAATTTTAAAATGGGCAGTGACATGATGTAAATAACATGTTAGTGCTTAGTTAATTTGAAAAAAATGCTGAACTCATGAAGAATTCAAAGAAGTGTCATTTAATCAACAAAATGCCATTTTCAATCACTGTATTGAAAAAATCTCAAACTGTGTAACACCTAGTATTGGCTATTGTGTATGGCTCATAAATTGCTGGCAAAAATATAAACTGCTAAAACCATTTTGAAAATTATCAATTAATATATTTTAAATGAACATTCACAAACGTATTGCCTTAATAAAAAATTACTTTTGAATTAATTTGGCAATACTATACCACTAGTAAAAATAAAAAATATTGCTGTATTTATTAACTCAAAAGAGAGACCATTTAAAAAAATCAACATGAAGTACACATACGCTTTTTAAAAAATATCATAATCTAGTTAAGATTCTCATCCTAAAATAGAAAACTTTTTCTGAATCCATTAACAAGATATATAAAATGAATATCTGTTCTTTTCTTAGGTTAGACAGTTCTCTGACACAGTTATCTAATCGAACACTCACTTTGTTGTCCCTGGTTATATTTTCTTTGCCCTCCTTGCAACAAGAAGAAAAACAGTATGTGTTTAGTTGGGCTAAAGGTTACAAAGCAAAAGTACATTTTTTTTACCTCATTGAACAAACCAAGCACCCTAAAGGCAGAATTAAAATATATCTGCCAGGTTGCAGCTGTAGCTCAGTGGCAGAGTGCTTGCCTAGCATGGAGGTTGATCCTCTGCACACATAAAAATAAACAAAGGCATTCTATTCTGTCTCTTTACAACTATTAAAAAAATTTTTTTTAAATGTATCTGCTCCTTGGTCATAGTAGGCACACAAATGTTTGCTAAATTAATAGAATATATGCATGTTACCTATTGGAATTCATTATTTTAATAAAATTTTATTGAACATTACTGTGTGCCAGAATATATCCTATATGCACCTAAGATATGGCACCTACCAGTCAAGGGGAGCTCACTCTCTTAGGAGACAATGCTGCAAACTAACAATTACAATGATACATTGTAATAAATTCTATCAAAGGGGAAAATACAAAGCACAAATTAACATGTCTAACAAGAAAGGAAGGCTTAAAGAGGTTTTACAGAAAAAATAGGCTTTAGATCAGAAATAGATCTCAAAGGACACAATATGGTGTAAGTGGCTGAAGAATGAGGGAACCCATTCAGACAACCTGGGCTCAATTTTGGCTCTTCTATTTATCAGCTGTGCAATCTTAAACTGCCACCATTCCTTCATTAATGAAATGAGGGTAAAAACAGTATTCTAAGAAAAGGTGAATGTACAGCCTGCATATTACTTCAAATAATACAACCTCCTCTGGGATGAAAATAACACCCTCTGCCAGATGCCTTCCCAAATCTTACCACCACTACCCCATGAAATTAGTCACTTCTTTGCCCTTTCAGACAGCATTTCTGATACTTTTCTTATGGCTTCACCTTCAGCCTCTCTTATCAGTTGAATGTAATCATCTGTAAACTGCCTGGTATCATAGATGTATATGGTGAAAATCAGCTTAAATCAAACTCCAGTTCTTGAGTACAAGATAGAAAGGGTTAGGTGCCCCAGAACTGGTTATAAGAATTGCCCTGGAAGTTAGAAAATTCTACTTCCTTGCTTACCTGCTAACTTCCCTTCTAGAATGGAAATAGCCAGAGTACACTAGCCTGCTGTACACCTGCAACACCTGGCTATAAAGGCCTCTTCATTCAACAATTTACCAAGCATTGTTCAAGTTTACAAAGAACATGGTGGGAAAAACAAAATGAACAAGCGATGACAATATCTGTTTTCAACATTGTATTCAGTACTAATGACAGCAGCTTGGACACATCAATTCGAGATAAGCAGAGGAAGAAGAGAGTGATCCTAATGCACAGAAGGCACCCACGGGCTGAATTAATACATAAATGCATGGCCTTGCATAAATGAATGACCTTACCAAAGAACTCGGTTGGGCGTCAGCCACGGGACATCAAACAGGTAGGTACCACGAGATCAGAAGCTGCACGGACGGATCCCAGGAAGCCTAGGTTGCTAGCTTTGGGTGCCAGCGTCACTTGTACTCGGTCAACACACGTGCACAGAGCACCCACTATGAGCCAGGCGGGGCACCAAGGTGACCACCGGTGGGGGTCCTCAGGGAAGAGTCTCCAGGCGACTTCAGCAGCCTGGAAAGGAGACGTGGAGAGCTTCCCAGATGTCACTTCTAAGTAGGATCTTGGGAGACTGAAGAGGTCTCAATGACACTTAAAAGTCAAAAGCTGAACCCCCGTAACCCGCGGGCAGGCCACCACTGCACGATTTGGGGAGGGGGCAGGTCAGCCCGGCGGGAAGCTTTAACCAAATCCCAAGAACCCCGCAACCCCTCCAAACCAAAGCCCAAGCTCGGTTGCGAAGCAAAATTCACCGGAGGCCACAGACGTGTCACCTCGGGGGAACTCTAGCCCCTGCCGAAGACCAACTTCTAGCAAACCCCCTTACCTTGATTCTAATCCGCTGGCTCCTTCCTAGTCGCAAACAAACCCATGGAGCCGGAGGTTCTTGAAGAGCAGCCGCCTCCTTCAATCACCCGCTAGAATTTCGCCTGGTGGGCGGGGCCCGGCCGGTTCGGGGCCGGGCGAGGAGGCGGAGGTCTCCGCCTTCCTCAAGCTTGGTTGAGAGGTCCCCCTGCAGTTGCAAGAGCATGGCTGTTTGAAGCGGGCGCCAGAGGTGGCGGGAAGTTCCCCCGGTGCTCCTATTGGTTAATTAATGAGCCAATTACCAAAGCGTTGACTCTGGATGGGTGGGCTTATCGGTTGCCTAGAGACGCCAGAGCGCCCAGCTCGAGTCCTTCGGATACACTGGCTCCCTGAGCCGGCTCTCACATTTGGTGCGGAAGGGCACTGAAGGGGGGTGGGGTGGGTGCCGCTTGGAGGGTGTCAGGGGGGATGCGGGGGCGGGGGTAGTGGGACGGCTTCTTGTGTTTCGCGTTCTTTCCACTCCTACACCCCAGTGACCCCGCTGCTGCACATAGAGTCCCTGTTTTCCCCACCAAACTCTTCTTGCCTTAAAAAGTTTTTGCATTTCACTCTTTTGTCCTCTAAGGTGCTATCACCAGCCTTTATTGTTTTACTTTGTCTTCTAGCTTAGAAATTCCTGTCTTGTTAAAATCTGTGTTTCATTAATTACTGGTAATATGGCACATTTTCCCATATTTGTTCACTATGTACTTGAATTCCCTTGGGTATGAATGTTGTCGTCATTTAAATATATGTTAACCGATCCTTTAAGACAGCACCTCCAAGTATTCAGTAAAGCCTGATACTGGTATCTGCCTTCTCTGGTTAGAAGAGTTCCAGTGAATACAAAAGAGTCAGTGACAGCAGATTCACATATAATTTTAACCCTCTCCAATATGTATGGAATAAAATGGTTGCGCAAGGCTCTTTGTAATCTGGCTGGTTTTCCTTTACCACCTCACCACTCAAACCCTGTGATGCCTACAATGACCCCTGAAACTTCATCAACTAGCATAAGGTCTGGCACAAAATGGTTATTTACTCCATAGTAACAGAATGCATAAAATCACAAGCTGAGCTACCAATAGTTCCCAGAGTGCTTTTGTTTTGCTCAAACTGTTTCACTTGCATTGCCCTAGCTTGCTTATCCATCTACTGTCTCCAAGAGAGTGAATACCCCCTCTGAAGACTTTCATTACCTTCGCTTGGCAGAAATTATCTTTCCCACCTCTGTACACAGTGTGGATGGGTGGGCAACCTATAAGCCCACCCTTCCAGAGTCAACTCATCCTTTCATGAGATACAATGCCTCTATTACAATCAGTTTGTGTGTGTGTGTGTGTGTGTGTTTGTGTGTGTGTGTGTGTTTCACTCAGAACAATGTTAATATCTTGAGGTACTTATTTACTCTGCTTCCTGGGCATCTATTAGCATGCTTCACCACTCCTGATAGCCACTTAAGACAGTTGTGTTAAATTGTGTTAAGTGAATAAATTAATAAATGAACAAATAAAGACTTTATAGACCAGAAAAAGCAAATAAAAGACATCCAGGTAAATGGCATTTGTTGAACTTGAGCCATGGTATCTGTTAATGAGAACTAGACTGCGGCACTTTTCCACCAAAGTCCATTAGTAAACTAATGTATCTTGTGTCCTGTGCTCAGGGTTAGACAGAATGCTTAATCAAAAATGCTAAGTGATCCCTGCCCACAAACAGCTGCTTCTTACAAAGACAAAAGCATAAAATATGCAAGGGGGATAGCACATATGAAGGCAGTGTTTATAATTTCTTACATAGTCATACAGTTTTGTAAGCCCTTTCACAGGCATTATCTCATTTGGGTGCTCATGATTTTAATACTATCCCCTTTATAGTTGAAGAAACTTACATTGAAAAATTAAGTGACTTATTAGGGGGCCATACAGCTAATAGGAGACAGAGCTTATCACTATATACAAAATATATTAGTGAGATTAACACACAATTGATAAAAGGTGCAGAATAAAGAATAAATCAAAATTCTCTGCCTCTAAAAATGGATTTTAGAGAATTTGTGATTATATGATAATTAATAACATTTTCTTTGGCTGCCTATCCTGTTTAAGTCCCGACAAGGTGCTTGAATATAAAGTATAAGGCAGAACCCCTACCTTCAAGATACCAACACTGTTTGGGGAACAAGATCCTCACATAGAAAGACAAATGATAACATGAACAAGGAAAACATTAAGTTTAATAGAACAGGCAATAATTCTGAGGGAAAGTGAATATTTAAGGATCTATCAAGGAAGGTTCCAGGAGGAAGAGGAGGAGAGACCTTAGCAGGCAAGTTGATTAGCATTGTGAGTGCACTGTGAAGCCTGGAACACTTATCTGAAAATAGGAATGATAATATCAGCTTTGCAGGATCATGGGAAAGATACAATGAGGAAAAATTATGTGAAAGAGCTTTTAAAATGTAAAAACCCTAAAGATTTTTTTTCTATTCTGTTTCCACATCCTATGACTTATTGGATTAGAGCACACATTGGGGTCTGAGGCAGTAAGGAATAACCAGGAAGGTACAACTGCCACAACCTAAATACTAAGGTGTTCTGGAAGCAGTGGGAAGAGAAAGACAAGGATAACAGAAGCTTATGAAATAAGGCAAAGGAGAAGTCTATGCAAAGGATGCGGTTTTATGCAAACAGAACAAAACTAGGAAGCACCAGAGACAGAAACAGGAGTGCTTGGAAAGAACTGAAGAAGATCAGACCATTATTTGTAGCCCATTCATTCAACAATTCTTTTTGAGCATCTACTTTGTGCCAAGCACTATTCTAGAGGCTTAACATTGACATATTTTTCTAGAATCTCCCATGCTCACAACCATTGTGACCTCAGCACCATCCCTACACACACACCATCCCCAGCTCTGGCCATACCTTATTAGATCAAGGGTGAGAATCAGACCCAATCTGAACCAATCAAGTTCCTTTACCAGATAACTGAAATAGGACTTCACGAAAAAGTAAGGTAGCAGCCTTCCAGAAGAGAAGCAGTCTCTTATTACACCTGTATTTCATGGGAAATAGGCTGCCTCTATAGCCTTGTCATGCAGGTGGCAGAGCCAAGACTGAAGATCATGAACTTCTACCACTGAAAGCCATGGATTTGCCTAATTCCTGTACTATCAGAAGCCTGCTAGTTCAGCTTTTCCCTGGATTCAGAGATACCTGAACTTAAAATTAAAATGGCTTTCTAATTGAGCTGGCTTGGGTCATGTAGAGATAATACTATTGCCCCCAAATGCATGTCTACCTGGAACCTAAGACTAACTTTATTTAGAAATAAGTTCTTTAAAGATTTAATTAGTTGATTTCAGGTGATAATGGATTAGAGTAGCCCCTAAATCTAATGACTGGTGTCCTTGGAAGGAGAGAGGACACAAACACACAAGAAGAAGAGATCCATGTTAAGATGGAGGCAGAACTGGAGTTATATTGCCATGGGCAAGGAACACCAGGGCCACCAGATACTGGAAAAAAGCAAGAATTTTTTTTCCCCTAAAGTCTGGAGAAAGTGTAGGCTCTTACAACACCTTGATTTCAAATTTCTACCTTCCAGAGATGTGGGAGAATAAAATTATTAGTTTGTGATACTTTATTATGGGAGCCCTGCAAAATCAATATATTCCTTGTATATAGCCAGTCATAACTAAGATGCATTTTTTTTAAGAGAGAGTGAGAGAGGAGAGAGAGAGAGAGAGAGGGAGAGAGAATTTTTAATATTTATTCTTAGTTCTTGGCGGACACAACATCTTTGTTGGTATGTGGTGCTGAGGATCGAACCCGGGCCGCACGCATGCCAGGCGAGCGCGCTACCGCTTGAGCCACATCCCCAGCCCCTAAGATGCATTTTTAATGATAGATTATACTTGGAAAGTCTAGACCAGTGATTCACCAAATGTGTTCCATAGCCCAAATACAGTGGCCACAAGGATCTCTCTGATGGGCCATTCAATGACACAAATGCCAAAGTAATTTATTCAGTTATCATAGGAAAATAACTTGCTAACTTATAGGCTTTTATTTTTTCACACATCCAGGAATCCACCAAACAAGATATCAAGGTTTGTTAATGTTTAGAATTCATAAATTTAAATGAGTATACTATTATCAGGTATATCAAGAATGATTATTCATAATTTATATGTACAACATTGTAAAGTTCCTGCTAATGCATACTTGAGGATAGCCAGAATTCCCACTTTTGGGAGAATGATTTTAATAGTGCTTTTCTTCAGGAGGTAATGGTTTTTAAGAGCCATTATTACAGTTTCTTAATTATTAACTATCTTTTTTGGCTTCATCAATATTCAGTAAGTTTGCTATGAGTCGTTTGGTTAATCCAACTCTGTGTCCTGTTAACCAGTTTAAATTATTTATACTTTTCCTACAACATGACTTTAAAATAACACACATTTTAAAGTTCAAATCTTTATTACTAAAAATCTATAACCAAGGCATCCAATTCCTCTGAAATTGCTTCTACTTTATAAAATGTGCTATGAATCTCTTTTATTTAAATAACTCACAACATATTACCAAGGCAAGTGTGAAAAATTACTTGTTTATTTGAAAATGTATAGGGCTCTATTTTTTATCAAATCATATGAATTAGATCATATTAGATCTTTCTTAAAAGTAAATAAACAATTTCTATTGTTCTTTTCAGTTTTATATTGTCACAGAGTCCTTTTTTCCCAACTTAAAAAAAAAAGGATGAAAATCATGGGACAACAGGTCTTTTGCTTCTTTAAGTTCTGAAAGGCCAATTGCTTGTATTTAATGTTTAATATTTCAATCACAACAAGATTTTTAATCAGAAAATCAGTAAAAGCTATTATAAGTGATGTTGACCATTTAAAAAGGTCCGAATCTATAAGAATTATATTTGTGGAATACGAGTCCACCCAAATGCCAAGAGATGCTCAGACCATTCCACTTCTGTTTCTTGAAACACTCAGTAGGTTAAAAAAAGAAGTCTCAAGACGAACTTATAAAACTAGTATATATTTTAACTGCTCACACAAGGCACTCAGTGCACACTAACAAAATACAATGATACCATTCATAAGAGTATTACAAGATTCATCAAAAATATTGATGCATTTTAATAGTTACATGGCCAGTAATGGGACACATGTTTAAAGTTGTTTGATACACATCTGTTTTAGGTCAGTTTATAAGAAGTGAATTTTGGGATGAAAATTCAGATGCAGATGATTTAAGGAAACACTTTCAGGCGAAACCAGTAAGGAAGTGAAGAAGATGTACAGGAAAGGGCCAAGCAAGGGTGTGACTTCAGGAATAATGCTGGGCCCCACCTGATCCCACATGGAACCCCTAAGTGTAATCAGAGGCAAAGGACCTGAGATTTCACACTCTTGCACTAGTGAAGGTGGCAAGACAGCAACAGTGCAGGGAGTTAGAAGCAAAACACGTGGAAGTCAGGGAAGGGGTATACAAAATTATTGTGTTATGGTCTATTTGACTCTTGAACTTGAGAAGAGTTTGTTTGATGAATGTAGATGCTCCATTGTTCAGAGCATATATATATTTAAAATTGTTAAGTCTTGTTGTGTATGGTTCCCTTGAGCAGTATGTAGTGTCCTTCTTTATTATTTTTGATTGACTGTAGTTTGAAGTCTACTTTATTTGATGTGAGGATGGAAACCACTGCTTGCTTCCAGAGTCCATGTGAGTGGTATGATTTTTCCCAACCCTTCACCTTCAGTCTGTGGATGTCTTCTTATCAGATGAGTCTCTTAGAGGCAGTATATTGTTGGGTCTTTTTTTTTTTTTTTTTTTTTTGATCCAATCTGCTAGTCTATATCTTTTGATTGATGAGTTTAGGCCATTAACAGTCAGGGTTATTATTGAGACATGATTTGTATTCCAAGCCATTTTTGTTTATTTTTGGTTTTTAATGTGACTAGGTTTCTCCTCTGATTAGATTTTCCTTTAGTATAATCTCTCCCTCTGCTGATTTTCATCATTGTTTTTCATTTCTTCTTCTCGGAATATTTTGCTGAGGATGTTCTATAGTGCAGTCTTTCTACTTTTAAATTCTTTTAACGTTTATCATGGAAGATTTTTATTTCATCATCAAATCTAAAGCTTAGTTTTACTGGATATAAGATTCTTGGTTGGCATCCATTTTCTTTCAGAGCTTGGTATATGTTGTTCCATGATCTCCTGGCTTTGAAGGTCTGGGTTGAAAAATCTGCTGAGATTCAAATTGGTCTCCCCCTATCTTATTCTTCTCTCTTGCGGCTTTTAAGATTCTATCCTTATTCTCTATGCTAGGCATTTTCATTTTAATGTGCCTTGGTGTAGATCTGTTGTGATTTTGTACATTTGGTGTCCTGTAACCCTCTTGTATTTGGTTTTCCAATTCGTTCTTCATGCTTGGAAATTTTTCTGATATTATCTCATTGAAGAGATTATGCATTCCTTCCGTTTGAAACTCTGTGCCTTCCTCTATCCCAATAACATTTCAATTTGGTCTTTTGATGCTGTCCCATAATTCTTGGATGTTCTGTTAATGGTTTCTAACTATCTTCACTATGTAATCAACTTTATTTTCCAGATTGTATACTTTATCTTCATTATCTGACATTCTTTTTTCCAAGTGATCTAGTCTGTTGGTTATGCTTTCTATTGAGTTTTTTATTTGATTTATTGTATCCTTCATTTCAAGGATTTCCTGTTTTTTTTTTTTTAGAGTCTCTCTTTCTTGAAGTAATCTTTTGCTACCTGTATTTGCTCTCTTATCTCATTGTTGGAGTGATCAATTTTTGCCTGTATTTGTTCATTTAGGTCATTCTTTAATTCACAGATCATTTTAATTACGAACCTTCTGAACTCCTTCTCTGACATTTCATCAACTTTGCTGTTGGGTTGAAAATGGGTTCTGTTATTATAGTGTCCTGGTTTGTTTGGGGTACTTTCCTCCCTTGTTTTTTTTCATGTTGTCTGTGTGTCTTCCTTTCTTGAAGTGTGGATCTGAGATATTACAGTTTCTTCCCTATATTCTTATAGTACCCATGCAGATTGTCTGTACCTCACCTTGATGTTGGGCTTCCAGACCCTGCTGGTGTTCCAAAATGAATGCTACTACATCCTGGATCTGGGTCCTGCACAGGCCAGGGTGGGTGGTTCTGGGTCACCCAGATGACCTCCCAGGGCAGTCTGCTGGTTGGAGGGATTGTTCTTCACCAGAGGCTAGGTTCTGGTAGGTGTCTGCTCTGCCTGGAGAGGGGTAGACTAGGCCTGCTGTGAGCCTGGGACCCACACAGGCTGGTGTGGGCGGATCTAGGCTGCTGGGCTTGACCTCCCTCCCGAGGTAGTGCGCCAGAGGCTAGGCTCTGGAAGGTGTCTGCCCAACTGGGGGAGAGGTGGACCAGGCCTGCTATGAGCCTGGGACTCGTACAGGGCAGTGCAGATGGATCTGGGCGATTTTTCTTCTTGGGATTGTTAATGTGGTAGCTCATAGTCATCACTTTTCAAACACTGAACTAGCCTTGCATCCCTGGAATGAATCTCACTATATGATTATTCTAATATATTGGGAATACTATGTGCTAACATTAAAGGATTTTTGCATCTATATTCACAAGGATATTGATATTTTTCTTTTTTTCACTTAGTCTGGTTTTAATGTCAGAGTAATATTTGCTTCAAAAAATGATGTTAACTCTTCTTTAAATAATGAGTTTGTTCTTTTGAGAGAAATTGGTCTGTTTCTTCTTAGTTATCAAATTTACATGTGAGAATTGTGTGTAGCACTCCCTTATTTGGTCCTCCTTTGTAGGGTCTGTAGGCAAAACTCTCTTTCATTCCCACACTAATAAGGTTATTTGACCCATTAGTAAGACAATGAAATTACCTAAACTGGAGCAAGGAGAAGCAAGCTTATCAATGAAGGAAAAGCCCTATATATAAGTTCAGTGTTCTCTTTAATGTTCAAGAAGTAAATGCATAGCACTGATGTTAACTATTCTTTAAATGATTGAGTTCTCTATTCAAATTATCTAAAATTTATTTTGGGGATAGTCTTATGGTTTTCTAGAAGAACAGAAACCAACAGAGGGTGGGGGGAGTGTGTGTGTGTGTGTGTGTGTGTGTGTGTGTGTGTGTGTATACCCACACAAATGATTATAAAAGGGGAGCTACATGATCAAAAATTGGATAGTTCCACATCTGCATACTGGAGACCCAGAGGAACTAATAGCTGCTCAGTCCAAGAAGCTGGAGCCTCTGAATAAGAGGGAACAATCATGTAGCCCCAACTGGAGATTGAAAGCCTAGAAGCTCCCTGGAGGATTGCTGGTGAGAGTTCATGTTGGAAGAGTAAAGGAGCTGGAGTCCAATGTTCCTGGGCCATGGCAGCAGCAATAGATGCATCCACTCAATAAAAATTGAGCTTGTACCCACACTTACTTCCTTTTTCCACTTTTTGTTCCATATGGTAACCCAGAGTATTGAACAGTGATACCAACAAACAAGGAGGGTATCCTCTTTATTTTTCTATCCCATGTGCCATGCTATGCCTACATGACTCTGAAAACATCTTCATAGACACACTGGAAATCTCTTAACTATAGGTATTTCCTAAGGATATCTCAATTCAATCAAGTTGATATTTGAGTACCATCACAGGTAGGTTTTTAATCATGAATTCAATTTTTCTTTATTGCTCTTCAAACATCAATTTCCTTTTGGGTGAATTGTGATATCTTGTACTTTTGAAAGAAATCAGTCTGTTTCTTCTTAGTTATCAAATTTACATGTGAAAATTGTGTGTAGCATTCCCTTATTGCTCTTTCTTTGTAAGGTCCATAGAAAAACTCTCTTTTATTCCCACCCTAATAAGATTATTTGACCCATTAGTAAGACAATAAAATTACCTAAAACTGGAGCAAGGAGGAGCAAGCATATAAATAAAGGAAAAATCCCATCTTATATATAAGAATCTCAAAAAGATAAAAGTACCAGTTCATTTCTAATACTAATATGTGTGTATTTAAATATTTTCCATAGATATAGAATGGTATGTTTCACATATGTGTTCAACATAGTAAGAAATTATCTCATGTTGTAATCTATGTAGATCTATAATTCCAATCATAAAAAGTAGCAGAGTCAGACACATTGTTTTTCCTTATATAATTACAAGTAAGAAAATGGCAAAATTAGCCGAGGGGTTTTCAAGAAACAGGAAGGTCAAGGATCAAAAGTATATATGTTAAGACTTAAATGTATGTGAAGTTGTTCTTAAGCAAAATAACCAACACTCAAAATACAGCTTATTCAGTTTTTATTAATAGTAAAAAGCTGACATTTTGCCTTGATTCATATATAGTTACCCAAACATTTATACACATTTCTCTGCAAATTATCTTTGCCTTAATGACAAATTGAAACCTTCTCTGATGTTTTGAGAAGTTTGACTATTTCCCAAGTCTTCTGTGCTGGATATGCTCCATTTACCCTTTCAGATTTTCTCTCTACTCTTTTGCATCCTCCTCTGTGCCTGAGGAGGCTAACTTTCAAGTTCTTCAGGAGGACTACATCAAGTCTTGTTCTGTCTTCAAGTTACTTAGACCAGGGGAGGATCTTATCTGGAATTCAGATGGAATGCCCCTCACCGTCTCTCTGTTGAGATATCAGAGCTGGTTGCATTCCTCCAGGATAGACCATAGCTCACAAAGGCAGCCCTTGCACACAATTCTCTGGATTCTGTAACTGTTTCCTCTCTTTTCCTTTCCACTGGGCCCCAGAGCACTGAATTTTCCCTTGTGGTTTCCCTGTATTCTGCCCACATCTCAAATTACCCAATCTGAGCCATCTGCTTTGTACCAGGACCCTGAAACATCCTACAAATGGTAAAGTTTTCCAGTTCCCAAACACCAGGCATATATTGTCAGTTGTCACAAAGCAATAGTCATTTATTTTTTTAAAAAAAAATCATTTACAGATATTTATAAGTAAATAGGTTTTCACTATAAAATGGATGAAGAACGTGAGATTAAAATAGCATGCAGACGTTTATTGTGTTTCTTTTACTATGCCTGTGATATTTATAAATACAGTATTGCTTGCCTAATTGCTATGCCATTATAGTCAAATACTGCTTACCCACATGTACTGCTCACACGATTACTGCTATCTGTGTTCATTTGTATCAGGAACCTCTTGCTTCCCAGTCAACATTCTACTCAGAAGATTGAGTCCAACCACAGCCCTGCCCTGTCTCTGATAAAGGTGGTTAGATTACCCATAAATTTCTGTTATCTGTAGCCATACTGATGCCCTTTATAAGGAAAAGTGATCAATAACTAAGATGTACAGAAAATTAATGAAAGATACATTATTTCCTAATTGTAGAAAAAGAAATGAACCTACCTAAGAAATCAATGGCAACAGAAATAAAATCATAAGTCTTTCCATAACAATACTAGAGTTCATTATGTTTGGTTTCTGATGATTTCTATTTAAAAAAGTCTCCCATATTGAAAATTTACCAAATGTATCACAATCACAAATATTAGGTTATATCTACTTAGCCAAAATGAAACAGAGTTAAGGCAATTATTGAGATATTTCAGGATTAAACACACACACTGCCATATCTATATATGCAAAGGCAAGTAAAGAACTGCAGTACATTTTTGCTAATGAAAGCAAACTAAATCCATTTGTACTACATTGCCTATATTATTCTAAACTTTCACTGTCTTACACTAAAAGGTGTGGGGTCTGAACTATGTCAGTTATGCCATTTATCCTGAATATAGACACAGACTAAAGGGGAAAAAAACTCTGAATTTTTAACCTTGACCATACAGACTGTTTATCAATATTGACCTTTAACAAAGGAAAGACTTGCCTTTTATAGACTCATACTATGGTAGGACTAGACTCTCCTAGTCAAATTCCCTCATTTTATAAACAAGAAAATTGGAATTCAGATGAGTTTAGCAACTTACTCAAGGTCACAGTGATAAGTCCCAGCCTAATACTTATCCCTATATAATGCTTAATTACATTATCAGTTTACCAGTTGATCTACTATTTCATTCAATGTTTTTACCCTTCTGCATTTTGTCTAACCATATCTAGAAAAGGTGCTAGGACATATGTAGGTACAAAACTATGATTCAGTGGCAGTAAGTCAAAAGATAATTTCCCTATATTTTCAAATTCTGTAGTTTCAAGAAGAAGGGAACCAATTTGAATATTGAATATGAAGAACAGTAGTTCTGGTTACCATCTTTTAAGTCACATTTTATTTTTTTGGCAAAGAGGGTGAGAGAATAATGATAAAATAAAAAAATGACTGACAGATTTGGCCTCTTAAGTTTGTGGCATAGTGTATAAAAACAGTCCAAATAGCAAAGATTGAGAAATATTAGGCCAAAGAATTTAGATCCTTTACAACCTTTTAAACAGCAAGTGGGACAGACCAATGAAAAAGACTAAGAGTTTCAGGGGCTTTTGATTTGACTCTATTGGCATAGACACAGTTTGAATTCAATGCCATATTTATTTTAACATCGCCATGAAAGATGCTACTAAGCAGAAAAATGAAATAAAGTCAGTAACTATCAAGCAAATTGCTTCTTTTTTTTTTTTTTAGCAAGAAAAAACATTTTTGGCAAATGGTTCTGTAGTTATAGAACATGAAAACACCCAGAACTATCAGTCCATATGAAATGGACTATCTGCCCCATATGAAAACTTCCCCAAATTATCAAGTTAAAAGGCACATACACTGCCCCCGCAGTTCAAGTTGTCTTTAGCATGTGATATTTTAATTGTGCTTTTAGCTTGTTGTCAATGCAATATGACCTTAAAAAGTGACATCCGTGCATATGTATAGTTTCTTTATAAATGAAGCAATCCTCTTCCTCTTCTCCGATTTTCATTTTCTGAAGATATATTGTTAGTTTTTTGTTTTATAAAAGACTTTGTCCATGATGTTCTTGGAAATCTGCACTTCACAGTTTGTGCTTTTTTTTTTTTTTTAGGAACAAAGTTTGAATTTTTAATGTGGACTAACAAAAAATGGAGTTTCTTGAAATACCATTGTGATGATGTTTCGGTGTTGTCATTTCTTGGAATTCGAAAGTCCCGGATTACTATCTTTCCTCACTGGTTGTTTAAGGCTTACTTCACTTCCAGAAGAGATGATTGGCAAACTATTATCCATATGGTATCTGATAAGGTGGCCGACATTATCAAACACATGATCCTTGGTCCTCACCTTAAAGAGCAAGTATAAATATATTTAGGTTAAATAAGAGTACTTCTTCTGAAAGATATAGATAGTTGGGGTGGGGAAAGGAAAGCAAATAAATTGTGTAGTTTCAATAAGAAGGGAACCAATTTGAATTTTGAATATGAAGAACAGTACTTCTGATTACCATCTTTTAAATCATCTTTTATTTTTTTGGTAGAGAGGGTGAAAGAATAATGACAATAATGTGTGTTTTCCAGACCTATCCCTAAAGTAGTAATTTTGCTGAATAAAGTATAAAAATCACTTTTCAACTCTATTTTCCCTAATAAACAACTTTCTCATGCCTCATTACCTTTTTACAGAAACCATCCTACAGTGAAGAAATGGTAAGCACTTGTCACTCAATTCAAACTTGCAACCAGCCTCTTTGTGTTGTTATTATTTCATATACTCTATCCTGTTGCCAATACTATAAATATTTAACTGATTTATATTCAAGAGTAAATCCCAGGATTAAATTTATCTTCCATTAAGCTGTGTGTTTTCATATTACCTTGTCTCTACAGGAAGAGAAGTCTGACCTCTCCTTGGAGGCTAAACACAAATTCTGTCTCCTCCAAGAAACCTCCTCAGACCTTTTTTAATAGGCATTCATGTCTCCTTCCAGCAGACTTCATAAAGTAGCTGATTCATAAATATTTTCTGCACAGAACTTACTGTCTGCATGCCAAAGGAACTCTATTTTCCTATGCCAGGCCTTCCTCTGTGGAATTTCCTTCCTAGTATTATTGCATCCTCAATCTATGCATGGACAGAAAACATACAATACTATTCATCATTGCTATTAGCTTGGCAGTTTAGCATACATCTGCTCCTGTTCAGAAGGTAGATGAAGAATCATCCAGGGGAGGATGGTGTATAATCAGGGAGTACCTTGTTATGTAATTCTACTAGTTTTCCTACAAGGGATTCTTTTGAGTTCTGCCAAGGTATTGGGTTTTGGCATATTAAATATACATATACTTATTAATGGACAGAATTCAAATAATAGGAACTATAAATTAGATAATGGTATTATAGTCATATTAAATTTCCTATTTTGATTATTATTTTACAATAGCTACAAAAGAGAATATCCCTAGTTTTAATACATACACTTTCAAGGATTTGGAGGAAAAGGGCACAATGACTTCAACTAACTCTCAAATGGCTCCAAACCTTGTAGAAGTTTTTATCTCTTCCATCTCATCCCCACCTCACACCAGTTCAGCTAACCAATCCTGCCATGCTATGTTCTTGTGTGTGTGTGTGTGTGTGTGTGTGTGTGTATGTGTGTGTGTGTGTGTGTGTCTTTATACATGTACTTTGGATAGTAATGTCCATCACATTCCACCATCATTTCTAACCCCATACCTCTTCCCTTCCCCTCCCATCCTTCTGCCCTATCTAGAGTTCGTCTGTTCCTCCCATGCTCCCCCTCCCTACCCCACTATGAATGGCTTCCTTATATCAGAGAAAACATTCGGCATTTGGATTTTTGGGATTGGCTAACTTCACTTAGCATTATCTTCTCTAACTCCATCCATTTACCTGCAAATGCCATGATTTTATTCTCTTTTATTGCTGAGTAATATTCCATTGTGTATATATGCCACTTTTTTTTATCCATTCATCTATTGAAGGGCATCTAAGTTGGTCCCACAGTTTAGGTATTGTGAATTGTACTGCTATAAACATTGATTGGCTGTGTCCCTGCAGAATGCTGTTTTTTAGTCCTTTGAGCATAGACCAAGGAGAGGGATAGCTGGGTCAAATTGTGGTTCCATTCCCAATTTTCCAAGAAATCTCCATACTGCTTTCCACATTGGCTACACCAATTTACAGCCCCACCAATAGTGTTAATTCAAAATCATTCTGCTTCCCCTCTGTATTTTTCCTGCCTCCATTCTGGTTCAGCCTTTCACTGCTTCTTACCTAGAAGCTCCTAATTACTTTGCTCTTTCCCTGGTCTTACCCTTCTCTATAATGGATCCAACATATAAATTATCAAATTAATCCTCCTAGTATGGAGATTGTAAAGGTTCCATTCTCTGGCCCAAAACACCAGATGTTATAGTTTGCTGGGGATTAGGTTAGGGAGCATTTTTAAGTAGGAGAGTTCTAGGTATTTTGAATTGAAAATGTGAAGAGTTTATATAAAACTCTGGTTTTGTGGCTTCTTTGGAAAAATCAAATCTTGCCCTACTAGGCAGCAACTGTTTGGAATTGAATGGTGACTGGGTGTTTTATAGTTCAGCAGACCCACTGCACCCTATGCTCACTCCATCATCTTCCCACTTTTACTCACTTATAGTATTGGTTGGACCCTGAAGACATTTACAGTTACAATCCCACCCACGTAGGCTTTTTAAGAAATTGTGATAAAAAAGAAACACACGAGATCTACTCTCTCAAGAGATTTCAAATATATAGTACACTTTAAAATGTATTGTTAACTAGAAGCACACTGTTGTACAGCAGGTCTCTAGAACTTTCTCTAGTATGACTTGAGATTGTATACCCATAAAACAGCAACTTCTCATTTCTCCCTCTCCCCAGGGACTGGCAAACACCATTTTATTTTCTGTTTCTGAGTCTGCCTGTGCTTTGGGAATCTTATCTAAGAAATCACTGCCAACACCAATGTTAAGAAGCTTTTCCTCTATGTTCTCCTAGAAATTTTTTCATTTAAAATTCTACATTTAAGTCCTATTTTTTTTTTAAATTTTAGTTGTATATGGACATAATACCTTTATCTTATTTATTTATTTTTATGTCATGCTGAGAATCAAACCCAGTTCTTCACAGTTCTACCACAGAGCCACAACCCCAGCCCCCATTTAATCCTATTTTGAGTTGATTTTTGTCTATCCATCCTTCCTTCCTTTCTACCTTCCTTCCCTCCCTCACTCCTTCATTCCTTCCTTCCTCTCCTTTTTTCTCTCTCTCCCCCTCCTTCTCTCTCTCTTTCTTTCTTTCCATGTGGATATTCAATTTTCCCAGCCTCATTTGTTGAAGACACTATCCTTTTCCCATGATGTAGTTTTGGCACCCTTGTTAAAGGTCATTTGACCATATAAATGGGCTCAATCCTGAACTCTCTTTACTAATCTATTAATCTAGGTGTTAGAACCATATTATTTTGATTAATACAGCTTTTTAATATGTTTTGAAATCCAGCATATAAGGCCTCCAGCATTGTCTTTCTCAAGACTGTTCAGGCTACTCAGGGTTCTCTGTGGTTCCATATAAATTTTAGGAGTATTTTTCCTATGTCTATTTGAAAAAGTCATTGGGATTTCATTGAATCTAAAAAAAAAAAACTAGTCCTGAGCTTTTCTTTGTTGGGAGATTTTTGATTACTGATTCAATCTCCTTACCAGTTGTAGGTATATTCAGATTTTTTATTTCCTCATGATCCAGTTTTGGTAGGTTTAGATTTTTAGGAATTTATCCATTTCCTGGCAGATAATTATACATAGTAGTATCTTATAATTCTTTTAATTATGTAGTGTCCTCATTTCTTATTTTACTTGTCTTATTTTTCTTAGTTATCTTGGCTAAAGGTTTCTCAATTTTCTTTGTTTTCAAAAAACAATTCTTAGTGTCACTGATTTTTCTCTATTGCTTTCTATTGTTTTTCCATTTGTTTATGCTCTGCTCTGGTTTGTCTATAGTCTGAGTGACTCTCAAAGGTTCATTATGACTAAAGGTTTGGTCCCCACAGAGGCATTACTAGGAAATGCTGTGGAACCTTTGTAAGGTAAAGTCTAAAGATAGTTCCTTAAGTCATTAGAAGTGTGCCCTCAGAAGGTAGTTCTTGTAGAACTCCTTGGCAGTTCTCAAGAGGATTATAATGAGAGCCTGAGTTGGCTCCCAGCCTCCTCTCTATTCCTGGTTCAAAATGTAATAACTTACTTCTCCTGCACATGCAGCCACCATTGCATCTGTGTCATGAAGTGATGTGACCCAGGGATGACCATCGAACCTACATTGTGCCTTTTGGATTTTCAGTCTCCAAACTATGAACTAAACAAAACTTTTTCTTTATAAAATCAGCTGCCTTAGGTATTCCCTTGGATTAATACAAAGCTAACCAATACATACTCTAATCTTAGTTCTTTCTTTTTATAAAATTTGAGCTTAGTTTGTCTTACTTTTCTAATTCTTTGGGGTATAAATTTAGATCATTTGAGATCTTTCTTCTTTTCAATGTAGGCATTTGTCACTATACACTTCCCTCTCAGTAAGGATTTTGCTGCATTCTGTGAGTTTAATACAGTATTTTTCATTTTCATTTGTCAAGATATTTTCTAATTTCCTTTAAATTTCTTATTTAACCCACTGCTTGCTCAAGAGTGTGTTGTTTAATTTCTACATATTTGTAAAAATAACTGTTTTCCTTTTACAATTTCTAGTCTCTTCCATTGATATTTGGTATTATTTCAATCTTTAATTTCTTAAAAACTTGTTTTGTGTCCTAGCATGTGACCTATCCTGGTGAATTTACTATGTATATACTTAAGTAAAATGTGTATTCTGCTGCTGTATACATCTATTAGATCCATTTGGTCTATAGTGTCTTCAAGTTCTCTGTTCTTCATTGGTCTTCTTTCTGATATTCTTTTCATTATTGAAAAGTAGGTAATGAAATCCCCTAATAACACTGTGCTGCTTTCTATTTCTCCCTTCATTTCTGCCAGTGTTTGCTTCACATATTTGTGCTCTGCTCTTGGATTTATATACACTTATAATTAGCATTCTAATGAATTATCAGTTCAAAATAAACTATTATGACTATAAATTGTTTATGTAAGCTCCATTGTAACTACAAATAAAATCCCTATAGAAGATACACAAAGAAAATGAAAGGAATCAAAGATGTTACCTCAAAAAAATAAAAGAAATAAAGAGAAACACAAAGCAAGACAGAAAGAGGGGAAAAGTGGCACAAAAATATAGATAATGTCCTTCTTTGACACTTTTAGCAGTTTTTGACAAAGTCTATTTGTGTCTGATATAAACTCAGCCACTCCTGCTCTCTTTTGATTATCATTTGCATGGTAAATCTTTTTCTATCCTTTTAATCTCAGCTACATGTGTCTTTAAATCTATAGTGAGCCACATGCAGTGGCACACACCTATAATCCCAGTGACAGGAGGATGGAGAGTTCAAAGCCAGCCTCAGCAAAATCAAGGCACTAGGCAACTCAGTGAGACCCTGTCTCTAAATAAAATACAAAACAGGCTTGGGGAGGGCTGGGGTTGTGGCTCAGCGGTAGAGTGTAGCCCTAGCACGGGCTAGGCCCTGGGTTCAATCCTCAGCACCACAGAAAAATAAAAAAAAAATAAAGGTATCATGTCCAACTACAACTAAAAAATAAATATTAAAAATAAATAGGCCTGGGGATGCGGCTCAGTGGTCAAATGTCCCTGAGTTCAATCCCTAGTACCTCCCCCCAACACACACCAAAAAAATCTAAAGTGAGCCATTGTGGATAACATATCTTTGCAACTTTTAAAAAAAAATCTATTCAGCCACTTAGTCTTTTGATTGTGAACTTTAATTTATTTACATTTAAAGTAGTTATTAATAGGAAAAAACTCTCCATTTTATTAACTGTTTTCTGTCTTTTTTTGACCTACCTTTTGCTGTCTTGCTTTATATTTCACTGATTTTTTTTGTGTGGTGACATGTTTTGACTTCTTTGTCTTTTTTTTTTTTTTTTTTTTGTATCAGGGATTGAACCCAGGGCACTTAACCACTAATGCACATCCCCAGCCCATTTTTTATTTTGATACAGGGTCTCACTAAGTTGCTTAGGGCCTCACTAAGTTGCTGAGGCTGACTTTGAACTTGCGATCCTCCTGCTTCTGCCTCTTGAGCGACTGGAATTACAGGCATGTACCAATAGCTGTCAATTTCTTTAATGTATCTTCTTTAGGTATGTTATTGGTAGTTACCATAGGGCTTACAAAAAACATCTTAAATGATAATAATCTATTTTAAGCTATTAGTAGCAACTTCAACAGCATATAAATACTGTACATTTTAAATTCTATACATGCATACTATTATTGCTTTCAAAAATTACATATTTTCATACCATATATCCATTAATATATTTTTATAGTTATTGTTTATAGTTTTGTCTTATTTTCTATACCAGAATTAAAAGCTATTTATACACCACCTTTACAGTGTTACAGTATTCTTTGTCTATAATATTTACCTTTACCAGTGACCTTTAAATTTTCATGTTGCTTGGTTCATCATAAAGAATTCCATTTAGCATTTCTTGTAAGGGATGGATAGTGATGATGAACACCTTCAGATTTTGGTTATCTCATCTGTCATTTTTTTTTTTTTGCCAGATGTAGTACTTTTGAATGGTGAAATTTTTTCTTTCAGAATATTGAATATATTAAATCCACTCATTGTTTTGTGGAAAATATAAGCAATCCATTGATAATCTTAAGTGAGTTCTTTTGTACATGATGAACATTTCTCCTGCTGCTTTTGAACTCTCTCTGTTTTGATGATTTGGTTATACTATGTCTTGGTGTATACTTCTTTGAATTTCTCATAGTTGAAGTCTATTGAGCTTCTTGAGTCCGATGTCTATTTTCTTCCCCAAGTTTGGGACACTTTCAGTTATTATTTCTTTAAATAAGCTTTCTATTCCCTTTCTGTGTTTGACTTTTTGGATTCCTGTCCATCTGATGGTGTCCCATAGTCCTTTAGGCATCTTTATCTTTTTTTTTTTTCTTTTTGTACCTGGGTCTGGACAATATTAAATGACTTACCTTCAAGATCATTTATTCACTAATTCTTCCTTCTGTTTGAGGAAACTTGTTGTTTTTAGTTCAGTTATATTCTTTAGCTACAAAAATTCTATTTGATTCCTTTTTATATTTTGTTTCTCTTTGCTGGCTTTTCATTTTGTTCATGGTTTGTGTTCCTAAGCTCATACAGCATCTTTTATGATGGTTACTTTGAATTCAGGTACCTCTTTTACTTTGTCAGGTAATTCAGATAACTCTATTTCCCTTTTTAAATTAATTAAAAAATTAATTAATTGTGGGTGTTTGGGTGTGTGAGTGTGTGAGTGTGCGCGCTGGGGATTGAATCCAGAGCCTTGCACATGCTAGGCAAGCACTCCACCACTAAGCTACGTCCTCAGCTTCAAATAATCAGCAAGGTTTGTTGTTGCAGCATTGAGGACCAAATCCAAGGCTTCACACATGCTAGGCAAGCATACTTTTATTTCTTTAGGATCAGCTTCTGCAGATGTACCTTGTTCCTTTGTTAGGACAATGTTTCCCTGCCTCTTCTTGTGTCTCATAACTTTGTGTTGGGATCCACACACATGAAAAACAGCTACGTCTATCAATCCTTACAGACTATCTTCACATATGGGAATATACTTACCAATCAGACCAGCTAGAGATCCTGGGTGCCTCTAAAACCTTTTATGGAGGGGAGATGAAACTTCTCTGGGCCTGTGTACTCAATTTCTCAATTAGAGAGGCCAAGTTTTTAGAAGCTCGAACTCTCTTCCTCTTTCTGGTATCTTTTTATGGCACTGCAAGCTCCTTTGTTCTATAGCAGCAAGTCTCTCACTATTGTTCTCAGTAGCCAATGGACTTCCAAGCTATCCTGACTTCCCATCAGCAACCCAAGTCAGGCAAGAGAGATATCAGGCCATTAGGAGCCCCTCCAAAGAGTCAGAATGCTGGATGTAAATTTTGTTCTACCCCTTCCTGAAGGAGAAGTCTCATGTTGTACACTGTCTCCTGGTTGTGCAAAGAATACCTGCAGCAAGCTACTTTGTGTTCTTTGTTCTCATCAGCTCTGATGCATCCCATTATGCCAAGTCCATTGGTGCTCCATATGAGGCAAGACAGAAACCAGTCCCTCAGGCAGTCCTCTGAAAAGTTGGAGCAATGGACGGGATGCATGCTTCCCATCCCATGCATTCTCTTTCACCCTTGAAGGGAGAAGTCATGAGCCAGAGCATTCTCTCCTGATACCAAGCTATGCTGGCTTGAGAGAACTGCCATAGGTAAAGTGGAATTGCTCTTTTTAGCAATTTCAACTTGATAATTCCCAGTTTTATGCTCACCTTGACAACTTTAACTTATTAACTAAATGGATTCCAAGATTCTCATAAAAGTATTTTGGTCCATACAGAATTTTCAAATCAGTGTTTCTGTTGGAGAATGAGGACTGGGACTACTGCTGTTATTGTGGTTGATGTCACCTCTTCATGCATCATTCCCTTCTTCTAAAACTGCTAATGCCTCCCCAATGTCTAGAAAATTAGGCATTTCCACCCTATACATCGTCTCCAAAGAACGTTTCCAGATGTCTACAGGTTATTCTCTGCTCCACCCATACATCTTCTATTGGCTTAATACCATTCTATTACTCCATATGTTCCTGTCACTCCTTCACTGTACTCCAAATGCCCTTTTTAAATTCTTCACTCTTTCATAGTTTACCTAACATGTCAGATCCTATAAGAAGTTTTCCCAGTTTGTCTCAACCACAATGATCTCTCTGTACTGAGAAACATTATAATGTTTTGGTTGAACCATCCTTATCTCATTTGGCTTTATGATTATTTAAACACTATTTTATGAAATTATAAGCCTCCTGAGAGCAAGAACTACTTATGTGACACTGAACAAGAGTCAATAAGAGCACAGCTGAATCCTTGTACTTTCATGTAGTAGCTGTTCATTGGATTGAATGAGAAGGACAGAGAGAGATTATCCTTAACTTAATGTTCCAGCATGGCCTCCCACTCTAATTCTTCCACTAGTCTCTACTTAGCACCTCTTGCTCCAGATGGAAGGTTCAAGAAAAAGTAAATGTTTAAACATAAACACTATTCAATCTCAAGTTTTGGATACCATTCAGAGTAACCTTAATAGACAATATTCTATGAAATGTGTAATGAAAAATCAATGATACCTTGCCTTCAGGATCCACCAGGAGAAGATGTTTTGCCTGGCCTCCCTGTAGTCCACTCAGTACATACTGCCCAGGGGATGTCACACTCTCCCGAACCAAAAAGTCCCCATCCTTTACCAAAAGGCTCTCAGCTGCCTTCCTGCTCAGCTTGCCATGGTAGCAGTCTTCATTCCACAGCTGCTGCTTGATGTGTGGCAAAGAATGTGAGCTGGCAGGCTGGGCTGTGGCACCCGGCTGAACAGTTTCTGGTGCCTCTGAAGTCAGAACACATAGAGAGACATCTCCAAGTTATCTCCTCATCCAACTACTCAGCAAACATAACTTTATGTCCTACTATGAGCCAGGCAGTGTTTAACACTGTTTCTGGAACAAATGAGGTGTTTTTTTCTTTTACAAAACTCCCAATAGGCTCTAATTTAATGGTAGATCCAAACATTGCCTTTGGCTTCTATTACCAGAAAAGGCTTTCCCAGGTACAGGAGTTTTCCTTTCAGATGAGAAACAGAACCAACCCATGAGAACTGCTTTTATAACTGTAGAGAGAGGCTCTTTGTGTCCCAAGGGCTGTGTGTTAAAAAGAAAGAGGCTTACGCTGTACCTGGACTACTCATAACTTCCAAAATGTTTCTCAATTCTTTTAAAACAGCAACAGAAACTTTGAATTGTGCCCACTGTTTAACATTTAGCATTTTCTTTTTCCTTTTTTATACTAATTTATGAATTACTAATGTGCTTCTAGACATTCTTCTGACCAAAAACTTCAAAGCTTTGCTAAACCTTAAAGCATTTATATTAAATGAACTCTCTATTAGTTAGGCCATTCATCTGCCTGGACAAAACAGAGTTGATGAGGTAAAACAAAGCAAAACATCAATGAGGCATTAGCCTTAAAGCAGCTCCTTAAGGCCCTGCAGAATCAGTATTGTGCAGAGCTGAGAACACTGGGAATGAGAATGTACATCAGCTAGCTCTTGTTATTATTGATACTTGTTTGCTTTTAAATCAGGCAAAAATAGTGAATCTTTAGAAAGGCTAATTAACTTAGAGTCACACTGCTAATATGTTGTAGATCTGGGATTTGAAACCTAACTTCAAAGCCCAGGCTTTTAATCACGTAACTCTAAGGCCCTAGCTTTGGATATGAAATTTTTCCATTTAAAACTGGCCTATCAACTCTACTTCTATAGTGCCCACAAAGGTCTCTAGTAGATATCAATGATATCAGAATGATGCAAAGGATCTCCAGAAGTAACAGCATAAATTCCTATATCTGAATTCAGGTAATAGTTGTATGTTTTCCGGCAAATTTACCAAGAAAATAAACACAAAAAACAGACTCTGTATTTTTAAATATAAAGAATAATTCTCATTTTACTAATATGATGGAGTGTTTACATGTTCTTATGTAAGATGAGAAATTAATTTGACAGAATTTTATAACTCAAATATAACTATGCCATGAAATCACTGGTTTAGGACAAATAGCACTCTGTGGACATAATCCAATTCTCTTGTTAATATGTTATAATTTTGTCCCTCCTTAAGAATTTCTTTCTGCATAACAAAAGATGCAGCATTCACATTTTAAAAAATATCTGTAGTCTAAATCTAATGACTGGAAATAATTCTCCTATACAAATAATCAAGTCTTCCTATTGTTGCCAGAAAAAAGCCTGGTGAAATGTGTTTAGATTTGATGAATAATACTTGTGATTGGCCTCAGTGCTGCCTGCTTTCAGGCACAATGGAGAAGTTCTAATGAGTATTTGTGTGTGTTTGTGTAAGTGAGCAAGTGTTTGCATGAATGTGAAGCATGCCTTGGGAGGGTGTGGGGGCACACTCATCTTAGTGGATGTCTCTTTTTAGTTTATTCTCAGATTTTGGTGAAGAGCTTTTGGACAAGGACAAAACAAAAGAAAAACAGACATTATATCATCTTGAAAAGAGGCAACAGATCTCAGGCCAGCCAGAGGATATAATGTTTTCCTAACACAGTTTTCGAAGCTAGCACCAGGACAAGATATACTGTGCTGGGAAATTTAAGTCACTTGAACATTTGCTGTAAATCTAATTCTGCCAAAAGCAGAATATATGACAGATGTTTTAAAATGTTGTTTTAAATGCTATTTTTTAAATATAGAAAATTAGTCATCTGTAGTTCCATCCCTAAATATAACCATTCTCAATATTGTGGTGCATCATTTGTTATCTTACTGCTTTTCTTATGTAAAGTTGACTTTGAGAATGATAGTCATAATCTAATATAGTTATTTATATAATTTATAAATGATATTTAATAAATTGTAGAGAAGGTTAGGAAGCAGCAAAGTAGGACACTCAATATTTAATTGAGACACCCCTCCCCTCAAAAGTGTTACAAATCATAGAAGAATGTAATCCTCTCATCTTGGAGCTCCACTTAGAAACTAAAAACATATTGTTCATTATCAGAACTTCAGGAAAACTCAGGATGGATATGAATATTCACACCCATATCTATCTGATGGGCAAAGCCTCTAAAAGGAAGAATACAGCCTAAGGGGAAAAAAACTAACTTACAAAATATGGATAAATAATTGCAAGTAATTCCAATGAAAAAGGAAGAATGTGACATTTAAAGAAATCAATGTGAACTGTAAAGATGGCTCACCAACAAATTCAATTTTTCAAGAGCACAAATAAAAGGCTTTTTTGTAGCACTGATTATTATATTAGCAAAGAACTGGGAAAACTGAGATGTCTGCCAATAGAGGAATAATTATATAAATTGTTTTGATGTAGTAATAGACTACTATAGAGAAATGGGAAATAATAAAGGAGATAATGTGCTAACACAGACAAATTTCTAAAATAAGAAGTTAAAATGAGCAAATAGAGAAGGGAGTTGTAACTTTTATTTATTTTTTAAAGAAAATTAAGCTAGAGAAGTAGATACTTAACTATGCATTAACATTCTGAAAGTAATCAGAAAGAAGTCGTTAACATCTAGAGATTCAGATGAAGTGCTGGGGCACAAGAAGGAATCATTATTCTTTTCATTTTATACTATTCTTTATCATTTTAATTTCTTCTGTGAGCATTTGTATTACTTTTGAATTGTTTTTAAAAACCTGTCTATAGAGTAAAATGTATGTAAAAGTCAGAATAGCCACATAACTAAGGATGTAATCAGAAGAAGGATAACAGCATATGAAAAGAGTATCAGAGCTGGGAAGAATCCTCAATTTTCTGAAGCCTACCCTTTTCTCACTACAACATGTCATGATGACTACATTTCCTATTAAAGAGAACTGTAAATACAGTGGATTCTGGGTATTTGCACAAGTTATGTTTTATAAAGTAGCCACAAACACTGAAGTAGTGAAAGCAACCATTAACTCCTAAGGGAAGTGCATTACTCTTTAGAGTTTATG
Source organism: Spermophilus citellus (assembly GCF_964194105.1). Classification (NCBI taxonomy): domain Eukaryota; kingdom Metazoa; phylum Chordata; class Mammalia; order Rodentia; family Sciuridae; genus Spermophilus; species Spermophilus citellus. Next base: position 130,697,764 of record NC_138185.1, on the reverse strand, counting down.
TTCCTACAAGCTTCAGGTCACAACATTTTTATCAATCAGTCAATACACAATCTTATTTTATGTGGGTTTCTATTTAAAGACAAGTTGTTTAATATGTATCTTGATTAACACTGAACTCGCTAAAATTCATGCCTGGTCAATGTTTATCTAAAACACATCACAAGCTTTTTTTTTCACAGAATAGGAAATATATTTATAGTATACATAATTGACACATACAGGATATATGAGTAATACTGTAATTTTTAAAAAGATAGACAAGCTACTTAAAAAGTACACTAAATTAGATGCTCAAAAAGTTGTTCAACTTCACTGCAAATCAGGGAAATTACCACAAAACATGCAATGAGATATCATTACATAATTGTTAGAGTAGCTAAAATTATAATTATTGGCTCTCATACACTACAAAGATATGGGATACTATCCCCTTTGAAAACTTGGATTATCACTCTATTTTAATTTACATGTATTTTTATCAACCAAGACCACCTTAGTGACTCCTAACTAAATTTTAGGCAAGTTACTTCTTTTTTTTTTTTTAATTTGTTCTTTTTAGTTATACTTGATAGTAGAAGGTGTCTTTAAAAAAAAAAGAACACTTTTAATCATAAATGGACACAATACCTTTGTTTTATTTGTTTATTTTTTTTATGTGGTCCTGAGGACTGAACCCAGTGCCTCACATGTGCCAGGCAAGTGCACTACCACTGAGCCACAACCCCAGTCCCTAGAACATGCTTTGATATATCACACATACATGGAGTATAACTACCCATTCTTGTGGTTATACATGATGTGGAGTTACACTGGTCAAATCATAAATTTTTTGCACTTATAAACACTACACAGTTTTTCAGTACTATGCTTGGGGAACATTTTAAACAATGAAATTACCAAGAAATAGCACAAATGTGCAAAACATGACACTAAATACACCACAAAAGAACACGTGTTTACAGTATGAGAAGTGAACAAGAAGGAAGAGCTTTTCTTTATCTTACCTTATCTGGGAATGTGGCATTTATATGACTCATTTTTTTGTTGCTCTGTGCACATCTGTCAATGACTATGAAAGTACTCAGATCACTAATTTTGGGGTAACCACGAAATTTTAGCGGATAAGCTAATTCTCAAGTATGTAAGTAATGAAAACATATAAATAATGAAAATTGACCATATATGGCTTGTTAGTATGGATTCCTGGGCACGTAAAAAATGTGCAATGGGAATTTATTTGATGAAGATTATAAAATTGGAATTTATTTGCATAATTGAGAAGAAAAATATATTTACTGACAAAAATTGTCTGAAAATTTGGCAAAAAATGTCAACAAAATAGGTTAAGCATAAGCAAAAGGTTTAGTGAGTACTCAAAGAAAATTATTTATAAAGAAAGAATTACATGTCTATTAAGACATATTACAAAGACATAGCAATTAGCACATGGCAAATCATATACTGATATAGAACAGATAAGTGACCCAATAGAAAAAGTGCAATGAAAATCCCATAAATCGATTTATATAGATAAGCACAGCCTAGCATGGAGGAAAAGAAGAGATTATTTAATAAACAGTGTTTGAAAAACTGATTAAACTGGGTAAAATTAAGTTATACCCTCTATCTGACATAAATTATATAGGGTTAAGTGGAATATATGTTTTATTATGTAAATAAAACTGTAAAGTCTCTAGAAGAAAATGTAGTAGAAGCTGGATAAAGATGAGAAAATTTAATCCAAAGAGAGCAAAAGGAAGACATAATAAAGATAAAAATAGAAATCAATGAAATGGAAAACAAAAAAAAAAAAAAAGAGAAAATTAAACCCAAACCTGGGTACTTTGAAAATATCAATAAGTTAATTAACCTAAAAGAAGGCTTATCAAGTAAAAAAGGAGAAAATTGCCTGTGGGGAGCCATTCTGACACGTGATTGGGTGACTCCCGTTAAGGGCCTGAGGCGCTCTGGCTGTGTCGGAGCTATCCCGACCCTTTCCTGATGAGAGAGCCCATCCGTGTGGGGGTGTGCGTGACCACTGACCCCGGAGACCCAATCACTGACCCTGACCTTGGAGTGCAGCCCCCCTCAACCTTCATTGGATGGAATTCTCCCCTGAATCTCTTGTCCCCCAAATAAAAGGCTACTCCCCGGCGTGTTCGCTCTCTCTCTCTCCTGCTAGCCCTGAGTAATCCTCGCTGCCCTGCTGGGCGGCTAGAGGCGGGAACCAGGGAGGCAAGCCGTCTCGGACCTAGCAATGTAAAATAAGGTACTGGTTTGTGTGTTTTATTTTGATCTCTTCTAACTAACTTAATGCCTAGAACCTCATTAATGAAACCACTGCGCAGGCCGCGTGGTAGAATTGCCAATAATGGGAATGAGAGAAGGGATATTACTACATGTCCTTTAGGTAATAAAAGGACAATAAAGGAATATTATGTAAAACTTCACATGGTAAGGACTCTAATCAAATAAAGTAGAATCCTACTAAGTTTTTGAGTAAATCACATTGCCAAAGAAATCACAATGCCTCATATATGCCTCTCAACACAAAACATATTTATTTATGTTCCTGTTTAAGCATTTGCTCCTGGTAGCAATTTGACAGCAAACTGATACAGGCTGCAAAAGTGGTAGAGCCTCCAGGAAAAGCACATTCTCCAACACTTACTTTAGGTGTACATGTAGAAGATAATAGCAGGGTCAACAAAAAGGGCACAGTCTAGATCCATGATAACAAAGTCCTCTCAAATAGCTAAGCCAGGGTCCAAGCAAACCACATTCTCCACTTCTAGTTCAAGGAGCTTCCACTGCTGGCAGGATTTGGAAGTTGCAATGACTTGCTGCTGCAATCTTCCCTTTGCAAATGTGTGTTTCTAGTACAGTTATCTTATCCCTTTTCCACTATTAAGTTTGGGTATAAAGGAGGGCAGATAACTTGGCAGATAATAGGGATACCTATCCAATCTTGGATGCTATAAATGGATGGGTATTTGTGGATCTCCCTTGGAAAGAGGGCACAATGTTATATGAGAAAATAAAAGTTCATATTTGAGAGGCAGAAAAATACCATAGCAGAGACAATTACTTGTCTAACAATGTCTATCTTCCCTTTCATTACATTATACAACTCCAAAGTTTTGGCTAGGCACCCAGCTAGGGTAACATTTCTAGCTTCCCCTTGCAGGTGGGTATAACAACAAGTTCTACCAGTGAGAATGAATAATATCCACCACTTCTGGGTCATATCCTTCAAAGGAATATACAGCACTCTTCTTGCCTGTCTCTCTTCCACTGGCTGAATACAAATGTGAGAATCCAAACAACCACCTTAGACCAGAGACGGAAGCTAGGTGTCAAGAACAGCAATGTAACCTTATACCAGCCCTATATCCCAGTCTTTGAACCAATGGGTAAAAGAAATAAAATGTTGGTCTTTTTTATATGAGCATTTTGAGGCATTTCCTGCTTATGGCAGCTTAGATTGAAATTAATAATATAGAGACAGAAAATCAGTTCAAGAATGAAAGATGCCCTTCTGCCATGATCAGTAAGAATAAACATGTGTCAGAACTTTTCTTATATTGATAGTGTGACAGGATGAGTTGAAGAGCCCTGAGAGCATGCATGGACAATAACAGGTTCATAACTATAGATTTTTGTTTTGTTTTTAGTTCTTCATAGATCAGTAAGTTTTTGTCTTGATAAAAGAGGCTAAATATGCCTAAAATAGCTAAAGAGTATTTTAGGGAGGAAGGAAGGAAACAGGAAGAAATATTATGGAGGAAAGATTAAAGATTCATTTACAACATTTTATAGAAAAATATGCATGAAGTTACCTCATCCCATGTTCTCCTAAAATTTTCTTAAATCAACTTTATTGATGCTTTTGGAGTTGGATTTAATTTTTTTGGAGGGAGTCACAGAAGGCTGAAATTTACCTCAAGAGAGCAACAAGAAGCCCAGGAGGTTATGGTATATTACATTCTAATAGGAAACAAAGAACAAGAAAGTACTGGAGGTCTAATTTATTAAACATGCTGCCATTAAAGTAGGGAGAATAAGAAAAGGTGAAAAAGAAGCTCTTCAGGGAAAATATACCTTGACATTGCAATTTCAGACAAGGAAGGCCTTATTTATTTTCAACTATTGGTAGAAATTTTGTTTTGAATTATTTCTGCCTTTTCATATTACTTAATTATCTATGACACAAAAAATTCTTTGCTTAGATTCTAAGTATTTTTAATACCAAAGACTCAATAATAAAGAAAGTAGAGTTTTGAATCAAAGAATACCCCAGATAACCTAATTTGGACAACTCACTAAATAAGTTTTCTGATATGTTGTGTCTCTATCAAACGTACACTCCTTATAAAACTACTTTTAAAACCAACCCTATAACAAATGTTATCTTATCCACCCAAGATATTGTATGTGGGACAATCAAGTGAACTTACTGTAGAAATCTGAATTCATTTCACTTCCCATCATCCATCTTACAAGATGCCCTCTGTGATGGACAGAGATACACTGCCTAGATTCCCCTTCAAGGAAGAACCAATTGCTCCCATGTAGAAGTAAGCTACCAACTAACCAGCCCTCCAGGGTCCGTCTCACCAGCCCCAAGGCTTTATCTTCCTTAGAGTGGTACACATCCAGACTAAGATACATGGGGTTATAAAGTCCCAGCCATTTAGGCTCAATGTAGGACAATTCTGACAAAACACACAGGCTCTCTGTGGGGCTGGCCAAGGCTTTATTAGGCCTGTACTTCTACTGTTCTACTTTCCCCTCTGCCCAGTTTCTCCTTCTCCTCTTAACTTTCTGATATTGATCCCCATAAAAACCTTGCATGCCAAGTACCATCTTAGTGTCTGCTTCCAGAGAACCTTACTTGGTTGGGTTGGATGCCAAAAGTGATCTAAGAAAGTGTGCAAAAAGACAAACTGCTTGCCACCTGGCTGGCTGGCAATAAGAACTCTCTTTGTCTAGAGAGTTAAGGTAGTCTGTTGAAGTTCAGGCTCAACAAAATCTCCTTTTAAATTTTTTCTTGCCATTGCAGCCACACTAGCTGGAAATTTGCTTTTGGCAGTTCTGGAGATACTTCCTGGGCTAGTGAAAGGACTTTCTCAGGGACTGATTCTCTAGTTTTGGAGCAAACCAAACTTGACATCAAGCCAATCTCCAAAACCAACAAGCTTCAATATTTTATGAAAAACATTTTTGTTTATTTATTTTTCAGTTGATTGTAGGTGTCTGGTTTATTTTGCTTTTATTTATGTTCTTGTTTATGCATTTGCTCCTAGTAGCAATTTATCAGCAAACTGATATTTGTCTTATTACATTTTACCTACAGTATATGGTTGAAGAAAGGAGCCAGCTCATTTTAGTGCTATAAAGATGACTTATCAAGGGTTTTTTAAAATAATATAAATGACATCACTAAACAGACCATAAATGGTATCCATTGTACCTCATGCAAATAAACAAATTCAAAATTCTAGTTTTGACAATCCTTCCTTCAGTAAAAACACATTACAGAAACCAAAAAATGAGAATAATTTCAAAGTATTTGAAAGAATATTCAAAACTAATGTACCCAAAACTTGAAACCCAAAATTTTTCCATAAAGTTCTAATCTATTATTAACCATGGGGAGGAACTTAAGAAAAAATCTTTACAACCCCCCAAAAATGAAGTCAAGGAAATAGTCTTCTTTAAAAACAAGAGACAGTATAATGAGTTAGATAATGTCCCCCCAAAATAATTTCAAATTCTAATCCTGGATGCCTATGAATGTGACCTAATTTAGCAAATGGGTCTTTGAAAATATCATTAAATCCAGGATCTTAAGATGAGCTGATCTTATTTCACATAATCATCTCATTTCACTCTAAATCTAGTGATTTTTGTCTACAAGAAAGGAAAGATCTGAAACAGAGACACAGGGGAAGGCCATGTGAAGACCAAAGCAAAATTAGAATGGAGTGCATCCAAGCCAAGGAACATCAAGAATTGCCAGCAGCCAACTGGCACAGGGGTAGAGGGGCTAACCACCTCCCTTTTAATTTTCAGAGCTTGTCTAAATATCTTTCCCGTGGCCTAGTTGAAATAGTGAAAAGCATAATTCCCTTCAAAATCAGATTCATTAGCAGCAGTCACTTTCCAAAACAGAATGGGACTAGATTTGTTAACTGCTGGGAAAGGGAGATTATGTCTCTTATTGGAAGAAGAATGTGGCTTTTATGCAAATCAATCTGAGATAATTATGGGTGCAGCAAAGAAATTAACATACCAAGCCTCCAAAATTTGGAAGTAAAGTCACAGTCAAAGTCATAGTCATAGTCAAAATTGTAGAACTGGATGTCTTGGTTACTATCCTTGGCAGGACCCCTTTTAATACTCCTTTTGATTTTGTTATTTGGACCCTGCCTATTAAACCTACCTAATAAGACTTCTCTCCTCTCACTTAAAGGCAATCAAACTCCAGCTGGTACTACAACAAGGCTACAAACTGATCCCACAAATGGACCCAGGCATTCCACTGTCTCCTCTTGACCAGACAGGGCAAGAGTTCTGTGAATCCCAAATAGAGAGGAACAACAGTCCACTGTCAGCCTGAAGCAGCTGTAAGAAGATGTCAGCTTCTCAGCCACCCAAAAAGAATTTTGAGATCATATCTCTCAGGGGAAAATGTTAAGCAGAAATGTTAAGCAGGAGTTCGGGGACACCAAGATGGCAGAGGCAGGGTATAAGAAAAATGCCACTGGAGGACAAGACAGGGAGATGAGTCCCATTACCATGGCAATTCCCTCCACAGGTTCAGTATTCTAAAATAACCAATGGGGATAAAGTAGACAGTATTCTAAAGTAACCAATGGGAGGAAAATTGGACAGTATTCTAATCAGGTAAAATAGGGTAACCAATGGGAGTAAACGGGGCAAGGTCTTTAATCAGATCCACATAGGGAAGAGAACACTTCAAAGCTCAGCACACAAGACCTGAATTCTGGGCTCCATAACTGTGAGAGAAGAGTTCTGTTGTTTTCAGATAACACGGTTTGTAATTCATTAGCATGGCCCCCAGGAAACCAAACAGACAATGAGTAGATACTTACTTCCATAATGCCATGAGCTCCCCAGTGGCTGAAATGGGTTTTGATTCTGAGCAGAGCTGAATGTACTTTGAAGAGCCTGCGTATTAATGTAGCAAGGGTCATCAAAAAGATCCACTCGACATGTGTGCTTCATTAACGAGGCATCTCGCTGACAGTGCACCCCTTTCTCCTGGGCATTACCTATAGTGATTAGCAGTGATCAATTCATTATATTTTTGATAACAGTAAATCATGTTTAAGTAGAGAAATGACAGAAAGCTATTAAGTCATGCCTACTCTAAACAAAAACTGAACACTGATTTTTAGGGTCTCACTCATAAAATCAAGACATGCACCAATCTTCAAGGAAAAGACACTTTTTCTCTGGCCTTCCTTTCCTTCTGCCTTGTCCCTCAGCTGACCCATTACCCCCAAAGCAGACCAAAGATAAGCAAAAAAATTCTGAAGAGGAACGGCTGGAGAAAAAACAAGAGGGGTGGGGTTGCAATTGTCTCAGCAAACAGTTCCAATCCATGGCTTGGCTTGTAGTAGTAGCATAGCAATCAGGAAAACACAAATATTATATAAAATCTGAATATCTATTTGTTAAACTCCTTTTCAAAAGCTTCATTAATTAATTCAAAATTCTTACTTCTTGTGAACTAAGTATATTTTTAAAATAATAAATGAATTAATAAATTAAAATTCTTAAGTATGGGAAGTTTGGTATCGGTTTTACTCTCAAAGTTTTCTCTTGCCAACCTCAGCCTTGCACCAATTGCAATATTTCATTCTGTTATTCAATGGATAGGACTCTACCCTCAGGTTATCTCCTTCTTCCCTCTTAAGCTGTTCTCTTCCCGTCCACACTATTTTATACATAGTGCCTACAATTATGTTTTAAACTGCAAATCTGGTCATATTTCTCAGTTTAAAAACCTTCTGATTGCTTCCCACACTCTTTGACAAGCCGTAAGCCCTGTTTTATTGTACTTGGCTCCCCTTCCTCCTTTCTCCTTCCAGATCTCTGCTTGGGGTCACACTGACCTCGCAGAATGGTCTCCATAGTAAGGCCCCTCTTCTCTGATTGACATGCTCTTCTCTCCCCTTATTCATCACTCTTACCCTTCAGATGTCAGTTTAAACTCCTTTCTTCAGGAAAGCCTTCACTGACCCTTCAAACTAGATTGGATCTCTTCTTTCCTAGTATTTTGTGCTTAACCACTGGAGCCCATACCACAAGAACAATTCATTTTTTATTTGTTATTAATTGTTGGAGTTCTGCACACATCTCAACCATATGCTCTATGAAAACAGGGATGACGTCTGCTTTGTTCACAGCTGTCATCCTGCACATACCTGACATATAATACTGAATTCATGGACATTAGCACTACCTGATGGCATGAAGTACTCTGTGGCATCCAGATAGTTCTTTACTAAGAATGCCAGGATAGAATATTTTGCTTTTCTGTTTAAACAAATATACTTAAGTCTTAGCTAAATGTACTATCCCATGAGGTGTACATGAAGTAGTGACATTCCATTGCTTTGCCATAAAACAGCATTAGTCCTTTATTGCTTCAGTCATTGAACTCCTCTGAGGACCTGTAGTGACACCCCTTCCTCCACAGAAAATCTTAACTAAGCTTCTTCAGAAATCTTCACCATAATTGATTTTAAGACTACCAGAAAAGAGTCTCTACAAAAGTTCAATGTAGGTAAATTTCCTATTTTCCTGTTGCTCTATTTTAGTGACCTGGGAGAAATCAGCACTGCAGGTGCTGAACACCCCTTTACTAGTTTTTCACAAACACTTATCCAATATAGTAGTTTGTAAAAGTGTGCTTGCAAATGCAAAATATGATAATAAAAAGACAAATCCTTTAACAAGGGCTCTGGCCATGAGCTGTAGCTTCACAGAGATGTCTACATTTCTAAGATAAAATAAGTTACCAATTGGGCTCCATAGTAACAGCTGGCAGGGGGAGGAAATAAAGGGGAGAAGCAGCTCTCCTCTTCTCAGGTGTTGTCCTTGAAGGGTTAACTTGCCCACCCAAAACAGTGAAAGAAAAAGCTGCTTTTATGTGAACTTCTGCTGACTATGAACTTCTGAGCCCCTCCCCTTACATGCTGGGCATAAAGTTCTGAAACTACCTGAACTTGGGATTTAGGGGATTAATTGATTACAGTAAAAGCTGTACACTCTGAACCTGGCTGCAGCCAAATAATATTTCCTGCTATCTTCAGTGCCTTGTCTCATCTGTCCCCTACAACAAATCTAATGCATAGTGGACCACACCTCATGGTGAGTTAAGTGCTATGATTCTGTTAACTGACAGTATAGAAACTTAAGAGTACACCAAGTAGGGAAAGCCCAGCCAGATTACATTCTTACTACCTGCTCCTCCTTTACTCCTTTTCTGTTTGTCAGCTGTTTCATGCTATCTGGTCAAGTGGCATACTTCATATGTAGGATTTCCTGAGAGAGGAGTGGGGTTTCTGCAGGGAGAGAGTTCAACAGAGCACCTCTTTTGTTTGTGTATTTTGCAACATATTACAGTTTCCATTTGCTTGGTTAAGAGGATTTATGAGTTGTATTATCTACTTTAAACTAAATTTACTTTCACAAATGGAAAGTGACTAAAAGATCACTGCAAAGAAATCAAGGATTGAAGATCATTCTTCTACTCTTAGTACAAACTTCTTGGTTGCATTATGAGCTTATGAATAATAACAATATAATCAGGTGAGACTTTGGTCCCCAAAAGTTAAAATTACCAAGATTTAAAATGAAGATCTACATCTATTTTCTTTATCAGTAAATGCTCTAAATGCATACTGGGTCTCAAAATGTTATCTGATGATAGCATCTAGTTGTTCTGATTAGCAAGACTGTTAAAAAACTGTTTACCATAAATTCCAACTTCAAAGTATTCTATGTGTATTTTATAATGTCTGCATAATACACTGGCATATGTATTTATAACAAGTGATTAAATAATCATTTGTTTAGGAGTTGCTGCTCATAAAAAATTATTGAAATTAGAATATGACCAAATATTCTAAATTCATATGAACCTGTTTCACACCCCTGTGGTACTTCTTACTGTGTGGCCTGGAGCAAGCTAAGTAACCCCACCCCATACCCCACACCCACCAAGATTCAGTTTTCATATCTTTAAACTAGAGTCATGAGGATTAAAGGAACTAATGTTAGTGAAACACTGAACATAGACTTTGCCTTTTGGTAGGCAATCAATAAATAGTTATCATAGTGCTCAGCTGTTTATTTATTCATAGATGCTAATACATGATATTTATCTCTTACTGCAATAACCCTCTCCATTCTTTAACTCCTGTTTGTCCTGTACAACTCTGCCCTGAAACTATTTAAAACCTGAACCTTCAGAAAGCTTTCTCCTGAGTTCTTCCTTCCTTCAAGTTGGGTTAGATGCCACTCCATAATATATTTTATCTGTTTTCTTGTCTATCTTTCCCCTCCAGATCACAAATTCCTTGAGTCCTAAAGAAGAAAGACTAGAACAAATTTTTTAAGTAGGTCTTGCATCTTCATTACCTGTTTATTACTCAGAAGAAAAATAGCTAAATGAACAAATGACTGAATGTCTATTCTGTTTTCCTATCTTAGCATATTTTACCCCATCATGTTCTGAGGATCCTGAATCAACCTTTAACACATCTGCTTCTTCCCAAAGCATTAGCCTGAGTTGACCACATCAAATTTACCATTCAGAAGGATTACACAGAAGCCTTGATGTCTGTATACAGTCTCTCCTGAAAACTACCATTGCTCTTTTTTTTAAATGCAACATCATACTGAAGTTGGCAATGTTGTCTTAAATTTTTAAAAAAGGCACCCCACCCAGTACCCAAATTTAACATCATTCTAGGCTAAAGTATATGGTTGATGAGAGCTTAGTCACATATGCCAGCCATTATGCATTCCATAAGTTATTTGTGCCAAATATTACTCTGAAAACCTATCCAACCTGCCTAAGAGAAGATTTGTGGCAGAAAATAAATATATACACCATATATGTACTTTAACAAAATTTTCAAGTGTAAGCCCTTAAGGTTTATGGAACTTTAACACCACTTTGATTTAGAATATCAACATTTCCATTTAACTTGAAGGTTTGGGAAACATTATTATACTTTGCTAATTATTTTTTTCCATGCGGAAAAAATTTAGTGCTAAGGATAGAGATTATTTCTGTGTTTAGAACAAAAACAATTAAATCCTTCAATAACTTATTGCAATATTTATAATACTCCCAAAATTCAAGTTTTAAGTCAATATTTGAATAAATAAATGTCTTGGGAGGAAAAATCCAAACCTTATTAAAAATATTTATATAAGTGTCTCTCAAATGCTTACAAATGCAGCTCTGGAAAATGCCATAAAAACTATATATTTGCTGTTCTGGCAACCGGCTAATTTGCTCATTGGTCAAGAATTTCAGACCACTTTTTAAACACATGCCCAGGAGTCACAGGAAGGTGATATAAACCTGAAATATGGACCTGACTTATGGTTATCTAGGGATGAAAGGACATTACAGTAGGAAAATGCCTTTTGCCACAATAGAAGCGACCTTTCTTGTAGCCTCTGGAGCATGGGTTGAATTCCTCTATCCCACCAGGATTTTAGTGGCCAAGATTGGTTTTTTTGTTTGTTTTTTAGTACCAGTGATTGAACCCAGTGGCCCTTACCACTGAGCCATATCCCCAGACCATTTATTTTGTTTTGCTTTGCTTTTTGTTTTGAAACAGGGTCTTGTTGCTCAGGGACTCCCTAAATTGCTGAGGCTGGTCTCAAATTTGTAATCCTCTTCCTCAGCCTCCCAAATTGTTGTGATTACAGACATGTCACTGCACCCAGCTAGTGGCTAAGATTTGGCAAGAAGGCTTTCTAATATTATGATTCCTCATCAAAAACAATGTTGTAGTTCAGGGACTAATTGTGGAAGAATATATCTAGTGGAGGACTTTTTTCAATTACAAATACCATCTCTCATTTCCCCAAGACTCTGCAAGGTTCTCAGTTAATCATTACCATAGAGCCACCATGATGAAAGGCAGTATCAGAATTTTAACTGTATTTTTCATAATGAAATATACATTTATGCTCCAGTTTAAGCAAACCAGAATAGTATCATGTAGTGTAATTGTGTAAGAGGCATCATTGCTAAAATTATTTCTATGAAAAAATATCCTAGGTCTAAACAACCTTATATTATAAAGACTACTTGTGTGTTTGGATCTGCTTATGGTGGCTTAGGGCATATAAATGCCACATATGACATAAGAAGTTACACTGTTGGCTTAAGTAAGAAATAAAACCAAGATAATAAAAAATGATCAATTTTGGATTCTATAACTAAGCTTTACTTACAAAAAGAAAAATCTTGAACAAGGTTAAAATGATGCCTCTGTTAATTCCTTCATAAATTTATTCTTTTGGAGGAAGAATAAAATGTAAAAAATAAAAATCAAGATGAGAGCTCTTGGGAGAAGGGGAGGAGGAGGAGCAGAAGGAGAAGAGGAGGAAAAGGAAGAACAAGAAGAGAAGGCGGAGGAAACAGGAGGAGGAGGAAGAGGGAGGAGGAGAAGGGGGAGGTGGGAGGAGAAGAAGGGGAGGGGTGGAAGAGGAGGGAAACATGCCACTTTCCTCCAATAGTTGTATTGTGATTTACAATACTGTACTAATTCTAGAAGTTGATACTTTTCATTCAGTGAGTTCTCTTCAGAAGCTGGGTGACTGAGGATGCAAGATATGATCATGATGACTGTTTAATGGAGAGGAGGGAAACAAGCTGGAAAGGGAGGTATCTGGGCAGGAGTAAAAACTTTCACGTTCCTTAGGATATTGTTACAGGTTCAAGACTCATTTTTCTTCTCTGCCCCATGCTGTCTCTGCCCACAGTCTGGGTGCCAGCACACTTAGTTCTGAAGCTTATTCATTTTCATTCTTTCTGTTTCTTCCTGTCTTTTTCTCTCCCTCCCTTTCTTTCCCTGTCTTTTCCACTGTACCTGGAAAATTCCTCCTTATCCCTCAGATCTTGATTTTGCTGTCACTTCCTTTGGAAGTCCTTCTGTAGTTCCCTAGATTAAATAGGTTTCCTACTATTTGTTCCCATATCATCTTGGGCTTTGTGACATTCATTACATTTGTTAGCATCTGTTCATGTGTGTCTTTCTGACTAACCTGCAAAGTACATGAGTGCTAGTTTTGTCTATCCCTAGCAGCTAGCACAGTGCCTGGTCCATGAGAAGTCTTCAACAAATATCACTGAATGAACTGCTGAATAAGTGAAGAATATATAAATAAGATTAAAAAGGACACAGAAATATTTTCAAGGGAGCTCAGCACAGGGAGATGTTTACAATATTACAGGTTATCCATGGTATGTACCTAACTGTTAAATCCCTGGGTTAAGAATTTCCTGGGTGAAGGAAAAGAAAGAGGGTAGGAGGAATTACAGATCTTAGCATAATTTTAAAAAGACATTCACATTTACAATTATTAGCTTGATTAGTCATATTATTAAGAATCTGTTTAGAGTTTTAAGTAATCTTGAAGAATGCCATGATATTTTTATCAGAAGTCATGTTTTTAAATAAGTTAAAATACTGGGGCTGGGGATGTGGCTCAAGTGGTAGCACGCTCGCCTGGCATGTGTGTGGCCCGGGTTCGATCCTTAGCACCACATACAAACAAAGATGTTGTGTCCACTGAAAACTAAAAAATAAATATTAAAAAAAATCTCTTTCTCTCTCTTTAAAAAAAACATAAATAAGTTAAAATACTGCCTTAGCTTACTATGCCTTTATTTATTTGTTTGTTTGTTATAGGTGAACACAATATCTTTATTTTGTTGTTATGTGGTGCTAAGGATTGAACCCAGTGCCTCATGCATGCTAGGCAAGAACTCTACCTCTGAGCCACAACCCCAGCCCTTATTATTCCTTTTTTTTTTTTTAGGATGGAAGGGAGTGATAATCAGTTACACTAGAAACAATAAATCCTCATATGTCCCTCCACTGTGTAAAAATAATAAAATTAATAGATTGCACTGGCTAATTGCATAGGAAATATAAAAGGATCCTTGAAGTGACTACTTTGTAGATGGCAATCTCCTATTATTCTGTTTAGAGTTTTAAGTAATCTTGAAGAATGCCATGATATTTTAATCAGGAGTCATGTTTTTAAATACGTTAAAACACTGCCTTAGCTTTAGATGTGGTTATCCAATTCTGTCCTCCACTGCATTATGTATACTGTTCAGTCATCTCCCCCTCTAAAGCTGCAAAACTTTCCTTCCCATATAAATATTTTATACAACTTTAAGAATGAAAGGACTAACTGGCAATATAACTTGTTTTATGAAAATTTATTTCCAATCTGACGGCTGATGTCCTGTTTGCATTGTGAACAAGTTTTGCCTAACATTAATGATCACACACAGCAATAAAACATGTAGTACCCTAAAATAAATAAATAAATAGATAGACAAATAAATAAAACAAAAACATGTAGTAGTACCCTGGTAAGTATGGAGCAGATGGGCCCCTAATTGGTACTCTCACATTTCAAGTACCCTTTTGTTTCCTTTGCCAACCTGGAACAAAGGTTTTATCTTAATCCTAAAGAATTTGACAGGCAGTTTTCATAATATTAGTTTACTGTTTGGTCTTTGAAATGAAAATCCCTTGAGTTTTGAGCAGAGAAAGCACCGTTCCAGAAAAAAAAGTTTTCATAATGTCAGAGAAGTGATAGACTCCATATTGCAAAATCATCAGCATGATGGATCACACAAGAACAAGAGGGAACCACAAGCCTTTCTAGTAATACATCTGTGCATTCTGGGCCTCTCTGGGAAGACTTCAGCAAAAGGATTGTGTGTTTAGTTATATATACACGACTTTTCCATAAAGATTTTAAGAGCAAGGGCCACACACATTCATATGACTTAAAAGGAGGTAGCAGATGGGAAAAGACTCTGTACCTACCTATTGCCCTGCTTTGTTCCAGACAGTTCTCATAAACACTGCTGCACTTGGAGTTTTCAGGCTAAATGAAAATCAAATTGTGAAACATTATTTTTTTTCTCTTTTTCTTTTTCTCTCTTCTTTCCACATTTTTATTGGTGCGTTTAAATAGTGAAACATTTATGTACACATGCATAAATTTTAAAAAGAAAAAATACTTATAATACTCCCAGAGGAATATAATAGGTAACTTCACTTTCTGACACAAGAAATGTCAGGTCAGAAACTGAGATTCTGGATGGGGAGAGCATACTCTTTTCATAGTATTGCTTTGGAGTTAGAGAGGTGGGTCTGATCGTGTAGGGGGGGTGATCATAAAGACTGCTAATGTCCTGTGTCCTCTGTGCTTCCTTTTCTGTTTGGGAGCTCACATTTTAGGACTTAAAGTCTCAGACAGAAAGTGACTTTCAGGACATTGTATAAACAAGGGCCATGCAGCCAACCTCCACCTAACTTTGAATTGACAGACTGGAACCCTATTCTACTGAGGTTTTTAACCAAGCAAACTTATTCTTAAAAATATCACCCAATAAAAGGGCTTCAATCATTCCTATATATGTAGCTGCCTTCAGCAATGGAATGGGGATCAACTAATGCCTTTGAGAAGGGTAATGTCTATGCTTTAGAAAGATTTATCTGGAGGGCTAGGGTTGTGGCTAGTGGCAGAGCATTTGCCTCACACGTGTGAGGCACTGGGTTTGATCCTCAGCACCACATAAAAAAATAAATATATTGTGTTCACCTACAACTAAAAAATATTTTTTAAAAAGAAATATTTTTCTGGCAATACTGTGTAGAAGGGTTTGAGGAATGAGTCTGGAAAGGAGCTTTCAGAACCATCTAAGCAAGAGAGGACCAGAATTTGAAAGGATAACAGGAATGAAAAAGTTTTAAGTAGCTTCAAAAGACATTTTCATGGGAGTAATCTTGTCTTGAAAACAAAGTCAATATGGAACCAAAAATGTGATAAAAACAAAAGACAATGGATTCATGAAAAAGTTGCAATGCCATAATAAATATGAATAAATCAGTGCAAGAATTGAGTTTGAAGTCGAGGAGAAAATGTCAAATTCAACTTTTATATAAATAAGCTTGGTAATACAACTTGGCATTACAGCTGGAGAGGTAAATAAGGGCTGAAGACAGAAGGTGACAGAAGTATGTGCACAGGTGGCCTGCTAAAGGTAAGATGAGAGCCGAGGGCAGAGCCTGAAAGAGTGCTTATATTGTAGAAAGGTGGGGCTGGGATTTTCAGGAGAGATGATAGAAGAAAATAAGAGATGAAAAGAAGATACAACTTGCTTTGAAATGTGTTCATAATAAGATAGATCAATGAACCATAAACGGCAACATGTGATAAAGCAAATATAGTAAAATGTGAATTGTAGAAACCAGATGTTGATTATGTGAGTGTTCACTATATAGTTCTTTTAACTTTTCTGTACATTTGAAACATTCATAATAAAATGTTGGAGAAAGGAAGGTAGGTAGGCAGGCAAGCAGAAAGGTAGACAGGCAGTAACTAGAAATGTGGGAAGAAAATGACAAGATGGAAGGGCTTTGAAAGCTAAGATAAGAGATCTCTAAAAAAGAAGAGGTAGCCAACATGCCAAATGCTGTAGACAGATGCAAAATACAGAGAGGAAAACAGATTTAAAATTAAAGCAGATTATCATTGTAAAAGTAATTTCTTTCAAGTTGTCAAGCAGAGTTCAAATTCTAATAGTATAATATAGATAGGAAAGCAAAGACAGAGGCAATTCTTTCCGGAAGTTTGTGAGTGAAAGGAAGGTAAGAAAGAGGTAGGACATTATTAGTTGGATTATAGGAGTCCAAGTTTATTTGCAGAAGAGAAAGAACTGACAGAGGATAAATACTGAGACAGAAATTAGTGGACAGGACAAGGGTAAATTGAAGAGATTTGGATCAAGAGCACAGGGGGAAAATTAGCTTTGGAGGCAGTTGCTAAGAAAGAGAAGCAAGGAGAACACAGGAAGACTTGGGGATGGGAAAGGGTGAAATTGAGGATAATATGTTGGATGGCCTGGTCTTTCCAGTGAAGTGAGATATGAGACTGCTGAGGCTGTGGTTGGTGGACTGGGAGTAAAAATGATTGGGTACAGGCTCTGACTATGATTCACTCTCCCACCAACCATTTGAAAAAGATGACACTTTCCCTAAATTGGCATTTGGAAACCCTCAAATGAAATGCTGTAGTGATAGGGCCATAGTTACACTGGTGGTTCCTATAACAATAAAACATTACTTACTAAATAGCATAACTTTTCACAGCGTATTGGGCAATAAGCCATTTGTTCTGTAGTTTGAACTTTGATCCGCACATCTGAAACACCACCTGCAGGTGGCTGCTTCCCTGGGATTTCATTGTAGTATTCATGATCTGCTCTCTCTTCTGAAAGACCATCAATATGCACCTCCTCACTGTAAAGGAAAAAAAAAAAAGAAACCCTAAGAGGTTGGGCAGGAATTCAAGTGATGTAAAGGATGCAAAGGGAGTAGAACCAAGCAAATCATCCTGAAAACCTTTGCATTTGTGTTTTAAGTGTATAGCTGTGCTACGTGATAGCAAACATCTGGATGGAAGCAACCAGATGGTTGAGTTGTTTAGTTTTTGCAGACAAAGTGGAGTAAGCAAAAAAAAAAAAGTGCCAAGGGTGATGCTTTGTGTCTCTCCTCAGGGATAACTAATGATAATAATAATAAAAGCAATAATTAATAATAAACTCTCTAAATATAAGGCATTTTTGTCATAAAATGCAAAGGCTTTCTGGGTATCTCCAGCAGGCTTCAATTATTGCATTTTGGAAATGTTTTGCTCAAGGAAAATTTAGATATTGTTCTTTGGGTAGAAGACCTGTCCCAGTTTATTAAACTAAGATGGAAAAAGACTAAGAACACTATGGCTAGCTATCTTGTCTGCACAGATCCAGACAAATATATGGGACTCATAAGGAAATATTAGAACCATATGTAGTAAGTGGGTACATTTATATAAACATGCAATTGGTTTTAAAACTGAAACAGGGTAAAGAAGAAACAAATAGGCTTTTCTTTTAAATTAGAAGTAATAAAAATTTGTTATAAAAAAGAATATATCAAGACTATTTGGAACAAGCAAATTCTACTGACAACTCACAAAGTTTTGTTGAGTTCATTATACGTAAAACAAAATGATAGCACTAAGACCAATGTGCTATTCTGGAAAAATTCAGCATCAAGGCTTCTAGTAACGGTTCTCATTTGCTACCCTAGACTACCTCATTAAGGGACATCTCTAAGCCTAGTGTTTGCAAGCCAGAGGCTTTGCTTCATTCCATACATGGTGGAGTCTAAGAGACCTAAAAGAGTTCAGTTTTCATTCTGAACTTTCTGTGCTTTAGATAGTACAACGAGATCATTGGGTCATGTCGTGTTCCACCTGCTGCCACAATTTAGTGAAAGCTAATCTATTTATACTGCAAATTAGCAAGCAAGAAGTTCTATAGTAGACATTTGATTCTTATTATTTTGTTCTTGGTTCTTGTTTTTACATAAGAGATCTGGGGTTTAAAAAAATCCAAAGAACTTGTTGATGTTTATTATTTTATAATTGTATGTAATTCACAGCTTTCTGTTACACTAGAGAAACAGGGCTGATTGTTTATTACTTTTATTGTCTCCTGTAATCTTGTTACAAAACAAGAGGAGATATCTTTATAAATATGAATGGAAGAAAATAGAAAATGTCACTATAATTTTGTACTGAAACTGCACCTAATTATAAGAAAATAATTACTAATTTCCTTAGTCAATTTTAAAATATATTAATTTTTAAAATAGAAAACAAGTCAAATAATCACAGAACTCTTGGCTGACCTTTCACAAGAAGTATTCAAAGAAGGATTTTTCAAGTACTGTTTAAACCGGAGTTCAAAAGCCTGCCCAATAGTACTTATGACATCTTGGGCCATTCCATTGCGGCATTCTAATATGTGGCAGGCTGTGAGAAGAGATACAAAAAAAATTATAACAAATTTCCAATCAGGTAAGAGTATATAAAGTTAAAATACTTCCAGAATATTAATTGGTAATTGAACAAAAGGCAGCAATAGATTTACAGCTCTCTTCAGAGAGAAATAATGAGGAATACTTCATATTTCATATAAATCAATGAGAAAAATAATATTCAGTTTTATATCTAAAGATTTCCAAACACAAATTTTGGTCCCAAGACAGGTATTTTGGGCCCACATTTTAATCAAAATAGACTGTCATGACTAATGATATGACAAATATTTATATACTATCTCTTGAATTCAATGCAGGAGATCTTAACATAGTACCTGACAAGAAGATGTAATTTGAGGTCTCGTGTTTGTATTGCATATTTAAGAAGAAAAAAGATAACTTTCCAAACCTATTCCAAACATGGGGGATGAGTTGCTGGTAAAAAATAGGGGCTTTAGAATATCCCTTTCTCTAGTCACCCTTTTTGCCCTGGTATTGCTATTATTATAAAGCAGTGGTAAGTACAATCATGGCCATCTTTGAAATCCCACCAATGAATTTCTCTAATAAGCATTAAAATCAAAATCTGGTGATGCTATCATTACCAGAAGATATTAAAGCTCTTACTGGGTACCTTTCTGAGAAGCTTTTATTGGGAAGAGGCTAATTTTTACATGTAAAATAAATAAGGGGTGGAGGCATCTACCAGCATCTCAAAATTACATGAGTTAGAAAATCTGCTGCTATTATGTAAAAACAAGAGCTTGTGTTTACAGTACAGACTATAAATTTATCTCCCCACCACATATAACAACATTCTTGATTTGGCTGGAGTATGGTGTCAAATTTAGGGCCTTGAATATAAAAATATAATGGACTGAGTTTCATAACAATGACTTAGAGTCATTAGAATGATTTAAAGATTGAGTCAATAAATCTTATGAGGGGGCAAAAAAGAACTTTTGTATAGCCTGAAGAATTGAGGGATGAAGAAGACACTTGATATCAGTTTAATATACATAAGAATACTATTAAAAATGTCAGCTATGCTCTCAGAATAGTAAAGAAAAAATGTGATAAGTTTAATGGAGTGCATGGGAAATTAAATTAAATACCAGGAAAAGCATCTTGGGTCTCAGAATTTTTAAACCAACACTGGAAACAATTACCACAAGGGAAATATGAGGCAAGAAGAGATAACTGTCTTTGTGGAATGGTTTAATGGCATTAACTTGGAAGCAAGATTTTATGCCTTGTATTGTCTTGGAAAGGATATAACGTTTAATTAAAAGGCAACCCATTCCCATCTTACAGAATTCATAGAGCTGATAAACAGTAAATTATAGAACCTGTAACAGTGTTTCTTATACTGATATTGATAATCATCTCATGGAATCTCAGATATTCTCATTCCATAATTAATGTGACTTTTATTTAAGGGAATTATTTCTCTATAAACACTTTTGCAAGAATGTGTGCTTGTAAAACTCAGTTAAGAATACCTGTAAATACACAACCTTCTCACCAAAAGAAAACATTTGGTCTATATTTAGATTGCCATTTTATACTGTCCCTTTAGTTTTCTCTACAGCAGCTTGTCATAGTGACAACTCATAAGGGACTTACAAGGGACTTAAAAATACTTGTTGAATAAATACTTGTTTCCCTGAAACACATCTATATTTTTACTTTAAGAAATTAACTTGGATTTTATTGAAGTGAAATCTACCATGAATCTCCATAGTAAGGCATGTTTTTATAGTCATTGAATGAAAAATGATTGCTTGAGTCATTTTTTGGAAATATAGTCTTTCTTTCCTAGCCAGTGCTCATATACTAAGATCTACAAAGTACCCTTGGAGATATATCCTCCAGTTGAACCAAGAGAAGTCATGTTACATTCTACAAAAAGGTAATTCATTTTGTTTTTAATCTTATATGTTCATGATCCAATTAAAAATAAAATCAAAATCAGAAATTATATCAGAGAACAATTTTTGTAATTTTATTTTTTCTTAAGGTTGAAGATGTTAAGGGGTAAAGATGAGGAAATAATGAGAGAAAGAAGAGATTCAGTTGTAAATAAATAAGAAAAACAAAATTGCATTTCCAGTAAGAGAGCAAAGAGAATAAGGATATTTACAAGAATTCTGTGCAAAGACTCAGATCTGAGTTCAAGTTCCAATTATGCTACCATCTTTGTGACCCTGAACAAGCTACTTTGTGGCAAAGTCCTTGCTTACCAAGACAATGCACTGACTGATCTCTTTTTTTTAAATATTTTTTTTAGTTGTAGTTGGACACAATACCTTTATTTTGTTTATTTATTTTTATGTAGTGCTGAGGATCGAACCCAGTGCCTCACATGTGCTAGGCGAGTGCTCTGCTGCTGGGCCACAACCCCAGCCCCGTCAGCTGATCTTTGAAGTCCCTTTTTGCTTTATAAAAATCCTATCCTTTTTCTGTCATAGTAGCTTTTTTATGTTTTTTTAATACATAACAGTAGAATATATTTTGACATATTATACATATATGGAGTACAACTTCCCATATATCTGGTTGTACATGACGTGGAATTACATTGGTCATGTATTCATATATGAATATATATGAACATAGAAAAGTAATGTCTGATTCATTCTACTAACTTTCCTACTCCCAACTCCTCTCCTTTCCCTTCATTCCCTTTAGTCTAATCCAAAGTATTCCTATTTTTCCATACCCACCCTTACTGTGAGTTAGCATCCGAATATCAGAGTTTTCATTTGGGGAGATTGGCTTATTTCACTATGCATGATAGTCTCCAATTCCATCCATTTACCAGCAAATGCCATAATTTTATTTCTCTTTATGGCTGAGTAATATCCCATTGTGTACATAAACCACGTTTTCTTTATCCATTCATCTGTTGAAGGGTACCTAGGCTGGTTCCATAGTTTAGCTATTGTAAATTGAGCTACTATAAACATTGATGTGGCCATGTTACTACGGTACGCTGATTTTAAGTACTTTGGGTGTACACCAAGGAGTGCGATAACTGGGTCAAATGGTGGTTCCATTTCAAATTTTCTGAGAAATCTCCATACTGCTTTCCAGATGCACCAATTTACAGTCCCACCAGCAATGTATGAGGGTATCTTTTTCCCCACATCCTCAACAACATTTATTGTTACTTGTATTCTTGATAATTTCCATTCTGACTGGAGTGAGATTACATCTCAGTATGGTTTTCATTTTGCATTTCTCTAACCACTAGCCACTAGAAATGTTGAACACTTCCTTTGCTCATTTATTGACTAAGGTTTTTTTGTGTGTGTGCGTGTGTGTGTGTGTGTTAAATTTTTTGAGTTATTTATATATCTTAGAGATTAATGGTCTATCTGAGGTGCAGGTGGCAAAGATTTTTCTCCCATTCTGTAGGCTCTCTCTTCCCATACTTTGTTTCCTTTGCTTGTTGATTCTTGATTTTACTGCTTGTACTTTCTTGTTAAGAAAGTTGGTTCCTAAGTTAACATGATGAAGATTTGAGACTATTCTTTCTTCTATTAGGTGCAGGGTCTCTGGTCTAAAGCCTATGTCCTTGATCCACTTTGAGTTGAGTCTTGTGCAGGGTAAGAGATGGGGATTCAATTTCATTTTGCTACATATGGATTTCCATCTTTCCCAGCACCATTTGTTAAAGAGGCTATCTTTTCTACAGGAAAAGAAGAATTCAAAAACTATCCCTGTTTGCCAATGACATGATTCTGTACTTAGAAGACCCAAAAAACTCCACAAGAAAACTTCTAGAGCTCCGAAGTAAATTCAGAAAGGTAGCAGAATATAAAAATAACACCCATATATCAACTATTGTCCTATATATAAATGATGAATCAACTGAAAAAGAAATTAGGAAAATTAACCAATTCACAATAGCCTCAAATAAAAAAATAAAATATTTGGGAATCAAATCTAACAAAAGAGGTGAAAGACCTCTATAATAAAAACTATAGAATATTAAAGAAAGAAATTGAATAAGACCTTAAAAAATGGAAAGATCTCCCGTGTTCTTGGATAGGCAGAAATAATATTGTCAAAATGGCCATATTACCAAAAGAACTAGAAATATTTTTTTAATATTTATTTTTTAGTTGTCATTGGACACATTATCTTTATTTATTTATTTATTTATTTATTTATTTTTATGTGGTGCTGAGGATCGAACCTAAGACCCTGCACGTGCTAGACAAGCGCTCTACCGCTGAGCCACAATCCCAGCCCAAAGAGCTAGAAAGATTTAATGCAATTCTTACTAAAATTCCAATGATGTTCTTCATAGAAATAGAAAAAATACTCATTAAATTTATTTGGAAAAGTAAAAGACCCAGAATAGCCAAAGCAATCTTTAGAAGAAAAGTGAAGCAGGAAGCATCACAATACCAGATCTTAAATTATACTACAGGGCTGTAGTAACAAAAATGGCATGGTATTGGCACCAAAACAGACAGGTAGACTCATGGTACAGAATAGAAGGCACAGAGACAAAACCATATAAACACAATTGTCTCATACTAGACAAAGGCACCGTAAACATACATTGTCATAGTTCTTAAATCCACTGAGGACAAGGACGATGCATGTGGGCATACAGGAAGAATGAATAAACCAAACAGGCTGACCATCCTCTGTTATTTCTATCATATTTTCAAAATGATTTATTTATCTCAGCTTCTTTGATTCTGATACCTGGGCAGATTCTAAGAATATAATTTTTTTGTATTTCTTCAGATAACCCTGTTACTGGCATATTACTTTTTGAGGAGATTAACAGAAAAAAAAAAACCCAAACAGTGGTTCATGTTCCTTTACATAAAATAAGTGACAATGGACAAATAGACTGACTATCTGCAGATACTTTACTCAGTCTTACCTCCTTCAGGAAACACAAGTATTTCAATAATGATACTGTCACCACTCACAGATACTATTTATTTTTATATGGTGCGGAGGATGGAACCCAGTGCCTCACACATGCCAGGCAAGCGCTAAACCACTGAGCCACAACCCCAGCTCCTAGTCCAAGTTTTATTCAGGAGTAAGAGAAGGATTTATCCCAGGGAAGAGAACTAGCCATTTGGAGAATAAAATGGTTAGTTGGTTTCATTGGTACACCCTGAGTCTTGCTTTCAGCATGTGTGTGAAAACAGTCTTTTTAAAAATTGATCATGACTACATATAACCATAAAGTTCTAATAAAAGAAAAAAGAAAAAAACACATTAAAAAGTCTATTTCCTTGTAAAAAATCCATCTATTCTTTGTGACTCTTTAGGAAAGATATAGTGACTCTTGGTAATAGTAATAGTCAGCAGGTGACTGTCATTTAGCTTACTTTTTGGGAACATACCCAACTTGTAGAAGTAATTTTAGCATTTCAAAATGGCAAATCATATTGGTTGTCTTTTACCAAAATATTCTCTCATACTTCTATTCTTAAATTCATTTAAAGATAAATAAAGAAATGAACATAAAAATAAGATAAATAAAATTGGTCATGAACCAGTATAGGGTGGGTTTTGAATCACATAAATATGCCATTTCTCAGTATCTCCAAAAGCTTGGCTAAGAATTGCCCAACCTACAGCTAAAGGGAAGAAAGAAAGACAATATATAAAACTTCCCAATCCCCCTAAAGAGTGTGACTTTTGCCAGGCGCAGTGGAGCACGTCCAGGAGGCTGAGGTGGAGGATCATGAGTTCAAAGCCTGCTTCAGCATCTTAATGAGGCCCTAAGCAACTCTGCAAGACTCTGTCTCTAAATAAAATACAAAAATGGGCTGGGGATGTGGCTCGGTGGTTAAGCACCCCTGGCTTCAATTCCCTGTTACCAAAAAAAAAAAAAAAAGTGACTTTAGTGACATAACTTTGATAACTTTGGCATGAGATCTAAGCTTTGCTCTCCAGATCTCTAGATCTCAGATGCATATCTAGATTCTTTTCATCCCACTTTGATTCCAGGCAGACCCACAGTTCTACTATTTGGTATCAAGCATGATACTAAGATTTAAAAGATTCATCTTCTGTTGTTTTCATTTTCATATGGTTTCCTAACTGGGCAGTCATGAGCAAGAGGATGAGAACTGATTCTTATGGGACAACAGATCCTTCTTTGGTAGTTTTACTTGTTTTGGACAGAACAGTTATTTTGTTTTTGTTAGAAAATTCTAAATTCAAAAGTTTAGCTTCTTGGGTCATCCACCAGATGGTGCTGTGGGATTGCAACAGGGAGTACACACCTTAGGAAAAAGGAGCTCAAAGAAGCCGGCCTGCTGTCAGTTCATGGTTAAGGGATGTCACCAGTGCTATAGTGCATGTACTTCATAACTGCGACATAAATATAAATTAAGTCTCCATTTAATTGTTTTAAGTTTTGTTTAGTGTTTGTTTTTTTAACTTTCTTCAGAGACTCAGAACTATGGTCTTCCTATATCCATATAATTCTATAAACTGGGGCCTCTTACAGACTAAATCCAGAGAAAACATTCAAACCTTCTTGGACTGCTACACACTTGGAGTAGTATTAGAAGAATATGGATTTCCTCATTGACAGCAATTACAGAGGAAAGCTGTATTAGTCACTAGGTAAACTCAAAACATTCTTACTGGAAATTGCCTTTACAACAGAAAGGGCCTTTTATAAAATGAAGAGTTCACAAAAGGGTCCTAGCTAAGATGGGGGAAAAAATGACAATTGTCTGATTTGCATGCACTAATGTGAAAGGTGAATTAAGCACATGGGAGACAGTGGGAACATTGAGGATTACTAGCAGGATGCCTGGTCTCCTCTGCCCACCTCCACTTCCTGTCAGTCATACTCTCGGCCTCATCCCTGCCATCTGGCTCCTGGCTTCACTAGTCCACCAAAATTCTGCTTCCCAAGGTGAATTTAATTTCAGGACTGAATTGCATTTGCCATCTAAATTTCCCTAATGTCTTCTCTGGGAGAAACTTGCCATTCCTTGTTCTTGGGAAGCACTCATCTTCTGATTTCCTTCTCTTCTGCTCCTGACTACTCTGGAGCATCATACTATCTTTGACTTCTCCCATTCCCTAAAATTCTCAGCCTTCTTCTTTCTAGATTCCTTTTTTTTTTTTTTTTTTTAGATTCCTTCTTTGGTGATCTCATTAACTCTTATATTCTAGCTTTTACAAACCTGCACTGAAGGTGTTCTTTTTCTCTCTCCCTGGATCCCTCCCCTCTTTACCTTTTTTTCTTCCTCTGTCTCCCTACTCTCAAGACCCGCTCCTTGGGCTTCTCTTGTCTGCCATTTTTACCTAGATGGACCAAATTCACTAGGTAATTTTATAACATCATCTTTATGGTTTCATTATTTTTAATCAAGGATTTAGAACATTTTTTCTAATGTTTGTAATGTTCATTGTAAAATTTTTAGAAAATTTAAAAAGTACTAAAAAGAAATAAAAATTGCACAAAATCTTACTATCTACGGACAACCACTATTCATAATTTAGAATGTGTCTTTCAACCTTCACCCCAAAACTTACCTGGGGTCACACTAATCATACTGCTTCAGATCCTGCTTTCTGTACTTAATAGCATTAAGAATATTTTCCGCACATCATCCCTTACTCTTCAAAATAGTCTTAATTAATGCATAATAATACATGATATGGATCCAGCTGAATGATTTTCCATTTATAAATATTGAATTAATTTTATTTGTCCTGTTATATAAATAATATGACAATGATCTGTATTGCTTAATCTTTGTGCATGTCCTAATTACTTCCTCAGAAGTGACACTGTTGATTTGAACATGTCTTCATTGATGCAAACTGTCAAATTGCTCTGAAAAATGCTTGAATTTATACTTTTTATCAGCAGTGTTCAAATGTTAATTACTACTCACATTTTGCCTTTTTTTCAATGTTTGAAATTTGAAAATAAAATATGGTGTTAATTATAATTTATGTGTCTTTGATACTGAGACTAAATTTTTTTCCCCCCAAATGTTTCTTAGTGCCTTGTAATGTTCTTTTGCTCAGGATCTGGAATTGGTCCTTCCTCATATTGGCTGGTTACCTTGAGAAAATACCTTACTTTTCTCCATTCCAAGGTTGTTGTTTTTTTTTTCCTGTAAAAAAGGAATAGGCTGGGGATATAGCTCAGGTGGTAGAGTGCTTGCCTCACATGCCCAAGGCCTTGAGTTCAGAGCTAGCACCACACACACACAAAAAAAAAGTAATAGTGTTGTGACCTACCTTATTTATACTATTGTTGTTATGATTAAATGACTAAATGTGGACAAAATACTCTGAAAATGCCTGACATATGGTGAGTGTGCAATACATAGTAGCTATTTTATTTGCCCTATTTTTCCATTGTGTTGCTTGTCTTTTTCCTATTTTTGTTGAGAATTCCCATTTCTCTAGTGATACCACTCCAAATCATACAGCATAATAAAAATAGCTACAATTTATTACTTATTTACAATAAGTCAAACATTGAGATATTTGCATTGCAAACAATTCTCATGGAGTCCCTGAGAATATTTGATTTCTATTTCTACATCAACCTTCATGTCTAAATAATCATCAAAAACTTCAGCCTACAAATTTGGTCTAAACTTCCCTTCCCTAGATCCTTACATCTCACCCTCAACCTGCACAAAAACAAACTCAAAATGGATCAAAGATCAGTCAACAAATACATGAAAAAAAATGTTCAACGTCACTCGTAATTAGGGAAATGCAAATCAAAACTACTTAAATATTTCATCTCACTCTGGTCAGAATGGCAATTATCAAGAATATAAAGCAACAGTAAGTGTTGGTGAAGATGTGGGGAAAAAGGTGCACTCATACATTGCTGGTGGCACTGCAAATTGGTGCAACTACTCTGGAAAGCAGTATGGAGATTCCTTGGAAAACTTGGAATAGAAACACCATTTGACCCAGCCATCCCACTTCCTCGGTCTATACCCAAAGGACTTAAAATCAGCATACTATAGTGAAACAGTCATATCAATGTTCGCTATTATTCCCACTTTCACAATTAAAAAGTCGAGGTTTGAAGATGTGACAATCTGCCTAATATTATATAATGAAATGGTGGAAAAATTATTATTCTAACCCAGTCTTGCTTATCCCAACATTGATCTTATTTCATATATATATATATATATGCTAATGGCTGAAAGAAAAACTGAAAGCCCTGTTGGGGCTGTTTCTCAAAGCCCATAGATGACCTCACTCAAGAGTTCTCATGAATGCCTTCTCATAATCCACATGCCAGGATCCCTATAGATCCCTTTCATGCATCTCATCTCTGATATACTACTCAGGCTCCATGGGAGCTTTCTAAGTGAATGTGCTGCATGATTTTCTCTGCCTGTTTCACTTAAGCAAGAGAAGGGATCTGAAAGCACATGGATTCATTCTTCATGGCCATTATTCTCAGCAACCAACTATGACTCTTGATTGCCTCACCACTGTTACTTAAGAGCAATAACATGGTCCAGATAAATTCAGTGACTGGTGGCAAAGTTACTACACATCTATGTTTCCTGACATATTTTTTTTTCCTTTCATCCTGTTCTTTTCATGTTAGGAAAAGAGAAAAAAAAGCTTCTTGTTCAGAGGTCTTTCCAAATATAAATATAACAAGCCATTATTCTCTAGGCAGGATTAAAAGAAGTTGCTCTTTGCTGGAATCCTTTGCCATGCTGTTACTACACCATATTGTTCCTGTCTCTTCTGCCCACCCTTTGACCATTAACCATTCTTCATTATTTACCTTAGTGTGGTTTAATTAAAATGGAATGTTTTGTAGTTTTTTTTTCATCTATTTCTTTCCTCTTCACTTTGCCATGTTCTTTTGGCAAGCATTTACTGAACATCTACTGTGTGTCAAGCTCTGTATCAGCAGCTGATTCTCATTATTTCACTTCTGACAATCACAGTTACTTCCAAATGGATCTCCCTGCTTCAATTTTTTCCTTGAATTCTCCTAATTCAGCCTGTTGCCAAACCATTCTTTATAAAGCTTTGCTTTAACAAACAGCACATCTACCCATTTCTTCACAGAATTAAGTCACTATATATTAGCTCTTTTCTTTATGCCCTCTGGATACTTCTTAGACTTTGTTTTTTTTCTTCTTTCACATACATTCTGCAGTTTAGTATATTCTACTCATTTGCCCCCTAGCATGCCATATGTATTTCCACCACTGTGACTTAAGAGCTCTTTTAAAAAATTTCCAAATCCTATTCCATATTCACTTACTAAGTGGTTTGGAGCAAACTCCATTCCTGGGGTGGCAAAGGTTCCTTAACTAATAGGTTTTAGTTAAGGAGGAGAACTGACCTAATCTCATCTCTAAGAGGAGGCTAAATGTCCTAGAGTTAGGAATGAGAAACAATGCTAACCACATCTGTCCAGCAATGTCCAACTACATGAGGAACTTCAGGCCCTTAAACTACAGTATGGCTGGATAATGAGTTTCTTAAGCAACCTCGCTAAAGTCCCAGGATGAGAGATCCAATCAACTCTTCCATTCGCTCAATCAACAAAACAGTTTTTGTGCATCACCTGTGTACTAGGCATTGTGATGAGTACTTGGGAACAAGAATGAGTAAGAGAAATAGATTTCTGCCCTCATAGGAATTTTAGCCTCATAGCATATAAACAAGTGCCATGAGTAAATAAGATAATAAAAATATGGGTGTTAAGAAGAGAAATAAATTGTTATAATGCACCAGAGTAAGATGTGCTACTGGAAGTAGGAGGTACTATCAGTCAAAGGTCTCTTTATGAAAAATAAAAGTGACATTCCAGACTCCTGAATAGCAAGTACACAGGCTCAATACACATGCACATATACACACATGCACTTACACACACACACACACACACACACACACACACACACATCAACACCAATGCAGGCTGATAACTTCAGTGGCTTGGGTCTTATGTGTATTTTACTTGCCCACTGGGGACATGCATCCAGCTCATGCAATCATAACCAAAACAGCTTCCCTTTTGAGTATACACATAGTTTATGGTTTTAGTTATAGTTAAAATTTTTAGTTTGTGGATCTCTCAGTGACAAAGATTTAAATCCTACCTACATATTTTTTTCTACTTTGCTAGCAAAGTTATTTATTTCCAACTTAAATACATAATATTTCTAAAATACAATATAGCACTCTAGTGATACTCATAACTCTGCATTTTAAAAATAACTGCCTTTTACTTTTTAAAGATGGTATATAACAGCTCTCAACAAAATCTAGAAAATGCTTTCCTTACCTCGTTGATTAACTGGGTCTTTAGCTACATAGGCAACATAGTCTGTAGTATCCTATAAAAAAGGGGGGGGAAGATTACATTTTAATGGGAAACATTTTTTTTAAGAAATAAATTTTTTATTTTAGAGAAAAATAGATATAATAGCCTATTATTGTATAGATTATAGATTGATTTTAGGCATGTACTGTATGTGGAAAGGAAAAGAATATTGGACAATATAAGCAATTTGACATATTTATACAACATGAAGAAAAATGGACAAAATATATTCAAAGAAAAAAAGCTATTAAATTGTATGTCCTCTTCTATATCATGTGAAGAACACCATGACAGTTTTTCTACTTTATTTAAATGATATGCTGCATACATATATTTGAAGTGCCTGCACATCTAGATATAACTGCATCTGGACTCAACTTTTAGCTCATTGTTTATGGTTACATAAGGCCCATCATTAAACTTCAAAGTTCAACAGTGAAAAAAAAAAGGATTACATTTTAAGTTAATGAATTGTACCATCAAAAGATAAAGAGTACATTTAGGACATGATACTGAAGCAAGCACTTAAATATGAATGTTTTTATTTCAAGAAAAAAAAAGCATTGCAGGATGGACTACAATATATACTACACAATTTAACAATTATGGAGCCCATATTCTCTGTCCCTTGGGGAAAGAACTTGAAGATTAAAAATTTAGAGGCAGATTATGTCATTAAGAATAAAAAAAGAATTCAGATAGGTGCTATGTTAGGACATATTCATTGAAAATATCTGGGTGCTATAACTCCTATGTTGAAAATTGAAATATTAGGGATTATTCAATCACAAAGGTGTCATAAATGAGGATGTAGCATTGTGATTTCTCTGTTGTCCAAATAGATATGAAGCACATCAGAAAATAAACAGATTAAAAGACATGTTGAGTTTTGTGTCTGTTAGCTTGCATGTATGCAGTGCAAGCTAACTTAAGGAATAATAAAACAAAAATACAATATATTTATTTGATCAGTACATAGACAAAAATCTTTTTTAAAAAAAGAGAACGCATGAAAAACTTAAGTTCAAAAAGACATGTGCTACCAACTGTAAAAATAAACACACAGAAAAAGCTACTTCACAATTCCAGCTTTTACTGAAAACAGTAACCTGATGAATGGTAAGATTTTAATAATTAAAGATGCTTTTTGTTATCTCTATTCTTGGAAAAAAAATACGTACAATGCCCTTTGCAGATTAAAAGTATGACTCTCTAGAGGAAAGATGCAATCAACTGGCAGGAAATAAAAATCCATGTTTGTAATGCCCTCAAGGACAATCACTTAATAACTCACAGTAATTCATACAGGAAGTAGATAGCAGGGTCAGCATAACTCGTCTTGGGTTATTTTTAAAAATAACATACACCTAAATAAATTTCTCATGCAAAAAGAAAAAAAAGATTTGAAATATATTCTAAGTAAATGAGGTTGTATATATGAACTTTGTTTTATATTAACTTAGAAGAATAAAAACTGCTGAAGACACTCTCATTAAGTTGAAGAAGTGGCACGATGCCAGCAATGTTGTCTGGTGCAATTGATGGGAAAGAGGTCATGGGACCTCTCCAGACCTCAGTTTTCCTCATCTTCAAAACAGTCCTCAACATTCTAAGAACTTTAAAATCCTGTGAGCAAACATCTAGGAGAATTTGAAGAATGTTCAAAAGAATAACACAAATAGCACAGAAAATATTTTAAAATGGTGTATTTAATTTTTGTATTTAACTTTTGAGTCACTGGTAGCCAAAGCGAAGAAGAGTAATTCTGAATATTTTTTAATGGATTAAATGTAGAAAGCACATAAGGCTTAGAAGCATTTCCATTCAGAGCTGATAGAAGGAAAATAAACATTTTTTTAGAGGACAGAAAATATAAGAGTGAACAAAGGCCACAGGCAAGGAAGAATACTCAGTATTTTTGAAACTTGGAGAAAATCTGGTAGAAAGAAAATGGCTATGTTAGACCACAGGGACTTATAACTCAGCTTCCTACCTCTTGGACCCAGTTAGCTCTGAGAATCCTAAAACAATTATGGACATGTGTCAGTAATAGTTACCTTGTGACTATGTGCCAGGCACTGTGCTAGCATTTTACGTATCATTTCACTGAAGTTTTGCAACACTGTGAGGCAATAGGGATCATTCCCAATCTTACGGCCAAGGACCCTGAACCTTAGGTTAAATAAATCAAGTAACCTGATTCCAACACCTAGCACTACACCACACTGAGACATAAGGGTAAAACTTCAGTGGGGGTTTGTTAGTGCTGATGCTTAGGATGGATCCATATTACTATTTAAATCTGAATCAATAAGCTTTCTCTACAGCCACAGAGAGCATAAGGATTCCACTCAATTCAACAGGTACATGTTTTTTCACAGTGTGCTAGAGATTTTTTGCTGTTTGTTTTTGGTTCAGACAGTGCTTTGGTGAATTTAAAGAAGTAAAGAAGGGCTGGGGTTGTGGCTGAGTGGTAGAGCACTTGCCCAGCATATGTAAGGCACTGGGTTTAATTCTCAGTACCACATATAAATAAATAAATAAATTTAAGATCCATAAATAACTAAAAAATATACTTAAAAAAAGAACTAAAAAACAAAGGCACATAAAGAATAGATGAAAAGCCTTAAGATTCTGGAGAACAAGAACAGAAATCATGCAGGGCACACCTGAGTATAAATGAGGGTTTACACACTAATCCTAAAATGACAGCAACCCTTAAAACTTAAAAAGGGTATATTAGAGCAAACACTAATAGTTATTTTTCACATTACACTTACAGAACACAAGACACAAGAAAAGTATGAGTTCCTTCATGGATGACCAAGCTATAATAGGTAAAAGAAAGGAGCTCATGCTGGTGGTTTTCAGTTTGGATTCACTGAGCCATCTCTGTTGTACAACCCTTCATGTCACTCCTGAGGATAGATTAAAAAAAGGCTGGGTAAATCAAAGTCCAAAGCTACTTCTGGGCTCACATAGCAGCTGTGAAGCACCAGCCATCTTGCATGCCCTCTGTTTGCTAATAATTAGCCACCCATGGCGTCTGGCAGGGTGGTGGGGGGAGCTCTTAAAATTTGGTTCATTTATATTTGGTATCATCATGGAATTAATATAGTCATTTGAAAATAAATGCACCCAAAAGTAAGGAAGCAGTGAAGCCTAAAAGGAAAAATTGCATATCTAAAAAAATAATAAACAAATAAATAATAATCTTATAAAGGCTGTTTTTCTTTTATATGCTTCAAAGAAATTCGAAGGCAGATTGTCTTGGTTTATATGCTTAAATACTTTTGAGTCACTGGTAGCCAAAGCGAAGAAGAGTAATTCTGAATATTTTTTAATGGATTAATTTAAATGGCACTTAGCTATATACTTTACACAAAAGAACGTTACATAAACAATGAAGTGGAAGAACCTGCTCAAATACTTCAGTAACCAGTAAATCAATCAATGATCTACCTACAGTAACTTCCAGACTTTACATATCTATCACAGAGTTTAAACAAATTCAAAATATTGCAGTGATAACATCTGACAGATTTAGGTATTGTTTTATTTATTTATTTTTTAAAGAGAGAGTGATAGAGGGAGAGAGAGAGAGAGAGAGAATTTTTAATATTTATTTATTTTTTTTTTAGTTATCGGCAGACACAACATCTTTGTTTGTATGTGGTGCTGAGGATCGAACCCGGGCCGCACGCATGCCAGGCGAGCACGCTACCGCTTGAGCCACATCCCCTGCCCTGTTTTATTTTTTAACTATCCTTTCATAGCTATCTTGGGTTTCCAGGTTATATGGCTCATCATATATGACTCTAAGTTTTATTCCTCAGTTAAAAGCAAGAAACTGAGCTGGCACCTGTGTGTAATCCCAGCAGCTCAGGAGGCTGAGGCAGGAGGATAACCAGTTCAAACCCAGCCTCAGCAACTTATCGAGGCCCAAAGCAACTTAGCAAGACTGTCTCAAAACAAATAAAAAGAGCTTGGGATATGGCTCAGTGGTTAAGTGCCCCTGGCTTCAATCTCTGGTTTAAATAAAAAGAGAGGGGTAAGAAACTGAATGGAATGGATAAATAAAAATGAGCATTTAATTGGCTCATTTCTCAACGATATAATATTTAATAATACTATATTCTTACTCACCCAGAATGTATTATCTCCTCTGCAAAGTATTTGTTGTCTATTTGTGTTCTCCATTAGTTTTCTGGATGTTATCAATGTTCATTATTTAAGTAATACTTTTCCCTGTTTTAACCTTCCAAATGTTTACAGGTACAAGAAAATGGCCAATAATATCACAGGGGAGCAAATTTATTCTTCTGTTCTCTCAGTTTAAACATTTGTTTAAAGGTTTGTTCCTTGTTCAGTCACATACTCCATAACTTCAATGCCCCTATTCAAAGACTCCAGGTCCAGTAACAGTGCAAGAGGGAGTGAAGGAATGACACTCCAATCCACAAAGTAGGCTTGGAGAGAGAATTAAGCATAATTTGTAGGAAATGAGCCCCACATTGGTGTTTTTTTTTTTTTTTGTGTGTGTGTGTGTGTGTGTGTGTGGTGCTAGGGATTGAACCCAGGGCCTTGTGCATGTGAGGCAAGCACTCTACCAACTGAGCTATATCCCCAGCCCCACATGGTTTCTTGATAGAACATAATTATAAGTTCTCTGACCAGCTAAGGTTTTTCTCCATGGGTTTTTGCAAAACCATTCTAGATTAAGCCTTAGTTGATGGCCAGGATGGCAAATAGGCTTCACATATACCAAGTCCAGTTAATTAATAGCCTGCCTAGAACTTTGTGTTGAGAAGAATTCTGAGAGCGGATTGACAACACAAATAGACATACTTGCTTTTCATAGTCTTGGATGCTATCAACAAGAAGCTTACCAGATGACAACTTCATGGCTAATAACACAATGAAGTACTGTTAGCTCATCTACTAATCCAAATATTTTTATATTCTGTAACAGAAAATATTTTGCCCAAGCCAAATTTGTATTACTTGTTACATGTAGCTATTCAAAATATAATAAGATATTTGGAAAAGACATATAGTGACTGATAGGCTTTACAAGAAAGTTTTTTTAACTTGTAAAAATAACTTATGAAGCCATACTTACAGGATCCCCTCCAGAAGCAAATGAAATTGATTGCATATGATGATTTGCAATAATCTGAAAAACATAAACAAACATATATAATACTATAAATTATTATTCCTAGTTATGTATGTCTTACAGTAATGGACATACATGTATCCATTTTGTTTTTACCTTCTTAGCATTCCTTTGGAAACCACCCCACCATATTGCATAATAATCCATTTTTTATTGCTTTTTGGTACTGGGAATTGAACTCAAGACCTTGCATATGCTAAACACATGTTCTGCCACTGAACCACACAACCCCTCTCCCAAATAATCTGATTCAAACCATTAGAGTCAGGTGGTTTTGACATGCCCATCTCACTGCCCCTCCCTACCTAAATGAACAAAATTCAGGTATATCCAATCAGATATAGCAAAACCAATCAATGTTTTCTGGAAGGAACTGAGATGGATGATAAGAGAAAATGCGTCTCTCTCTACCATTAAGGACAGTGTAAGCCCAAAGTTTCTGGGGATCATCTTTTGCTGCCACATGGGAAAAGTCTGCTGGAGTCCAAAGTTTCCATCTGGAGAAAATCAGAGATAGAAAAAAGTCTGGTGGAAACATTTGTTCCATCACTTTAACCAATATATTTTCTCCCTTTAATTTATATTTTTGTTTCTATTTATTGTTTTTTGCATAGTTTGAATTTGGTTTCAGTCATTTACCATCAAGTGGATATGCACTAAGAACATTAAGACTGCCAGTAAGTCAAGTAAGACTCAACATGTAAACTGCATTAATTAGTCAAGAAGATTGTCTCTTTTACTTGAGATTCTAGTTTGTTTGCTGGTTTGGCAATCATAGTATAATAAATAACCAATTTGCAGAGATTATTTGTTATACAGGTTTAAAGTTTCATTAAAATACCAACTATACACTATTGACTAATCCTGTTTCAGAACTGAGTGACAGAATTAAAATTACATATATATGACCAATCAATTCTACTCCTACACATATATCCCAGAATTGAGTAAATATGTACAACAAAAGATAACCTCAAGAAAGATAATACATTCCCTGTTTAAAATAACTCTGAACTGGAAAAAATTCCAATGACGACCCCTATGATATTCAAACAACAGACTACTATTTAGCAATGATGTGTTTGTTAAACAAAAGAAGCCAAACACAAAGAATATATGCTGCATGATATAATTTATTTAAGTTCAAAACCAGGCAAAATTATCTTATTGTGTTTGCAGTCAGGACAGCGGCTATTTCTGAAGCACAGGAAGGGGGTAAAGTGATTTTACTGTGATGGTACAAATGATCTGGGTAGTGATTACACACATATGTTCATTTTGTGATAAATTCCATACATTATTTATTTGCTTTTCTATATATTTAAGTAAAACAAAATATTTGTTCTACATTAATATTTCTCTTATCAGCCATCTCAGTTCCTTCCAGAAATATACAATATACAAAGATCAATGTCATTATCATGTATCAACAATAGTTGATTAGACACTGTATCCACGGGGCAAAATGGGAGGAACATTTTAAAAAGGTATACTTAAGTATTAAACTAATAAGATTCTTGTAAATCTTTTTAGAAACTCTATTAAGAGTATAAGATTTGAATAAGTAGAAAGATACATATCACCTTATGGATGAAAAGATAACAAAGGTCAATTTTCTTCCCTTTAATTAAGCTATAAATTCCATCTAATTCTAATAAAAATGCTACCAATGTCATTAATAGAACTTCTCAAGCCTCTTCTAAATTAATATGGAAGAATAAATGTGGAAAAACAGCTAAATCAATTTTAAAATAATAAGTACACAAATTTTCCCTCATCAGATAGCAGATATAGTATAAAAAGACATACTCAGGCTGCTTCTAATATTCAAAGGAAGAATAAATGTGCAAGAAGAGCTAAGGCAATTTTTTAAAGAACAAAAACAAGATTATCCTTATCAGAAAGCAAGACTGCATTGCTGACGTATAAAAGTCAGGAAGAAAAAGAAAAAAACTTAAATTTGATTACATAAAGATTAAATTTAAAACTGTTTATACAAGACCCTTAAACAAGACAAACAAGAGTCACAGAAGGTACTTCTAAAATGAAAAAAGAGAGTATTCACATGCCGAATTTATAAGGAATTCTCAAAATTTAGTAAGAAAATAAAAGAAACCCCAAATAAGATCAGTTAATTCACAGAAGGAATACAAATGATGAATCATACTGAAAAATAACCAACTTCTAAGGTAAACTAATGCCATGAACAATAAGACGAGATACCACCATTAAGTTGATAAAATCTCAATATCAAGTGTGCAAAGGCTGTAGATAGTCTCAAACGAAGCTAGCTAAACTTAAATTTGTGGAGAAACTTCAGAGAGCAATTTGACATATTTAAAATGACATATACATACCCTACGATTCCACCTTTCCACTTCTAGGTATTTATTCTAGAAAAACATTGGCACATGTAGATGTTCATTTATCCTTTGTTTATAACATCAAAACACACACACACACACACACACACACACACACACACACATTATCCGTCCATGATAAGGTCAACTACAGTATATTTACATAAATGAGAAAAAAAAGCAAAAAGTTAAATCTTTATGATATTGTTTGAGGCTTATTTTCCCTTTAAATGGAAGACGGGTTAAAATACATACAAAAAATCGCAAAACCTCCTTTTTTTTTCTACAAGTTACATAGAGATTCATGTAAATACAAAATAAGTGTGTGTTGGGGGGAGGGGGGTTCTTAAAAAATAAGCACCAAATTGATAATCGTGGAAAGTCAGCTCCTGGGAAAAGATATAGAACCAAGCATTTCTTCACAATTTTTAAAGAAAATAGCGTTATTTGCGAATTTAACTTTTTTAAATAACAAAAATTTAAAAAGCAGCCTGGGTCATTTGTTAATATGTTGCCCAGTGGTTGCGGATATTGTCTGGCCTGGAGACGTGGATTCACAAGTTATTTGAGCAAGGATTAAAGGTAAACTAAAGGCTTGATGCCACTGCCAGGGAGAGGAAGAGGGAGGGAGTGGGATGGGAGTCTGAAGTGCTGCTACGGAGGCCACGTATTTTACAGTTCACATCATCATAAGCTGAAGTACTACGTGATGCTCTTGGATACAGTCTCAAGGCAGAGTTGAAACGGTCAAATCAAAACCCACCCAGCTGACATTCCCCGAGGAACGCGAGCGTCCCCCACCACACTCGCGCGCCGATC
The DNA here is from genome assembly GCF_964194105.1 of Spermophilus citellus. Lineage (NCBI taxonomy): Eukaryota > Metazoa > Chordata > Mammalia > Rodentia > Sciuridae > Spermophilus > Spermophilus citellus. The sequence goes on along the minus strand of NC_138185.1, from coordinate 130,658,872 downwards.
CTGCTTCGGCGTCGGGGCAACGCGCGTGCGCAAGAGATTACGCAAGCGCGCAGCGTTTGCGCACGCGCACAACCGCTTGTCCGCGCATCTCTTCTTTCGCCGAAAGCACTTTGCAGGAGACTGAGCGGTTTCAACAATGTCGGAAATGGCAGAGCTGTCCGAGCTGTATGAAGAGTGCAATGACCTACAGATGGATGTGATGCCTGGCGAGGGTGACCTTCCGCAGATGGAGGTAGGCAGCGGGAACCGGGAGCCATCCCTGAGCCCCTCCCGCAACGGGGCCCTGCCACAGCTCGAGGAGGAAGGCCCAATGGAGGCGGAGGAGGCCCAGCCAATGGCGGCGCCAAAGGGAAAACGCGGCCTGGCTAACCGGCCCAACCCTGGGGAACAGCCGGGCCAGATCGCGGGCCCAGACTTCGAGAGCGAGGATGAGGGCGAGGAATTTGATGACTGGGAGGACGACTACGACTATCCCGAAGAGGAGCAGCTGAGTGGTGCGGGCTACAGAGTGTCAGCCGCCCTTGAAGAAGCCAACAAGATGTTTCTGAGAACATCCCGAGCAAGGGAGGCAGCCCTGGATGGCGGGTTTCAGATGCATTATGAGAAGACCCCGTTTGATCAGTTAGCTTTTATCGAAGAGCTTTTTTCACTTATGGTGGTCAATCGTCTAACCGAAGAACTCGGTTGTGATGAGATTATTGATAGAGAGTAGTTTAATGCAGATAAGAGGAGGAAACTACTTGAGGAGAGACCCAACTTTCCGCTGTTCTTTGGGTTCATTCCAAATCGTTCTGTGGCAATGAAAAACTTGATTCGGGAAAAAAAAAAAAAATTGGTTTTTGTTTTTCAGAATACAGGACAATAGGACAGTGATTGCACAGTTGTGAAAAGACAAAGCATCATGAAAGAAAAGGAGTCTTAAGACTGTTGAAATCTGTTTTCCAAGAATGTCCTGAAACACCTATGGCTTTGACTTTGTTATTGATCAAGATTATTTTCCTTCCACTGGGGAAGATATCTAGTCTGTAAAGAAGGTTTTACAAGAGTGAATCATGACCAAGACAAACTGCCAATACAGGAGCCCACTGATACGAATTCTAAGAGGGGAAAAACAAAAAAAAAATACAAGTTATTTGGACTGAAAAACCTGTTGAGAAACTCAAAATTCTACTTCGTGATCTAGCCAAGTCATGGTTATCAAAGGCTAAATGTGGAGTGTAAGATGAATTGAGTATTCATTTACGAAAGGATAAGTGAATTAAAATATATGTATCACATATGCTATATCTTAAAATGTGTTTCCAAAAGCATCTGAAATTTTGTACGTGTATTTTGATCATTTATAAAACCGTGATCTATTAATTCAGGAAAATCTATTGACATGACTTTTAAAGTAAAAATGTCTTTTTACAAAGTTTCAAATTTTGACATTAAAATGTATGTGAAAGTACCAAAAAGACATTATTTCTAATACCCTTATATACTAGGGAAGTTTTGTTTTGCTTGCTGATTTTCGTTTAACTTAACAGGTGAAAGACTTTAGTTGAACTTGGTATTGTAACAACTGTTGGTGAAAATTGTCAAGTGAAAGGAAAGCCCTCTACTTTAAGAAGACTGTATGCACATTAATTATGCTGTCAACCTTTGAAGGTTTTAAACCTGCTCAGAAATTCACCTCAGTATCTGAAGTTTCCCTCTGTCTCCTCCTCTAATTAAACTTGTTATTCCTTATGCACCAGCATTGGAGATAATAAAATTTCTTGTTCTGTGTATTTTGTTTGGCTATTAGTATTGCATATGTACTTTGTACACTACTTTTTATTGTATGTATCACTACACCCACTTTGTGGTTTAAACAGCCAGTATTTTAAGAGGAAATTATCTATCTGCAAATTTACAAATTAATTTCTGGAAATAAAACAATTACTACCTATAAAATTTTGCCTACCTAAGGAAACCTGTCCTATCAATGAGTATGTTGCATGGTTATCAAAAGCCAGAAGTTCCATGCAAGTAAGTTGTCAGAAGGCTATGCCAAGCAATATGAGTATACCAGCAGGTCTTACCATGAACAATAAAAGGGTTCCAGAGATGGCAGTTAAATACAGATTCAGTGTAATAGGACCACTCATATCCTTACTTTATAGCCATCCTGTCTTTTGGTGTGGGGGAGTCCAATAAAATAGAGGACTGACAAGGATAATGAGATCAAACATTGGCTTGGTTGAAAGGGAAGGGAAAGATGGAGGAAAGACAGAAAAGAAGTAAATGTTGGTCCTTAATCCTACTGCCTCCCCAATACCTTGGGTCTTCCATTAATTTCTCATCTAACTTGTAGCTACAGTCAGATGAGTCTGGGACTTAGGGTGGAGGGATGCCAGTGTACAATAAACACGATAAGAGGCTCAAAAAAGAATCTACAAACAAGTTGAAATTGTTTCTGGGACTGAGTACAGAGCAAGGGATGGGGTGCAGGGAACTACTCCCTGTTGCTTTTTGGGGGGGAGGGGGGTTACTGGGGATTGAACTGGGGCATTCAACCACTGAGCCACATCCCCAGCCCTATTTTGTATTTTTAGATAGGATCTCACTGAGTTGCTTGGCACCTCGCACCTGCTGAGCCTGGCTTTGAACTCATAATCTTCCTGTCTCAGCCCCCAGAGCTGCTGGGATTATGGACATGTGCCAGGGCAACAGGCTTCCTTTTGCATTTGTAGGTTCATCTTTTTTTTTTTTTTTTTTAATTTTTTAGTTGTTGATAGACCTTTATTTATACGTGGTGCTGAGAATCGAACCCGGTTTATCTTGGGGAGAAAGACCTGGGCTCTGAAACTGACGGTTTGTTGCTCTTAAAAAGAACCAAGAACAGTAGCACAGGCCTGTAATCTCAGTGACTTCAGGAAACTGAGGACGAAGGATTCCAAATTAGAAACTAGCCTCAGCAACTAGTAAACTGTCCCAAAATGAAAAATACAACTGGGGATGTTGCTCTGGTAAGGTGCCCCTGGCTTCAATCCTCAGTAACACACAAGCTGAGACCACTGAAATAGTTGTTCATATTTACTGAAAATAAAAAGTTCTAATTTGTGTGTGTGTGTGTGTGTGTAAAGTTCGCAAAATGGAACCAGACTGCCTGATTCAAATTTGGGCTCCACTAAATTACTTCAGTAACAGTAAATTCAATCTCTCTGGTTGGGTCCTAAACTGAAAATAGTAATTGGATGTGCCTTACAAATTGTGAGGATTAAATGCATCTATATGTATGTATAAAATACACATACAAAAGATATATATTATATATGTGTATATATATATATGTATATATATATATAATACACATATATATCTTCATTTAGTGGAAACAAGAAGGGAGTTCTGGGGTATTCTGATTTTGCAAGGGGGAGGGGATTTGGGGTGAGATTAGAGAATTTAAAGGAGTTTAAACATACAGAGTGTGATTGGGGTTGTCTATTTTCCAGATTGTGTGTATGTGTGTCCCCATATGTATTATGTTTCCTTACATCAGATGTCCCACATTGGCTCACCCAGGTCTATTTTGTTTGGCTCATGCTAATAATTTAATGAAATACCAATATCTCAATTCAGAGGTAGCAGCTAAAAACACAGGTTTTCAATTTTTATTTTCCCCAAAGTGGGATATATGCCAGCCCTTAAATAGTCCTCTGTTGCAAAACACATCTGATTCACCTTTAGGAAAGGTGTTCTGTTTGCCAGGTTCTCCAGTGTCATCTCCCCATTATAGTGGCAAGTAGCACTCACCATTTATCATTATTCTTGCACCCCTATTTTTTTCTTGTGCCCGGACAGTTTGCATTGCCTGGCTGCCCTCTAGGTATTTGAAGTTGTTTCTTCTTGTAGAGACTAAATGATATATCTATTTCTCAATGACCTTTTTAAAAAAATCTGTTTATTACTCTTCTCAATTTAATAGCTATTAGAGTTAGTGACAGTTTTAGAAATGAATCAAGAATTGGTGGGAATGGGAACTACTGAGACTCACATTTTTGTTTAAGGTCCTAAAATATTATAGTATTTATAGTTTCACTTTTATTTATAGTTTCACTTTCCTCAGTTACGTTACTTGTGGTCAACTGCAGTCTGAAAATTTCTGGAAAATTCTAGAAATAAGTGATTCAAAATTTTACTGCACACCATTCTGATTAGCATGATGAGATTTCATGCTGTCCTGCTTGATCCCATACAGGACCTCAGTCATCCTTTACCCAGCATATCCACATTGTATACATTACCTGCCCCACAGTAACTTAGCCCTTTCATTATCAGTGAATCCACTATCATGGTATCTTGGTGCAAATAATCCTTCTTTTACTTAATGCCACAAACAAAATAGTAGTAAGATAGGCAATTTGGATATGCCAAAGAGAATTCATATAGTGCTTCCTTTAAGTGAAAAGTTGAAAGTCTTTGACTTAATAAATAAAGAAAAAATCCTATGCTGAGGTTGCTATGATCTACCTTAAGAACAAAACAGTATATATAGGCTTTGGTTTGCACTGGGGTTTCAGGCATGCACTGGGAGCTTGGAACTATCCCCCACAGATAAGGCAGAACTACTGTATTAAAGTATGTCAAGAAAGACTGTTGCTTGTCAGATGTGGTTGGCTCATGCCTGTAATCCCAACGGCTCAAGAGGCTGAGGCAGGAGGATTGAGAGTTCAAAGCCAGCCTCAGCAACATAGTGAGGCACTTACCAACTCAGGAAGACCCTGTCTCTAAATTTTTTCAAAAAAGGGCTGGGGATGTGGCTCAGTGGTTGAGTACAAAGGTGCAATCCCCTGGTACCAAAAACAAAAAATAAAGCCTGTTGCTTAAATTTTAAAACAAGGAATATATAAAACTCATATAACTTGCCTTTCCAAAATGTATTTTCTCACCGCCAAATATAGTAGTTGTTTAAACATTACACGTTTAATACAATTTTATTTTCTGCTTCTGAAGCACTATGAAACATCTTCTAGGAGTAAATGTTTATATTCTTAATGATCTCAGTGACTGAAGATAAATGGAGCCACCTAAACAATAGGTGTTATCATCTATCCATATATCCATAAACTTGAACCTCTTTATGTTTTCATTCCATAGTGTATCTTTAGAGGCTGAGAAGAGTGGGGAGGCATTAGCATTTCTTTTTATTTATTTATCTTAGAACTTCCAGGGAGAGCTTTCTTTAAAGATTTAATTAATAAATCCTTTTCTCATGCTACATTTATAAGGTCTCTCTTCTTTACTGCCTTCATTCCTTGAACATTTTAGTTGCCCTTCCCATGAGATACATAAAGTTTCTTGAATTGAAGCATTTATGTTGGTACATCTCTACCTTCTTCCACTAGTCATCTCCCAGCACTGCAGAATAACTCAATATCAGCCCCTGAGTCTTGAGATCATTGAGATCCTAACTTTGGTCCCCACTCCAGCAGCAGGCTGAACACAAACCCACTTAATGCTATTATTACCAGTGTAGAAAATATGTGAGCTATTCTCAGAGATACATCCTTGCTATAGTTACTGGTAGTAGAAGTTACCCATGCCCATTCTTCCTACCTTTGTTTGGACTGAAAAAAAATGATGGGCATGTAGTTATGCCACCTCTAACTGCTGTGAATTGAATAAGATAGTAAAGGAAAAGTAGAGGCTGAAAATAAACTATGCCCATCACATGAACAATAATTCTATTCTTCATAAATTCAATTCCTTTCAAGCACTATTCAAAGGGACATTTCTAAAAACTAATCATTCAATTCTGCATATAGGCTGTCACCATGATATTTCCAGCTTTTCCTGCTCTTCCTACCTTACAAAATTCTGAGGTAATTCAAGGGCTTCTAAATTCATATCATGACTAAAAGCATTGAGCCTCTATGGTTATCATGTACAAGGGTGAAAACTAAAACTAAATTCTATAGCCACAGAACTCTTGAGGTCAAAGCATATGAATAACTTAATGAATGTTTCATCTTCCACCCAGATGCTTTGCATCTTCCAGGTTGGTACAGGACAAAATGTTATGCTACCATTATACCAGTGGTATCACCTCTCTTGGACAATCAGTCAAGAACCAACTAGATGGGAATCTATTTTGAATTATTTCATATCAAGTATTTTCCTCTAAGATATTTTATATTAATGCATCAGCAATGCATTTTATTCCATTTTTTAGTTTAGAAAATAAAACAGCCCTCAAAAACATGTACTTATAAATTACTGACAATTTTATGATTTTGTGCATTATGCTTTTCCCAGTAAGTACTTAGTATATATATGAAAAAAGTCTCTGAGAAGGAATGAGTAAATAACAATACTAGATACCGTGTGACTGGCACTGTACTAAATGTTTACATCCATTACCTCATTTAATCCTCTAGCCCTGTGAGATATTGTTAAATTCATCCTCTCAGAAACCCTATGATAGTCCTGTAACCTCATTTTCTGTTCTCTTCACCTCTCTCCCAGATATCTCAGAAAGATTTCTCAATTTCCTTTCTCCTTCTTCACCGTACTTGGGAGTTAATATCTGACCATAATTGTGACTGGTAGTTATGAATACAATAGAATTAGAATTATTGTTAATAGAATAGAATTATGTAAAGGCAAAGTCATGAATTAATTTTAGACACATTTGGAAAAAAAACAGGATACACATTTCAAAGTCCTATCTAAATACCCAGAAATATACTCCAGAATTTTATATATATATATGTACACACATATATATATATGGATTTATATATATGTATATATATGGATTTATATATAAATAATTTAATAATGATAATTATTATAATTAGAAATTACTTAGAAATTTTCCATCATTTTGCTTAAATACACACACACACACACACACACACACGCACACACATATCCTCTATGATACGTACTGTGCTCTGCAGTTCACTGGTGAGGAAAACTGAAGCTCACAATGGAAGGATGACTTGCTAATAAATGGAAAAGCCATCATTTCACCCCCACATAATCTTAAACTTAGTGTTTTATCATTACCAGTGCACATTAAGCCTTCCACAAATCCTTGAGCACTCCATAGAGTAAAACCTTAAATATTAAGAACCTTGAACTGTGTACTATATACTAGATAACGGAGAAAAATCAAATACCAAAACATATAAACAACCTGATACAAGTAATTTAGCTTAAAAATTAAAACCAAGTCAAAAAGAATATCCTAGTGTAGGTACATAATTAGCCATACCGATATATCTTTTATATTTGCTTCAGCAAAGCTGTTCTATGAGAAATGAGGTTCATAATGAAAACTCGGGCATACTGTAGTATCATAAATTATCAAGAGAGAAAATAAGTTCACACAATAACATTGTAGAAAGCTTTCAACCACAGGAGTTGAAAGAAAATGTCTTTTGCTTAAATTTCTGTTAGCTACAACATTAACCCTGACATCACCCCTCTCCTTGGTCTGTTATCTGCACCCCAGTCCAATACATACTTCATTAATTCTGATAATGGAAATGCTTTCCCTTTAGGGAGAGCTGGTGGAGAATAATCAATGACCAAATGAAGGATATTAGTTAATAAATGGTATTTACTGTGTTCTTTGAACCTTAGTTCTTTATACAAAGCTGATTAGAAAAGAGCAAGTATGTAGGCAGTTAAATGCCTAAATGATGGCTTAGTAATACAATTATTCTAATTATTATATATAAATATACATAAATCTTGGGCAGATTTTTTTCCTTTATGCCTCATTAAATGATAGGCATACTCTGTTGGACACTTTATTTTCCTCTACCCCCAGTTCTCCAAAACAATAGATGACATATAAACTATAAATGATATTCATTGTCTCACCTGTTGGTTGTCAAGATTCATCAGTGTGAGGCTGCACGTTGAGATGGTCAGTTTTATATTCATTCCCGAAAACTGAAGGTTACTTTTGCCAAGAACTGTTGATAGGAATTTAACTGGGGGCTTTAAAAATAACAAAACAAAATTGTAAGTTATGGATTTTGTTATAGAATAAATGGTAATGTTTTTAAATGTTAAAAATGAGTCAAAGCCCATATTTTTCCTCTCTATTTCACTTTACACATATCAAATGAGATGAAATGACTTTTCATTATAACTTATACTAGGCCCTGTGGTCATAAAGCAGAGAAAGAAGTACCAATACAGGGTATGTCTTTGGGATGGGTTGGCCAATTTTCTCAAGCAGAAGTGCCATTTATGACCAGAAGTGCTGTATGACCTTGGAGAAATACCCTTTTTAAGCCTCAATATCCTTTTGTATAAAAAGTGAAAAAAAATAGAAGCTACACCTTATAAGAGCTGTTGTAGATTGAAATAGGTAATAAATGGAGAGCATTTAGCATAGTGCTTGGCTGCATGCATGAGCACTATTATTGCTATTGCTATTGTTCTTCCAACTCCAAGATCCCCAAAGATAGTTTGAAGGATTTACATACTCCGATGGAATTTTGGATTAAGTTTTGAAATCCTCTGCTGGAAAGTGGGCCAGTTGAAGATAGAAAAGAGTGATTGCCTCAACATATGGATCAATATATTTTTTTTTTTTTTAGTACCAAGGATTGAAATCAGGGGCACTTGACCACTGAGCCACATCTCCAGCCCCTTTTTCATATTTTATTTAGAGACAGGGTCTCGTTGAGTTGCTGAGACTGGCTTTGAACTCGTGATCCTCCTGCTTTAACCTCCCAAGCCACTGGGACTACAGGTGTGTGCTACCACACTGGGCTGGATCAATACCTTGAAGCAATCAATTAATACATACTTTGGTTTCTTCATAGTTTTTCTTGTATAGTTTTATTTGAATCCTTATGAAACCACACCAAACTGTTAAATATACATCATTGAAATTTGATGTAGTTTATTTTCAATTCCAAGTACATTCTAAAATATGGTGACAGTGTAACTAAGATACCCCAAAAAAACAAGCATCCTTCCATCATAAAGTTAACTCTTGGTTTTCTTTCTTTGCTCTTTGTATAGTGCTTGGCAAGATAAGCCATAAATCCAGGGATTTTGTGTTATCCAAAGTGATTATATTTGGGTTTTTGTTACCCAAAGTGATTATATTTGAGAGTGAACCACTTCCTTGCTTCTTCTGAGTTTCTTTTGCATGCTAGATGTTAAAAAATTTTTATTAAATTCAAATTAAATAATAATAATACTCTCTCATAATTGACAAGTACTTTGTTATTTACAAAAATCATTTATATATATTATCTTAATTTTGCCCTCCCATAACCTTAACCTTGAGAGAAATGCTCAAATGTATTTATTGGATAGAAGACAGAGCTGAGGACACAGCTCTGTGGCATAGCACTTGCCTAGTGCACATGAAGCCCTGGGTTCCACCCCTAGCATTACAAAAAAAAAAAAAAAAAAAAAGGAGTATAGGAGTCAAATTATTTCATTCCATTACTAGAAATTATTTATAAATAATTTAATAATAATAATAATAATAATCATTATTACTATAAATTATTTATAAATTTTCCAATAACCCATGGAAGAGAAAGCACATAGGTTTCAGGCAAATATAGCCGAATAGAAAACAAACAGGACTGGTGGTGGGCAACTTGGATTCACCTAGCCAGGGGACTTTAGGAAACTATTAAGTAGTTAAGGGAACTTAAGGGTGCTACTAACTAGCTGAGGGACCTTAGGAAACTCCCTGAACCTTTGTTTCTATACTTAGAAAACAGGAATCATAACATTTCTTCTGTCCTTCTACCTCTAGCCATGGGATTCTTGGAAGAATCAAATTCAGTAATAAAGTTCATGGAAAGGCACAATACCCAGGGAAATGCTAACAGATTATAGTGATTGTGACTACCATGTTTTAAATTAATTCTGGCAATTTTGCTACAGTGTTTCTGCTTTGATAAGAGGGGGGAAATTGTGCAGGTCCTGGCCTAGGGACAGGCAGCTACGGGAGTAGGAAGAGAAGGGAACAAAAAGGAGAGGCTGAGAAAGTGAGACTAGGATACTTCCCAACTTTCACAAAGAAAGTGGAGGCTGGCTGGGAGGGGTGATTTTTATCATATTTTATTTTTTTTAAGAGAGAGTGATAGAGGGAGAGAGAGAGAGACAGATAATTTTTTTAATATTTATTTTTTAGTTCTCGGTGGACACAACATCTTTGTATGTGGTGCTGAGGATCAAACCCGGGCCGCACGCATGCCAGGCGAGCGCGCTACCGCTTGAGCCACATCCCCAGCCCAATATCATATTTTATAAATGAGAAAACTTCTAAGATAGGGAGACCTATAAACTAATTAACTTATTGGTATTGACACCAGACTGACTCCATATCACAGTCGCTCAGGACACACCCCCCCACACACACACACACACTTTTTTGTTATTCATTGACTTTTAGACTTAGAAGCTCATCATATCACACAAATGGATAAGTACCTCAGCCCTCCAAATTTCCTATGGTGAAATACTCCACAGACCTAAAGGAATAAAACAGATCCTAAGCATATTTAGTTGACCTTAATAGTTTTTGACTCCCTAACCTGGGGAGATATGCAAGGCCAGAGAGGCAGAGAACACAGTGGTTAAGAACATGGATCCTGAATCCAGTCTGCCTGGGCTTAATCTGGCAACTCTGGGTCACTGGGCAAGTTACTTAACCTCTCTGAGTCTCAGGTTCCTCATCTGTAAAATGAGGATAAGAAATAGCACCTGTTTATGTTTTCTGTGATGATTCACAAAGTATAAAAACATAGTATACGTGCAAAACTAGGGACACAGCAAAAACAGCGCCAAGAGGAAAATTAAAGCTATAAACTTACATTGGAGGAGCAGGGGGAGGAAGACAAAGATATCAAATAAAAAAAACCTAACTTTACAATTTAAGAACTAGAAAAAAAGAACAAACTAAACCCCGAGCCAGCAGAAGGAAGAAAGTAATAAATATCAGAGCAGAGATGAAAAGAACTGGAGACTAGAAAAACAATACCACTGAGCCATACACTTAAAAATGGTTAAGATAAAAGATTTTGTTATATGTATTTTATCACAGTAAAAATTTTGGAAATGAAGAGCATTTCAAAAATGAAGTTCCAGGAAGACTCCCTTGTATATATTAAGAATGCTAGTTATCAAGGGGAATTAACTCAAGAATTTATTTTTCTTTATAGGTATACTTTCTGGAGAGATAATAACCGGGTTTGTTTTATTTGGGGGTACTCCTGAAACAAGAAAATCTTAAATGAATGAGCTTGTTTACTGAGATCATCCAGTTGAAGCAGAGATGAGGAGAAGGAAGAGTCTAGTGGCTACTTTGGAGCAAGGGGTTCTGTCAAAGAAGCCAATAATAGGGAGTCCTTTATAGAATTCCAGGGCCAATTTGTCAGGGGTTACCATGATGTATGGCTCCTTTGAGCCACTCTGGGATACTGGGTTCAGCCCTATGTAAAATGATGAAGAGTGATAACAAAAAAATAAGGCAGGGTGATATAGAAATAAATCACTCAGCTAGGAATCAGGAGACCCGGCTTTGAGAGGTAGCTCTGACCATAATTGTCCCAATCATCATCTCTTCTCTCAGACTCAATTTAGCAATTGGCAAAATGAGATCAATAAACATCCCTTTCCTCTTAAACAGTTCACAATTCTATGATTCATATACATATCTAAAAAAGAGACTTCACCTCTTTGTTAAATTAAGACTTTTCAAGGCAATTATGCATTTCAGGATTAACAGCTTAATAGCAATTATACTAGAAATAGAAATACATAGAAATAGAAAATATATAGAAATAGAAAGTCTCATATACGCCAGACACTGGTGGACACTCTGTAGGTATCACTTCACTTAATGTTTCCATGATCTTATAAAGTACTATTTTCTTTCATTTTACAGATAAGAAAACCAAGGATCCAAGAGGAAAATGACTTGTCCAAGATCATATAGTTCTTGGGTGGTACAGGCAGAATTTCAATCAGATCTGTCTAACATCAAAATTTTTGCTTTCTTTCAGCATGGTAATCTCCTTCTACCCATGTGTTATTAACTCATCTCTACCAGGAAGTATAAAATTCTAAAACATTTTTAAATGCATATGTGTATAAAATATTGAAATTGGAAGGCCCCAAACTGTCATGTGTTTGAATTCCCTAACTTCACAGTGTGTCAGAGAGAAGAGACATCATACTCTAAGGCAAGTGCAGACCCGCCAGGGAACCAGGGTGTCTGCCCTGAAACCCAGGCACTTCCTCCACTCTGCTAAGCAAGGTGTCACCATTTCAGACACTGTCCACTGAGCTTGAAAATTCTGAGGGACGAGAGCAACTTTGGGTGCAGCTTCTATATCGTGCCAATGAATAAGTCCAGGCTGGATCTTGGGTCACGTGGTGGAATGAACTAACAAAAATTTTGATACCTTCTTTGCTATAATTAGAGAAACGTAAAACAAAACACATCAATATTTACCTTTCGCTTTTTAGCAGCTCCATTTGTCCCAGGGACAGTTTCACACAGGCGACTTATTGCTTCCCTATAGAACAGAAACCATAGAAATACTTAGCATATCACCTACACACTGTAAGCATTCAAGAAACGCTAGCATTAACAGTGGGGCTGCCATAAATGACCTTCCCGTGGCCCCACAGGAGAAAATGCTGCGCTTAGTCTCATCTGCAGTTAGTTCAAACTCAGGGAGACCTAGCAATACCCTAATATTGAAAAACTGCTTTCCAACAAGGAGTCCTACTAATCATTTTGCTCATTAATTTTTTTCCTTGGATTTTCAGATTAGACTTTTTTGATTTTATTTATTTTTATTTATATATGACAGCAGAATACATTACAATTCTTGTTACAAATGTAGAGCACAATTTTCCATATCTCTGAATGCCAAATGCTTTCTTTGATATAAGGAGGCTGACTCATAGTGGGATAAGGAGAGGGAGCATGGGAGGAATAGACGAACTCTAGATAGGGCAGAGGGGTTGGAGGGGAAGGGAAGGGGCATAGAGTTAGAAATGATGGTGAAACATGATGATCATTATTATCCAAAGTACATGTATGTAGACACAAATTGGTGTGAATATACTTTGTATACAACCAGATTTGATTTTTTTGTTGTTGATTTTTTAACCAAAAAAGAGGGGCCAACCTTTGTCTTCTGGGAATACTTCACAATTTTTCCTTTAGCAAAATCCTCACTGTGGTTCATGGTTATTTCAGCACCAAAGACAATTAAAAACAAATAAATACAACACTAGAAGAAGTTTGAAAGGATAGGGAGAGCACTGGACTTCAAGGTGGGCTCAAATGGAGGCTTATTGACTAAGTAACTGCTACACACCATTGAGCTTTCATGTAATTTCACAGAAGAAAAAGAAAATCAATATCAAATTTCCTCCTTTGCTTATTTTTCTGCTCTTACTACATATTGCACTTCCTGAGAGAAAAGCACCACTAAAATAAGTAGTTGCTCCTTAATGGAAGTGGTGGAGGAGAAGGGCCCTCCTCTCCAGAAATGCAGTTATAACTAAAAGCTTTTGTGTCTGGGACGATGAACATTCATAACCGACCCTTCCTCACTCTGTGTAATATGAACCTGAGCCTTTTGCTTTCAACACACACATTTAACTTTTCACAAGGCAAATGGAATTCTCTATGTTCCTTCCTGGGTCTCCCCAGAGATCACTGTTTAAAGTAACAAATTGTATATGAAGATAATACAACATTGTATTTCAGTTTTTTTATAATATTTTCTGAGATAATTTTGATTTCCACAGAAAGAGGGGGCCATCAAAGAAAGGAATTCAGACCCATTACTAAGAAGCTACGGTTAGGATAGGTGATAGTACAGATCAGTGATCCAGAACACACTTTGGAAGGGCGAGCTGAACTCCCAAAGATTTCACACATCATTTCAGAATTATATGTTTTAGCCTAGGATCTCTTTTTTCCCTCTGAATAAATAAAACTCTTTTCCAAGGTATTATCTTGTCTGATTTTTGCATAATTACCTTCAACCAAAGAAGAGTATGGCTCCTTGGTTTAGCATATTTTCTCAGGATTTCATATATTGTTTCCTCTAGTATTCCAACCTCTGTTCTCTGAGTCAAACAGAAGGATCATGCAGAAGGTTGGCTTCGCTTGTTTGGTTGGTTGATTAATGTTCTGAGTCACCTTAGTGATTATTCAATAATTGATGAGACTCATATAATTGATCCAAATTGACTTCCAAAACTGCCAAAATAATTAGTCCAGGAACTCCACTGTATCCATAGTATTAAAACAGTATTATAAGAAAGGGCAGGACCTTTACTCCATAAGAATCAATCAGGGTGCTTTGTAAGTAGTTCAAAATAAAGTACAAAGAAAGGTGGACCCTGATGCTACCAAATATAATAAGTATTATTAGAATTATTTTTAGAAGAAGGTATTACTTTTATATAGTGCCTTATAGTTTTACAAAGTGCTTTCCCAGGTACTGGGTTTATTTGTTTGTTTGTTTTTAATTTCTCACACACCTACTGTCACTGTCTTCTAACAAAAGTAACATGGTAAATCTGACTTAAAGGGGACTCTTTAGCATGAGCACTCTCAAGGAAGGATGAATCTACCTGGCAGAGTGGGGACTGGAAATCCTAGAAAGAGAAGAGCAGAAGCATGAAGTATACAAGGGGAACAAATACTTTGACATTGCTAGAGAATAAAATGTGGTAAAGCAGGAGTGAATAAGAGATAAGAGATGAGATGAGAGTGGCAAATGTTTTTCTGTTAAGGACCCTATAGCAAATATTTTAGTCTTTGTTCTGTTCCAAATGCTCAACTCTGCCACTGTAGTGCAAAAAAACAGCCTTAGACAATATGCCAACAAATGAGCATAGTTGTGTTCCAGTACAACTTTATTTCTAGAAACAATCAGTTGGCGAGATCTGGCCCACAGACCATAGTTTGCTAATTCACACAGAAGGAGAGAGAAAAGTTCAATCTTAAAAAAGAGGAAACTGTTCTTATACATTATCATTTTAAAATTAGATTTAAAACAACTACATGATACTTCATTTACATTAGGAAAAAAAACAAATATGAAGTCCATTACCACTTCAGACATATTTATCCATTGCTAGGAGCCTAAATAGTATTAGCATAATCTTTCTAAAGAGTAATTTGATAAAGCATGACAAATATAAAAATTATCAAAGTGTTTGACAGGGCAAAAACTTACATTGAAAGAGTGTGTAAGTAAAAAGAACATTTATTTTAGAATAGAAAACCAACCCCAAAGCTTGTGATGTAGAGATAAAATATGCCAAATTAAATATTGTCGGGATGCTGAGAAAAAGAGGATCCACTGAGCCCATAAGTTCGAGGCCAGTCTGAGCAACATAGCAAGACCCTGTGGAAGGAAGGAAGGAAGGAAGGAAGGAAGGAAGGAAGGAAGGAAGGAAGGAAGGAAGGAAGGGAGGGAGGGAGGGAGGGAGGGGAAAGGAATTGAAACTGGGTTTCAAAGAACTTAAATTTTACTGCTTCCAAACAAGGCAGCTGATAGCGGAAGACACAGAATACAAATCCAGGTCTGACTTCAAAACTCTTACTCAGCCAGGGAGGAGCAACATGGCCAGGTGGATAGGAGGAGCCCCAGGCTGGGGTGGGGGTGGGGGGATATTGATTGTCCTCTTTTCCTCATGTCCCCTGTCCCCTACAGAGTGAGGGCTACCTTTTAGCCAACATTCACATCAATGTGGCTGAGATAAACTGCCAAGGGAAAAGGGCAAATGGGCTGGGATCAGCTCTGAAAAGGCTCTTGCTGAAGCCCCAACCTTTCCCAGCCTTTGCATTCTGTCCCCTGGCTGCTAGTGCCTTCTGGAAGAGGCACGTGAACACTCACACACTCACCCCAACTGAGGTGCCTGCAGCTTTACAGTGTGAAAATCTCTGGATATACAACTCTCCTCAAAAGAAAACAAGGGGAAAACATGTGCTTATGAACTTACTTTGAAAACGGAGAGGTTTTTATTTTGTTTTGGATTTGAAACTCTAAAATGAACCATGGGTTCCCTCCACCCCCTGTGTTTGTGCTACCTTTATTCGATTTCAAAGGGCCCACTTCCCACCGCACTGCCCCAAAAGCATTTGTAAACCACTGCTTAAAAATAACCTCTGAAACTCACTTTCTTTGCTGATATCAGTGTTAACAGATCTGGAAATCTCAGACATGGAAAACAGATATATCCCTGCATTTTGTTGCTTTTCTTTACAAAGATCTTTTCTTTCCCTGAGAGTGGGACCAAGAAATTAACTGTAATATTTTCAAGAACAAATAGTACTTTCAGAGTTTTTCTGGAGTCTCAGCCACACCCTCCAGCCTAATACACTGACTGTACAAATGCTATGGAAAAAGAAAACACAGTTGGGAGCCTGCAGTGGCGACTTCTCCCAGGGCCCAGGGTTCCCCGCCTTCCTGGCTGCCAGCAGTCTGCATTTCTGCGTAGGCCTTTCGGAGCTGTCTTGCCATGAGATCTTCTGCAGCTAGCAAACATTTGGCACTTGTCTTCTCTTAGAGGAGCAGAATTTTTGGAGTTTAAATGGCTGAAGATTTCTATCCTGGGAGCCTGTTCTAGAAAGAGAGAGAAACACCCCACAACACCAACAGTGGCCACTTTGTTTATTGTTTCACCACATGAGAAGGAAGGGGAGAAGTGGGCTGATGTAAGAGAAGGAGAATGCAGTTGAAGATTTGCTTTTAAGACTATAAAACCCTGCCTACGCCATAAGACCAAAAAAAGATATTTTGTCTGCCTTCACAAAGTCCAAACCAATCATCTAAACAAAGCCATCTTTCTTCACTAACCCCGGGCCCACTGCAGTACTTAAGTTATAATTTTTCTGTGTCTTTAACCCTTAAACAGTTAAGCTCCTTTGGCAGCAATGTTGCCTAACACCCCTCTCCTTTTCTTCCCCCCCAAGTTTGGAAGGCAATATCACAATCCAAGACAAAGTGGTACATTTAATGGGGGGAAGGGCTTCAGGGCAGTTTTTTCCCAGTGAAAATGCAGTTCTTCAATAAATAGAAAAGCCAGAAAATGTGTCACATGAAACCAGGCAAAGGGCTCCGCTGGAATGATTGCAGGCAATGTTCCTGCAATCCCCCACCCTGCACACACGCTCAGAGTCACAGCCACTGTCTCACATAACACACACGTTCACACACACAGTGAAGGAGTGGTTTCAGTTTTGTTGTGGCAATAGAAAAGAGAATAAAATTTTCTTACAACAAGAACCTTTCCAAACTGAAAAGATTCCGGCCACACTAATTTGCCTCTATTTTCCAAGGGACTTCCCTTTACTTCTCATCTCCAACATGATCCTTAAAGAAACCGGTTAACAATGTCTAAGGGTCAAGTTGTCACCTGAAAGTCTCAAATTGCCTTCATGTTGTGAATGAAGGGACTTGTGAGTCATTCAGACTCCACCTCGGTGTGGTATTATATTATTCCAATTGTTCTAGGGAAACCAGTGCCATCTTTTTCAAAATCTTTGCCTTCAGGACATCAAGTCTCAGTGATCTATGTGTTCAATTTTGTTCAGCTTGGTGAAATTAAAGACATCCAAGGACTTGTGAAAGCCCTTGGACACGATGTTTTAGAACATGAGCCTGCCAACATGGCGATAAGGCACAATGAACAGAGTCAATGTCCACAGACCAGTTAAAAATGGAAACTTCAGACTCCCTTTGTGCTGTTATCAAGGGGCATCACCCATTCACTCAAGGAGGGTACACCCAGCTCATAAATATATCCTTTCATTTTAGAAACATGCATCTCAGGTCCCAGGTGGTCAAACAAAACCTTTCAGTGCTGCCACAGCATTTACCCTCACACTGACTTAACCACCACTGTCCTCCTGAATTATATTGAAAATCTGATTCTAAAGTACATTTGCAATTCGACCCAGCTCAGCCACCATAGGACATAGGTTGTTCTGTCTACTCTGTTCTTCTGTCCTTTGGCTCTGATACAAATGTGGACCATTAATCACACTGGAATGAGGTGAAATGACCATCCTATTCCAAGTATCACTTCTCCCCTACAAGTCTCCCTAGTTAACAGAAAGTAAATGCTAATGTTCTCTATCTCACAATAATTTCCTACAATAGGATCATGTATTTCAATATTCAGACACTTACACCCACAAAATGTAGTCTGTAGCCTTTGTAAGTGGTTATGCCTTATGAAAATGACAAGAGTCATTTTCATACAAAATAAGAATAAATTTGTCAGTCCCAAACTCTGTTTTCCTTTACTTTGGGATAAGCTGGGCTTCTTTAAAACAACTCTGTTAGAGAGAAAACATTCAAAATATTATGAAGGTGTGGCTTTTAAAGAGTGCATCGACATGCAATGTGATCACTTTAAAGTCAAAGTTCTTTCATTTAAATTAAAAAAAAAACAGAACAGATCCAACTTGATCAACCACTTTTTATTCACTCCATTTCATTCTCAATGATATGTATCTGTTTACAAAAGCTTGGCCTTTTTTTTCAAAGAAGGAAGATTTGGCCCTGTTTAATATTTAAACCAATTTGCTGCAAAGGTGTTAATAACATTGCGTGAGACAGCAATTGTTGGAAAGAACAACTTTCGTCACATTTTTTTAAAAAAATAACTGGTTCTTTAAAAGGCCATTTGGCATATATGTTATCAATTTTATCTGAAAAGTTCATTTTTTAATGTGGGTGTGCACTCTTAAAGGAATCATTCCTGGGCTAGCCAGTTAAGTCCACGGTGGCAAATGACTGAAGGACAGTTGGACCTGCACATCTGTCAGGAATTTGCCAGCATAACCATTCAGGTAAGTGGCAAAAAACTTTCAAGTTCTCAATAATCAACTGGTAACTGTTTAAATGCAGATTTCCAGGGTTGTTTGTAGAGATTTTGATTCTCTAAGTCTGTAATGGGGCTAGGATCTTCAGTTTGACAAGCCTCTCAGCTGATCCTGAAGCAGAGTTGATGGTTCACATGGTTGATTCAAAAGTCTCTTGGACTCAGCTACATAGGGCAACTGGTTTTGTGTGCTACAGCTTTGACCAGATGGTTTCTGTAGTGGATGCTAAGAAATGAGGTTAACTGTTCCTAGAGGCTTGATCAGGAAGGCTACACTCCCTGTACATTTGATGATTTCCATTTGGGGGAAAACCTGTCTTCAACTTAGTCACTCTGTGCTGGAGTAGATATTTGGCAAATCCACTCCTCTCCCCCCTCTGCCTCCCTGCCTTGCCTGCTCTTGGGGAATGCTTTTACCAGCGGGCATCTGGCGGTCTTGAATTTCTTTGCTCCCAGTACATGCAGGTGGCAAGAGTGACCTGCATTCTATTTCCCATCTGGCAGTCTGGAGGCAGAGAGTCTGGGTCCATCTGAACCTCAGACTGCATTCCCACTCGAGGCAGTTGTTCTCAGTCTTGACTGCACATTGGAGAAACTCCAAGGAGCGTGTTAACAAGTACTGAAGACAGAGTCTTATCTCTAGAGATTCTGATTTAATTGGTACAGGATAGGACTTAGGGACTGGAAGTTTTAAAATCTCTCCCAAGTGTTTCCAGATGAGCTTAGGTTGAGAATCACTCTGCAAGTTTTTCTGAAAAGGACCAGATGGTAAATAATTTAAGATGGGCAGGCTATACAGTCTGTGTTGCAACTATTCAACTCTGCTACTATGGCTTGAAGAGCAGCTACAGTCTATGAATGAACAGGCACGATTGTGATGCCAGTAACACTTATGGACACTGAAATTTTAATTTTATATAATTTTCACATGTCACTATATCTTCTTTTTTTCCCCAACCACTTAGAAATATCAAAACTATTCCTGGACAGCAAGGTAACAAAAATCAAAATCAGGCCACTGGCTGAATTTGGCCTGCAGACTATGATTCTCTGAACATTATTATAGAGAAACAGGATCCAAAAGATCTTGGGCTGGCCCCAGTTGCTTCGTTTTCCTCTAGAGCAAGCTAGAGTTCAAATTCTAGCTGTGTCTTAAAGTCTCTGTGACCCTGAACAAGTTTTTAAAGCTTTCTAGGTCTCAATCCCTTAAATATATAAAGTAGGATAGTGTTTGAACAATGTTTCAGTAAATGCCAACCATTGCTATTGCTTTATCCTTCTAATGGCTTTCTGCTTTAACTGGATCAAATCTATTTTATACAGTACCCAGTACCAGCGAAGTATTCTATGTGATATAACTGGGATGCTGTAGGTAATACATTGGATAATAGTAAAAAGTATGTCTATTATACAAGTAGTACTTGATAGTACAATTTTCTATAAAGGCAGATTGCATGTATGATTTTCTTTAAGTCCCCAAGTAATCTCTCAGACTACTTTGGACATAAAATGTGTTCAATATATAAAAGTTTAGGTGTCCCCATGACATTGAAACAAAGTGTGGACCTTGTCTCCCTGTATAAACAAGACTCTCCCCACTCCTTCAAAGTGGAGGTACTCATTTCCTCAATTGCTGGAGTGGACTGCACACAACTGGGTTCCTTCCCCAGAAATTGTCCTCTCCCGAGAGAAGTCACCTTCCCCATGCATATGTCTCACCCTGAGAGGTAGCAGGCATCCAATAACTAGTCACTATGGGATTGGAGGGTCTTGTCCTCTTGCCTCAATTTGGAACAACTCTAAAGTGCTATCCTAACTCCAGAATTGCCCATGGTATCTGCAGAGACCTTTGTTGTGACTTCATTGATATTCAGCCTCTCCTTGTGTCCAGCCTGCTTCCCTCATTCCCTCAGCAGCTAACCTCAAGAGTACTCCAGGAAACCTTTTGCCCTAAACTCTCCATTTACCTAAGACTTGCCAATTAGTTGCTGCCAGAATTATATATCACCTTAGATTTGCATATCCACATAACTAGAGGACATCTTTTTTTTAATTTTTAAGAATCTGTGTTATCCAAAAGTCAACTCAAACTGTTTCAAGATATAGGAATTAGACCGGAAAGTATGCAACTTCTAGAAGATACATAGTCTCAACACCCCGACATATCATCACAGGTACTGACTTCCTTAATAAGGCTCCTAAAGCTCAAGAAATAAAACTAAGAATCAATAAGTGGGCTGGCATCAAATTAAAAAGCTTCTGCACAGCAAAGCAAACAAGTAAGAGTGTGAAGAGAGAAGTTACAAAATGGAAAAAATCTTTGCCAGCTACTCTTTCAACAGGGGATTAATATCCAGTATACATAAAGAACTCAAAAAACTTAACACCAAAACAAACAAACAAAAAACAAAAACCACCTAATCAACAAAGGGGCAAAAGAACTAAAAAAACATTTCTCAAAAGAATAAATATAAATGGTCAGCAAATGCATTAAGAAGGGTTCAATATCTTTAGCAATCATGGAAATACAAATCAAAACTACACTGAGATTTCATGTCACTCTAGTTAGAATGGCAGTCATCAAAAACACAAATAATAAATGCTGGTGAAAATGTGGGAGGAAAGGTACACTCATGCATTATTGGTGGAACTGCATCAATAGTATAACCACTTTGGAAAGCAGTATGAAGATTCCTCAAAAGATTAGGAATGAAACTACCACATCATGCAGCTATAAGTACTATTCCTTTGTATTTATCCGAAAAAACAAAAATAAGCATACTATAGTGATACACACATACCAATGTTTAGAGCAGTGCAATTACATGATCACCAAGTTATGGAAATAGTCAAGGTGCCTCTCAACAGATGAATGGATGAAGAAAATGTGGTTTATATACACAAAGGCGTTTTTCTCAGCCATAAAAAAAGAATGAAACTACTTCATTTTCAGGTAAATGGATGGAACTTGAGAACATTATGTTAAGAAACAGGCCAAATGCTAAGTGAAGTTAGCCAATCCCAAAAAACCAAACGCCAAATGTTTTCTTTGATATAAGGAGGCTGATTCATAGTGGGATAGGGAGAGGGAACATGGGAGGAAGGAATAGATAGGGCAGAGGGGTCATGGGGTAATTAATGATGATTGAATGTGATGATCATTATTATCCAAAGTATATGTATAAAGATACAAATTGGTATGAATATACTATGTATACAACCAGAGATATGAAAAATTGTGCTCTATATATGTAATAAGAATTATAATGCATCCCACTGTTATATGTAAATAAATAAATGACAATCCCATGCTTACAGAAAGCTAAAAAAAAAAAAGTAGGCCCAAATCTTCATCATGTCAGATTAGACTCTGACTTCCTTAACAAGACTCCTAAAGTGCACAAAAGAAAATTAAGAATAAATAAATAAGATGGATTCAAACTAAAAAGCTTCTTTTCACAAAACAAAACAAAACAAAACAAAAAACCAATGAGGTGAAGAGACAGACTATAGAATGGGAGCAAATTTTTACCACATGCACATAACATAGAGCACGAATCTCTAGGATATATAAAGAACTCAAAAAACTCAACACCAAAAAAAAAAAAATCATTAAATTAGCTAAGGAACTGAACAGACACTTCTCAGAAGATATAATGTCCTTTTCTCTACTAAGGGAATAAACAAAGTCCCTTAGTAGATAGCCCACTATCAACAAATGTATGAAAACATGTTCAACATCTCTAGTAATTAGAAAAATTCAAATAAAAACTACTCTAAAAATTTCATTTCTCTTCAGTCAGAATGGAAGTTATCAAGAATACAAACAACATTACTCCTCACACTTCAGATAGAGCCCTAATATCCAGAGTATACAAAGAACTCAAAAAATTAGACAATAAGAAAACAAATAACCCAATCAACAAATGGGCCAAAGACCTGAACAGACACTTCTCAGGGGAGGACATACAATCAATCAACAAGTACATGAAAAAATGCTCACCATCTCTAGTAGTCAGAGAAATGCAAATCAAAACCACCCTAAGATACCATCTCACTCCAGTAAGATTGGCAGCCATTATGAAGTCAAACAACAACAAGTGCTGGCGAGGATGTGGGGAAAAGGGTACTCTTGTACATTGCTGGTGGGCCTGCAAACTGGTGCGGCCAATTTGGAAAGCAGTATGGAGATTCCTGGGAAAGCTGGGAATGGAACCACCATTCGACCCAGCTATTGCCCTTCTCGGACTATTCCCTGGAGACCTTAAAAGAGCGCACTACAGGGATACTGCCACATCGATGTTCATAGCAGCACAATTCACAATAGCTAGACTGTGGAACCAACCCAGATGCCCTTCAATAGATGAATGGATAAAAAAAAAAATGTGGCATTTATACACCATGGAATATTACGCAGCACTAAAAAATGACAAAATCATGGAATTTGCAGGGAAATGGATGGCACTAGAGCAGATTATGCTTAGTGAAGCTAGCCAATCCCTAAAAAACAAATACCAAATGTCTTCTTTGATATAATGAGAACAACTAAGAACAGAGCAGGGAGGAAGAGCAGGAAGAAAAGATCAACATTAAACAGATACATTAGGTGGGAGGGAAAGGGAGAGAAAAGGGAAATTGCATGGTAATGGAGGGAGACCCTCATTGTTATACAAAATTTCACATAAGAGGTTGTGAGGGGAACGGGAAAATAAACAAGGAGAGAAATGAATTACAGTAGATGGGGTAGAGAGAGAAGATGGGAGGGGAGGGGAGGGGGGATAGTAGAGGATAGGAAAGGTAGCAGAATACAACAGTTACTAATAGGGCATTATGTAAAAATGTGGATGTGTAACCGATGTGATTCTGCAATCTGTATATGGGGTAAAATTGGGAGTTCATAACCAACTTGAATCTAATGTATGAAACATGATATGTCAAGAGCTTTGTAATGTCTTGAACAACCAATAAAAAAAAAGAATACAAACAACCATCAGTGCTGGTGAGGATGTGGGGGAAAAGGCACACTCACACATTGCTAGTGGGACTGCAAATTGGTGCAACCAATCTGGAAAGTATTATGGAGATTCCTTAAAAAATTTGGAATGGAACCACCATTTGACTCAGCTATCCCATTCCTTAGTCTATACCAAAAGGACTTAAAAACAGAATACTACAGGGACACAGCCACATCAATATTTATAGCAGCACAATTCACAATAGCCAAACTCTGGAACCAACCCTTCAATAAATGAATGAATAAAGAAACTGTGGTATATACATACAATGGAATATTACTCAGCATTAAAAGAGAATAAAATTATGGCATTTGCAGGTAAATGGATGGAGCTGGAGAATATTATGCTAAGTGGAGTAAGCCAAAACCAAAAAATCAGAGACCAAATGTTTTCTATGATAAGTGGATGCTAATCCATAATAGGGAGGTCATGGGATAGTGGAAGAACTTTGGCTGGGGCAAAGGGGAAGGGGGAGGGGGAGTGAGAGTAAGAAGATGGTGGAATGAGATGGACATTATTACCCTAGGTACATGTATGATTGCACAAACGGTGTGACCCTATTTTATGTACAAAAAAAGAAGTGAAATATTGTGCTCCATTTGTGTATAATGAATTGAAGAGTATTCTGCTATCATATATAACTGATTAGAACAAATAAATTTTAAAATTTTTTAAAAATAAAATTATAAAAAAAGAAACATATGCCAAATTCAGAAAATCAAATGTCAAAATTTCTTTCACATGCAGAAGCTAGAAAAAAAATGAGGAATTAAAAGAAAAGGAAATCTCCTGAAAATAGAAAGGAGAACAGCAGAGAAGAGAAAGGGGATTTAGGGAAAAGGATAAAGAATCAGAAGGAGGAACTACAGGATGACATTGACCAAACTATGCTAGGTATATGTATGAATATATCACAATAAATTCTACTTTTATGTATAATTATAATGCACCAATTAAAAATAAATAAATAGAAGAAAAATCAATAGAGTAGAAGAAGAGGATCAAGAGAGGGAGGTAGGAAAGGGGAAGGGAAATATTTGGGATTGAAATGGTGCCAGTTATGTTTTATGCATATGAATATGTCAAAATGAAGCCCACAATTATGTTTAACTATAATGCACTAATAAAAAAACCGTTAAAAATAAAGTAAAAAAATTCCTAACACAAAAAAATAATTAATGTTTGAAGAGATGGAAATGTTTATTATTTTGATTTGATGATTATACATTGCATAAATGTATCAAATTATCATAATATGTCCATGAAGATGTGAAAATACCATGCCTCAATTTAAAAATTTTTAGTTAAAAAAAAATCTATGTTATACAGACAACGGGGGAAAAAAGTCATTGTCAGAGAACGTCTCATAAGTGGCACAGGTAATCTGAATCAAAATAACCTGTCCCCTTATTATTCAAACATGTGCAAATACACATCTCCTCTGTGTTGCTCTTGTCAAGCCTTTGGTCATAGTGACAGAAAGCTGACTAAAACAGAACTATATCATTAATTTCTCTGTGTTCTTAGAGAGTAGAAGAATTAAAAATGGCTCTAGCATTCCCCTAGTATCCTGCTTTCCTTTCCTAAAAATAAAAACTTCAAGATGCTTTTGGGATTTTCTGGGGGGTGATTTGTTTAAAAAATAAAAGATTTCCATGTGATTTATGATCTAACTGGATACCTCATTTGGACACTTGATAGGCTGGTACCTGTGATTTTTCAAAGTGTGGTCCACATACCAGCTGCATCAGCATCACCTGAGAACTTAAACATGAATGTTCCTGATTCAAAACTTCCAGAGTAGAGTCCAACATTCTTCCTCAAGAGTCCTGCATACTAAAATGAGACTTTGTTTTTTCCCTTAGTAGAGAAAAGGACATTAAAGTATCCTGCCCTACACATTTGTTAGTTTCTTTATGAAGCCCTTTCAGAAAGAACTTACTAATGAGGAATCTGGCATTGAAACCCAGGCCAAATTCAAAACTGAGGATTAAACGTCTTCTTATTCTGTTACTTCTGGCTTTTAGCATTTCCCTAAGATTTGTTCCTTAAAATTCTCTCACTTTGAGGCATAGTGCAAAAGAGTGAGGCAGGTTTCTGGCTCTACTACTTTTGGACTTGCTAGGCGACCTTGATAAATTGAAGTTATTCAATTTATAACAGTTGAAGTTATTCCTTCATCTACAAATAAGTTGAAGTTCAGCTAGTTTCATGTGGATCAAGAAACTTCCTCTGAATCAACTTGGACCTCAAGGCTGTCTGAACCAAACTGAGTATCTTCAGTGATTTTATTTTTATTCTTTTGTGCATATACATTCTTTTGTATATATACATTGTGTATATATATATACATACAATGTATATATATATGTGTGTGTGTGTGTGTGTAGTGCCCATAGCCAAACACTGTATTGTGGAGCAAGTTACCTGATCCAATTGTCTATGAGCTTCTCATTCTGCAATTTGGCCAGCTTCAGAATTCCAGATCCCATGTTTTAGATTCTTTAGGTCTTTGCTTTTCTCTAACCAGCAGTAACCATGGAAACTTCAAAACCTCCAGGGTCATTTCCAAATATGTGATCTAGGTCTAAGAAACATTGAAACTTCTCCATTAATCAACA
This sequence comes from Spermophilus citellus, assembly GCF_964194105.1. NCBI lineage: Eukaryota > Metazoa > Chordata > Mammalia > Rodentia > Sciuridae > Spermophilus > Spermophilus citellus. Next base: position 130,632,345 of record NC_138185.1, on the reverse strand, counting down.
AATACTCATTGATCCAACTATGTTTCAGGCACTGTGGTTCTGAAACCTACCAGTCTCTGACTCAAACTTCCAAGGGAGAACCTTTAAGCCCAAAGACAAAGGATGCCCTTATGATTGTTTCATTGAAATAGGACCTTAGGGAACCAAATCCCTTCCAGGCCGTACACACTCTGGGGCACACTAAGCTTTCTCAGAAAGCTCTGACACAACTGTAGCATTGGTGATTCCAGGAACAGTGGTTCAAAAGGCCTGTTCTACTTGCACTGCAAAATGATTCAGATGAGGGGTTGGCCACTGACAAAATCAAAACTAGAAATTCAGCCTTAAGGAAGCCAAAAGGACCACAAAAGGAAAATAGTAGAATGCATTCTCATCTGGTTCTGCATGTTAAGGGAGGCCTGGGAAGACATCAATGGAGGGACCTGTTTCATTCAGCAATACTGTATAAGAATACTGGAGTCTCTTCCACGTGCATGGGCTTTAACATTCATGTGTTTTAACCTCTGAATTAATTTGTTTCCCTTCAAGCTCTTGAGGCCATCCACTGCCTATCCATGCATGGACTTGCACAGGTATATAACTCTCTGTCTTAGGTTGGCGAATGTGTGTATATAACCTGCTTGTGGTATGTGCTTGTAAGATAAAAATCTACAGATTTCTAGAGATGTACATGGATAAATCAGCAGCCCTGTTTTTAGCTGCAACATATTTTTAGAAACCACTCCATAAAGTGCATCATATTTTCCAAGGAAAAGATGCTATAATTGGGAGTTTCATTCCTGACCAAGGAGTCCCTCAACAAGTAAAATATAGATATACTTTAAATAGTTTGTCATGGAACAAAAACTATGACAATTTAATAAATTTCTAAAAATATTTAAAGCCATGCCCTAAGTCCTATAAAAGGGACATAAATATACACAGTACCTAGACATGGATTCTCAAAATTTCCAGAAATGTCCAACCACCACATAAAAATGCAGTGAAGTTGATGTATGTTCCAAAATTAATGCACTGCTATAATAACATTAAAAATTGAGTTAACTATTTTGCAAGCATGAGATTTTAGTGGAGCATTTAGGGATGATTTAAATAGTCTCAATTTTCTTTCTTTTATTTTTTTAAAGTGCCCAAAGAAATTATTGATATGATGTCTCATTTTCCCTTTGAGATGGAAATTATTTTTTACTACTTCTATTTTATAAGATTTTTATCTTCCTAGCATTTCCCCTCCTACTACTCCTCTTCCTTCCCCTCCCTTTCCCTTTCTTCCTACAGCTTGTCTCTTCCACCCTGCCCAGTATATGATCACCATGGAACTGCCATATTGCCACAATACAACGCCATCCTGGACAAAGGTGAATGGTTCAGAAATTGGCCCCAATCACTATAAGTAGCCTTCCTAAGAATTTGATAATTGGAACTCAGAGAGTCAGAGATGGGGGTGTGAGGAGGCCTCGGAAGCCCTGACCTTGGTCCTTATTTGCTTGATTGTTCACTGCTCTCGGGTTCCATGAGCTACCCCAATAACCTTTCGAAGAAATTTCTCCTGGGCAATCCTGGAGGTGCACACCTGTTAATTCTAGTGACTCAGGAGCCAAGGGCAGAAGGATCTCATGTTTAAGACCAGCCTTGGCAACTTAGCAAGACTCTGTCTCAAAATAAAAAGGGTCAGGAGTGTACCTAAGTGGTACAGCAATCCCCAGTAGCAAAATAAATAAATAAATAAATAAATAAAATAAATAAAAATAAAAATACATAAATAAATAAAAGAAACCTCTCTTTTTGCTTAAACTAGGCCATCATTTTTCTATTACTCGAAATCAAAAAGAATCAATAAATATATACCTATGGCAAATTATTCCTTTTACCTTAAAGCTGAGGTCAAAGAATTATTACTCAGACTTGATGCTTTAGAAAATGAGCACAAGAAATCGCAAAAACAGCTTATCAATTAATATGCACCACATGCTCCCATATGAGCTTGTAGATAGATGTGAGTAGAAAAACTATACCGCAAACTGTTACTATTGGTTATCTCAGTGTTTTGTCTGTTTTTCTTCTATTTTAATTCCATTTACTAACTTCCACAATAAACCAGATTTACTTTCCATAATCAGAAAAAAAAAGTGAAAAACTTTTAAGAATGAGATGACCCCAATAGGATTTACATTAGCAATGATGATGATCAGGGTGATGTTGTTATCATACTGAAAATAGTTTTTCCACTTTAATTTTAACTGTTATAGAAAAACAAGCTAGATATGTTAATGAGATGACATTTTGATATGTGCATACAGTAGGTAATATTTAAATCAGCTTAAACATATCTATTTCCTCAAGCATGTATCATTTCTTTATGGTAAAAAATTTTAAAATTCTTTCCTCTGAATCTTTGAGATGGAGAGTACATTATTGTTATCTATACTCACCCTACTGTGCAACAACAGCACACCAGAACTTCTTGCTCCTGTCTGACTATAACTATTGATCAATATACCCATTGATCAATCTTTCCCCACCCCTCCTTCCCTTCTCCCTACTCTGCTTTTCTTCTGGTAACCCCCATTCTACTCTCAACTTCTATGAGATTAGATTTTTCATATTCCATATGAGTGAGATCATGTGGTACTTGCATTTCTGTGGCTGGCTTATTTCATATAACCTAATGATCTCCAGTTCCATTCATGATGAGGCAAATGAAAGGATTTCATCCCTTTTATGACTGAATAGTATTTCATGGTATGTATGTACCACATTTACATTTGAAGTATAATTAAATACATTTCTTAATCTTACATCTGTTCATTCCAATAATCACTATGCCCCTGCCATGTGGAATACACTGAGTAGAGGACAAGGGTACAGTTGGTTTTCATACCTTCTCTCTGCACAGGACTCCATCATACTATAAAAATCTTTTCCAATTGATTGGAGACACCCTTTTTTTTTTTAGTTAGGTCTTTGAATACTTCTAAAAGAAATTTAATGGGCTATTTTATTTATCTCAAGTATTTGAGAATTGAGATCTTAGCCTTAAATAGATTGTGAGGAATTGGAGGGCAATGAAACTTGGCGGGGGGGAAGCAGTCACTGTCTGCATACTCACACATGTGCCACGTCAAACATCCAGCAAAGGCCTCTTGACATCTCAACGTGAGAAACTAAATGTATCCACTTACACCAGCGCTCACCTAGGAAATACTAATTATGAATGTTATGTTTCATTGCATGGCTTATTGTTCTAAAGGCTGATAAAGGTCATGAATCTGACCCTGGGACTCCAGATCCTTACTGCAGTCTTAATACTCTTTTCTGAGCAACAAACAATGGGACTTGTTTTAACCAGCCATGTACATTCCATCTTAGCCACAATGCCTGTTTCCAATCCTTAGTGTAGACTAGAACTTTATAACTCTTTCCTTTAATAACTGTTCCCCTGCCTGATAGGCTCATTCTTTTATCTCCACTCCAGTGGTTCTCATTTAACAAGTCATTTGAACTGCAACCCTAATCCTACTCCTAGGTTTCATCCTAAGTCAGCACAGAATCAATATACCATATGCTGTTCAACTACTCCAAGGTTTAGGCAGAGATATACACACTAAACAATCCTGATCCTGTAACACTCAGGAAGTTTAGATAAATGCCAGGCTGTTTTCAAACAAATGGGTATCTTAATGTAATCACCTCCACACAGATATTTGACCTCTACAGAATACCTGTCTTCCTAATGTTCACAATTCATAAAAGCCACATGCACCAGACCTTATGGAAATGTTCAGCTGTACCTTGGATCTGCTTTGCATCAAAAGGTTATTCTCTCTCTCTCTCTCTCTCTCTCTCTCTCTCTCTCTCTCTCTCTCTCTCACACACACACACACACACGAGAGAGAGAGAGAGAGAGAGAGAGAGAGAGAGAGAGAGAGACTCTGAAAAGCTACCTTTAATGTCCTGTTGAAGCTAAAGAATCAAAAATTTCAAGTTAGTGAATTGAATTTTCAGAACCATTGCTCAGGAGCAATAACATTACATACAAACAGGAAATTAGTCCAATTATAATATCTTCTGAATTATGATCTCTGCTTCATTGTTGCCTTACCTAGTACCAAATCACCCAAACAGCCTACTTACTGTCTATAGCAGCAGTTCCAAAAAAAACAACACTACTCAAGAGATTTTTCCCCCCATGGCATAATGGGGCAGATAAACCACAATGTGCAGCCTGAGATGATCAGCTAGAGAAAATGAATTTTAAGACAGAACCCCAAAAGGGAGCATTCACTACTTATTCTCTGGAAGCTCCCCATTTTCCTTCACAGAACCCCAGGGATGGCAAGTATGCAAATAAAGCAAAGCCACTGTGAGCCACTTGTGCCTAGCTGCCCTTGGAGCCAGTGCTGCATGCCTTGCATTTAAGCCTGGCTGATTTTATTACCAAATAAATATGAGTTACAAAGGCACCAAATACTGAAAGAGGACAAAGGAGTAAAGTGAGGGTCTGGAGTTTCCTTTGCTAACAGTTGGCCCTGCACCTTGGGGTAGAATATGCACTGTGGTGATGTGGTGATGGATTACATATTTCCTCTACGATTCTTTGGGCATCAAAATATGAGGTTCTGTTCTTCAGGTTGGAAGTCAAGCTTCATCACACCGCTTCATTTACTGGGTTTACCCTGATGTGTCTATTCCTCCTTCAGTGTCTAAGACAGGTCCCCCCTGGACATACCAAGGAGGCATCTTTTCATGATGTGGTGGGTTACTCAAGGGAGGGAAGCTGGGCTTTAGGTTTCAACCACCTGATTTTGTGTGTGTATGTGTGTTTGTGTGTGTGTGTGTGTGTGTGTTTCTCAACTTGGATCAAATGAGGGCTGTTTTTTTTCTTTAATTTTGCTTTTAAAATCACAAGGACAGTCTTCCAGGAGAAAGCAATGTCTCTATCATCTTCAGCATGTCTTCTACTTGTCTACCTTCTCATTTTCCTGGCGGTCCACCTGAAGTCAATGTAGAGAAATGTGATGAGAGGTTTGAATGGGGTGTAATCTGGGGAACTACTGAGAAAGTAAATGGCCTCTTGTCCTTTTCTTTTTCTTTGCTCTCATGTGAGTACCTTCTGTGTTCTGATTCCTATGGATTCACCACTTAGACAACTGGCAAAAAGTTCATCATAAAGACAGGAATTCTGCTCCATCTCTCTCCTGTTTCAGATGGGGATCCTCTTTGTACATCTTAACTGTGGCTCCTCTTCATTACCAGGATGTCACGTTGTTGTCTATTATATGCAACCTAGAAATGGTGAGACATTTACTATGGGAGGGACATCAGCCCCCATTTGTTTGTACCCATAATGGAGACTTTCAGCTACACTAATTTATCAGCACTCACATCTGAATTATCATGTTTGATAGAAAATGTGTGAAGATAGCTGTGTGTGATCACACAAAATAAAATTCTTTCTTTCGAAATTATAACTGACTCACTGAAAATTTTGTCTTGTACTGAACAGGACAATGTGGTAAACGAGAAAACTTTGAGAACAGATAAAATTTTAAATAAAAAAGTTTGAAACTTGATTTAACAATATGTTTAAATGATAACATCCATGAAAATCATAATAAAGTAAATTAAATATTTGTTGAATGTCAAAACATATACAGGTTAAAGAAGTAGAACAAGGGGAAAGAAGGAAAAGTTAAAAGAAAATGAAAAAGATTAAATATTTGGGAAGTAAGGTGGGAAATAGAGTCTGTAGGGAAAGTGAACCATTTTTTTTAACCTGATCACATATGAACAATGAAGCCATCTGCTCAGAGGCAGCAACTTTCATGGCTTTGAGATAGGCACATTACTAAATGCACCAGTCTGACATCAAGGTGAGAGGAGCCTGATGAATCCCAGTGAATGGGTTCAGGAAGCTGGAAAGGGGAAGCTTAGTACAAGATTCTGAAGTAAGGTGAATGACGGTTGGCCTTTCATATGGAAATCGGCCTCAAGATTTCAAGCCCCAAATGGGCCAAGGACCTGAACAGACACTTCTCAGAAGATGATATACAATCAATCAACAAATACATGAAAAAATGTTCATCATCATTGCTAGCAATTAGAGAAATGCAAATCATAAGATTTCATCTCACTTCAGTCAGAATGGCAGCTATTATGAATACAAACAACAATAAGTGTTGGCGAGGATGCGGAATAAAAGGTACACTCACACACTGCTGGTGGGACTGCAAATTGGTGCAGCCAATATGGAAAGCAGTATGGAGATTTCTTGGAAAATTGGGAATGGAATCACCATTTGACCCAGCTATCCCTCTCCTTGGTCTATACCCAAAGGACTTAAAAACAGCATATTACAAGGACACAGCCACATCAATGTTTATAGCAGCACAATTCACAATAGCTAAATTGTGGAACCAACCTAGATGCCCTTCAGTAGATGAATGAATAAAAAAAAATGTGGCTTTTATACACAATGGAATATTACTCAGCAATAAAAGAAAATAAAATCATGGCATTCACAGGTAAATGGATAGAGTTGGAGGAGATAATGCTAAGTGAAGTTAGCCAGTCCCAAAAAACCAAATGCTGAATATTTTCTCTGATATGAGGATGCTGAATCATAGTGGGGTGGGAGCAGGGAGCATGGGAGGAATAGATGAACTCTAGATAGGGCAGAAGGGAGGGAAGGGAAGGGAAGGGGTATGGGGTTAGAAATGATGGTGGAATGTGATGGTCATCATTATCCAAAGTACATGTATGAAGACATGAACTGATGTGAATATACTTTGTATACAACCAGAGAAATGAAAAATTGTGCTCTATATGTATAATATGAATTGTAATACATTCCACTGTCATATATAAATTTTTAAAAATTAATTTAAAAAATTTCAAGCCCCATAGCAGATGAAATCCCCAGGCTACCAAAGAGTATCTTAAAACTCAGACCTCCCCTCCAATCAATCTCTCCCTCTCCTGGGCTAAGATTCATTGAATGTTTTTTTTTTTTTTTAATCCATTCTTGGGAGAAGGTGCATACTCCTTCATACTTCTACCAAACTACATGCCAAAATGTTGATGCTGGGAACAGATAATGTCCATAGCCATTTTCCTCTGTCTTGAGCTCTCTTATCCCAAATACTCCTGTGGCTAAATCTCTCACTTTACTAAGGTTTTAGCTCAAATTTCTTCTCTTCAGAGAGGCCTCCTCACTACCAAATCTGAAAAAGACCACCACCCTCAAGCTTCTATAAATCTGCCCAAAACATAATCTCTTATGTCTGTATCACATATAGACATATCTATAAAGAATAATATCCAAAGGCAAAGCCAGACTTTCTCCTTTGGGTGTGTACATTAGTGAGAAGCTGAATCTTCATAGCAGAGGGAATAAGTCAGTTTTTTAATATTTTCTAAATAAGAAAGTATAGACACATAGTTTATAAGTTTTATCTGCATGTTATATTTTGCAGTGCTAGAGACTGAGTCCAAGGGCTAAATAATTTGTGCATACTAGCCAAGTACTCTATCATTGAACTACATCCCCAGACTCTAGAAGATACATAGATATGTGATGAAGGAGAAAAGGTTTCAATTAGTAGAGTTGTTATGCAAAACAACCTAGCAATACACATCGGAAGCCTTTAAAATATTTAAGTTGTTTGATCAATGATTCTAATTCTAGAATTTGTCCTATAGAAATACTCAAGAGATGTTGATAAGATGTTCATAGCAGTATTACAACAATTAAAAGAATGTTATGCAGCCATTAAAAATTCTTTAAAGAAACAGCCCAAATATCTTTTGATTAGTGGATGGATAAACTAAGTTCAGTATATACATGCAATAGAATAGTATTCAGCCTTAATAAGGAATGATATTCTGAAACATACTACAACAGCACTCAGCCTCAAAGGCATTGTGCTAAATGAAATAAGCCAGACATAAAAGAACAAATACTATATGATTCCATTTATATAGGGTATTTAGGATTAGTCAAAATCGTAGAGACAAAAAGTAGAAGTGGTGGTTGCCAGACATTATGGTAAGTGAGGAGGCAGAGAATAGGAAGTTAGTGTTTAATGAGTATGGAATTTAAATTTGGGAGGATGAAGAAATCCTGGAGATGGATGATGGTGATGGTTGTACAACAGAATAAACATACTTAATGCCACAGAAATGCACACTTAGAAATGGTAAATTTTGTTATATATTACATTCCACTGTATAAGTGTGTGTGTATATATGTGTGTGTGTGTATATATATATATAATATTATATATATATTATAATATATTATATATATATATATATAATAAAAATGGGAGCTAAAGACTGGGCATGGTAGCATATGCCTATAATCCTGGAAACTTGGGATGCCAAGGCAGGAGGATTGCAAGTTGGAGACCAGCCTTAGTAATTTAGCAAGGCCCTAAGCAACTTAGTGAGACCCTCTCTCAAAATAAAAAATGAAAAGGGCTGGGGATATGGCTCAGTAAAATAAGTGTCCCAGAGTTCAATCCCTGTTACCAAAAAAAAGAAAGAAAGAAAGAAAGAAAAGTAAAGAAAAAATTGGAGCAATAGGAAAATGATTAATATGGAAGAAATATATAATATGGCTCATATTTTCTGCAAAAAAATCATTGTGAGCTCATGCATAGAATAAAAACACTGGAAAGAAATTCCAAAACATAAAATGTTAATAGACATTATCTCTAGGTGAGATTATAAATAATTTCCTCTTTCATTTTTTTAATTTCCAAATGCTCTGAGTAAACATGCAGTGTTTTTATAACTAAGATATAAAAGAAAGTTTAAAAGGCCAGTCCCTACACATCTATCCTCTTATTCTGAATTATTGTTTTAGTAATAGCACTTATTACTACCTAAAAGTTTATTTCATATCTATTTCCTTGCCATAGTCCATTTTCCCAGCCAGAATGTAAATTTCATGAGAGTAGACATTTTCTTACTCACTGCTGGATCCTTAGTTCGTGAACAGTTTCAGGCACTTAATGGACATACTATAAAAACTTTAATAAATAAGAATGAGTCAATGAATGAATGGATGAATGAACTGAGTAAAGTCACTGTCAGTGCCTTAGTTCATTGCTGATGCTGTAACAAACGACATTAGAGTGGGTAATTGATAAATAATAAGAATTAATTTCTTGCAGTCTGAAAGCTGGGAAGTTCAAGATCAAGGCACCAGCAGAATCAGTGTCTGGCTTCTGCTTCATAGGTGGGAGATTCTCGTTGCATCTCCACAAGGCAGAAGGGGCAAACAGCTCCCTTTCACCTCTTTTATAAAAGCACTAATCTCATTCACCAGGGATCTGCCTTTGTGACTTAATCACCTAGTAAAGACCTCCTCTCTTAATATGATCACACTAGCAATTAAATTTCAATGTAAGAATTTTTGGGAAAAGGTACACCCAGACCATAGCACTCAGGTCCAGAAAGTGGACATTCCTTTGTCCTGTGCCCCTATCCCAGACACCTGGGAGATCAGTCATAGGAAGGGTTTTCTCAGATTAAGGATCATCAAAATGATATAAAGCTTAAAACATTTCCAAAATAGGGTTAACAGTGTGGAAAGTAGTCCAGACCCCACATCACTTGAAGGATTATTGAAGGGGCTAAGAATGCAAAAGGGAAGATATAGAGAAGAAAGTGATAGCTATCTCCAAATACTGCAAGTAGAGTCAAGAGGAACTTGCACTGATTTGATAAATATCCACTAAAGCTCTTCCATGCTCTAGGTATGGGGTAGGTATCAAGTGTACAAACAAGCAAGCAAAAATCCAGGATTTTACTTCATTTCTTTGACTCTAGATCAAATACCAAGGATTGGTTAGAAATTTGCAAAGACAAATTTCAATGCTGCATAAGGAAGAGTATCAAATCAGCATTTCTTAAAGTGTATCCCATGGAACCCTAGGGATATAAGGATTGTTTATTTATATTTTTTTCTTAAATTTTTTAGTTGTAGATGCACACAATACCTTTATTTTATTTATTTTTATAATTGAACCCAGTGCCTCACATGTTCTAGGCGAGTGCTCTACCACTAAGCCATAACCCCAGCCCCTTTTTATTTATATTATATGGAAAAAAAGATTCTTGGGCCAAATAAGTTTAGAAATATTTGAGGTAAAGTTCTTTTTTGGGGAGTGGGGTACTGGGGATTGAACTCAGAGGCACTCAACCACTGAACCACATCCCCAGCCCTATTTTGTATTTTATTTAGAGACAGGATCTCACTGAGTTGCTTAGTGCCTTGCTTTTGATGAGGCTGGCTTTGAACTCAAGATCCTCCTGCCTCAGCTTCCCAAGCTGCTGGGCTTACAGATATGAGCCACCATGCCCTGCATTAAGTTAATTTTGCACAGGACCTCTCAGAGTTCTTAATATATCATTGTACATTATGATTCTCCTAAAAAGCAATAAGGTTCTTTCTCAAATTTTTTGATCACAGGATCCTTTTCTAGGCCTAGAATTCCATGGAATGAGCATTAGAACAAGTTCCTCTCTTTGCAACAAGAACCGTCACCTTCAGAACAGGTAGCACCCACAGATCCAGATGGGCACACCCCTGAGACACAGCACCATCTACCACAGATGCACAAGTCTCCATTCTAAACCACTTGTCAATCCTAGTCCTCTCACCTCATCTCTCTCATCTCACAGTGTTCCCAGTTACCAGTTTCACACCCACATATTCTCCTTTACTTCCTTGCTTTGAACTTGGCTATAATGAACCATGCCTTGTATTTCAGTCTTTTACTTGAGCTCTACATAACAAAGATTGATTTTCTTCCCATAAGCTATCTGGGGCCACCTGGATAAAGGCTCCCCCCAGGTTCAACTCTTTCATCTAGCTCACTATACAAAAAGGAGCAAGACTCAGACTCACTTTCATGACAGGGATGGCATAAATGGAGACAGCTTGGATTTTTTATATTAAAAGTTTTGCCTGCACTTATTTTTAGCTACCTCTTTGACAGGTCTGAGGTTCTATAATGTCCTATTTCCAGACATAATTGTTAAGTACTTTGGTACCTGGGAAACCAGCTATTTCTGTAGACTGAATCATCTTACTAGTCCTCATATGGAACACAGATGCTCTGCCACACAGTTGGGTAATTTTCACATGGTGAGATAAAGCCACTTGAGATGCAAGGTCACTGGGGTATGTTCTACCTTCTAGCCATATAGATAAAAACCCATATTGATTTTGAAAGCTTGCATGAAATTCCTGCAGGAGAAACTGTTGTGATGTTAAACTATAGATGTTAAACCTCCCCATAATTTTTGGTCTCTTACCTTGTAACTTGGGTTCTCATTCCAAAATCCAGTGACCTCATTGACTGCAGCACTTCAATACAGCCCATGTACTAGAATAAGAAAAAAATAAGAAGAAGTAGGACAAAAATACCACAAAGCTGTATCTTAGCTAAATACTGATTTCCTGGGAAGCACCTTAAATCAGCTCCTGATGTCAAGTTACATATGCACACTCCATCTGCCATTGATCTATCTGATCATTAATAGACACATGCCTTACGCTTCGGTTCAGTTCAAAACATTAGCAAAATGCAAATGGTTGATACCAGGAATGCAGGTAAAAGAGATGAATGTGAGTTTGGTGGTCAAGAGTGTGGGCTCTGGGGCCAGATGGGGTGAATTTTTATCCTGTCTCTGCCATTTCTTCATTAGGGAATCACAACCAATTACTTAACTTTTCTGCATCACAGTTTTGTCATCGGTAAAATGGAAATACAATTGTTGTAAAAGCTGAATTATTTCACACATGTAAAGCTCCTAGATGCCTACTATGCATAATTTCTTGAACATTACAGGAAGCAAAAGAATGTGAGACAAATAATATAGGAATGTCCAATCTTCAAAGAAGCTCTAACTAGCATATATATATATATATATCACAGAAATTAGTAACATAAGACAATTTTATCATCTTTTGCAAGACCACTGAAATAATAAAGCAGCTCAAGGAAAAAAAAGTCATGTCCCATACCAATGATTAGTAAGTTTAACTTGAATGTGGAACATTGGAAAAGGAATTGTGACATATGAAGTTAAAAGACAGTGTGCATTTAATGTGGCAGCAGTGGGGAGCCATGTCTGGCTGCTGGTAACAGCCTGATGCAATCTGGGTTTGAGGAGGCTGAAGCCTGTAGCAGTGTGAAGGTGGGTGGGTTAATAGTGAGGCAATAAGTTAGGATGTTCCTGTGGGAAATGGAGGTACTGACAACCCACATGGAGGAAGGATGGTCGCAATAGGGAGGAGGAGACCCATTCAGGTGACATCACGGAAATAGATGTTACAGGGTTCGGTAGTTGATTTGACATAGAGAATAAGAGAGAAGGATGAGTCAAGAATGACTCAGACTTTTTCAGTCAGGAGAGCAGAGGGAACAGTAATACCATCAACAGAAACAGGAAAGCCAGGAAGGGGACGATGATGAATTCATTTGGGACCCATTGACTGTAAGACACTGGTGGGATAGCCAGGAAATAACAAGTTGGCAGTTTGAAAATTGAATCCTGGATCCTGTGGAGAAAAGAAGCCTAGAAATACAGACTTAGTCTTCTATGTAGCTTTGCCAGTTGAGGCCGTGGGAGGAAATCCTCTTAGCAGAGCCTTGGTTGACTAAAGAGAGTGTTTCTCTTGAGAAGTGATTTGGAAATGTTATAAGAGCCAAGCAGTCTGATTGAAAGTGATCTGTCAGCTCCTTGGAAATGATATGTTTCCTGTTTAGCTTTCCTTTGGAAGCCTTCCAGCTTCCCTCTGCTTGGATATGGCAAAAGCACTGTGGAAAGATGGCAGAAGCTGGGGGTGGGGGAGGTGTTTCTCTCCAAAGAGTTCATGTAGTATTCTGAGCAGGTTCTCTAGATTTGCATCCTAAGACCAGCTCAGTGCACAAGTGTTGCCTTGACCCTGATGTTGGGGAGAACACACTGGCTGGAATGTTCTCAGCCAGACCCCTGTTAATCATGTCCCTCTTGGAGTCTCTAACATCAACATAAGAAATATCTTGGATATTTTGTTCTGCCCAATCACACTTACCTTCCCAAGGCTTGGGTACCACATGGAAGTAAGTGAGGTCTAGAGATTTATATTCAATGAACCATAAGGCTTATTCAGAAAGGAAAGCTAAATTTAGAAATGTCCATTTCAGAACAAGGGTTCAAGTTCCACATCAAGGTAAATCAAAAAGATTATGTGTGCTTATTGGTTGCTTTGTTTTCTTTTGCTTTTCAGTACCCTCTTCTGATCCACAACCCAACTCAGCCCCTGCTGCCCTGTCTCCTGCAGTACTGGTCCTGGAAAGAATAGATTCCCCATGAAATTTGGGGAGTAGTTATAGACTACACCTCCAATTCCCCCATAATACCTTGTTGATGCAGAAGTATATGCCATCTTTTCCTACAGCTGTAAATCATGAAGGTCTGGCAAGGTGGTACTAATTGGCTTATCAGTGTACACTTTTTGAAAAGGTGACCAAGAACCTGCATTTTCTACTCTCTGCCACAATGATTTTTCAAAAATCATACCAGATCATGAGCCTCCACTGCTTAACACCCCTAATATCTATGAAAATAAACCCACTGTCGGGCATGGTGGTACATGCCTGTAATCCCAGCTCCTCAGGAGGCTGAGGCAGGATGATCACAAGTTCTTAGCAACTTGGCGAGGCCTGGAAGCAACTTAGGAAGACTCTGTCACAAATAAATAAATAAATAAGATAATAAATAAATAAATAGGGCTGGGTACTCAGCTCAGTGGTAAAGTGTTCCTGGATTCAATCCTCAGTACAAAACAAACAAAAACCCCTCATTATTATAGCCCCTAGACCTTGTGTTTCCTGGCCCTACTCACCCTTCCAACTCCATCATTGTTCCTCTCTCTCTAACACACTTTGCTGCCACACTGGCTCCTTCCTTTCCCTCAAATCCACTCCACTCTTCCCAAAGGCAGAGCCTTGACCCCTCTGCTCTCTTAAAACCTTCCCCTTTGCTCTGCAGGTCTGAGTCCTCTTCATCCTTCAGGTTTCAATTCAAATGACACTATTTTATAAGTTCCCTCCTGCCACTCTTTTCCATAGCTTTATTTGTGACCTTTATGTCATTGAAGGATAATTGAATTTATTTGTAATTGCTTATTCATTTCTTGGACTTCAAACATCCTAAAAGGAAGGACCCTAACCACTGCCATAATCCTAGCACCTTGGACGGTGCCAGGCACCCAGAGGGTATCTATAACACTGGCTGAAAGAACCCAGAAAACATCTAGTGTTCAACTCTACTGAACCTTACAATGAGTAAAGGCGGTGAAGAAGCTGAGTGGGATGAAGTTCTCTCCATCTGGGGAAATGAACAAGGAGAAGAGGAATGGTGAAGTCTTCCGAGCAGAGTCCATTGCTGTGAAGACACAGGGAGGTAGGATTCATGAAAATAACCTGTCCATTTCTTTGTTTAGACACTTGATAAATGCATAAACAGAGTGACTGAATATCAAGGCCTGAGGGAGTAGAAGTTCAATATGTTAGGTACAAACTAGAGATGACAATAACTTTCATTTCATTAATTAAATGCAGATCTGCATAAGATCTTAAGAACAGATCTGTGTTCTTAAGAAACCTGGCCTCATAAAGACAGGCTAACCATGGAAAGAGATGACTTCTGTTTTTATGAGGTGAGTCACTGTTGTTAACTTCATTTAATAGAAGAAGAAATTAAAGCCTATTCAAGGGAAGGGCCTGGCTCAGTTTCATTTATTCACTGAAATTGAATTAGGGTTTATTCTAGGGACCACTACCCATTGCTGGGACCCAATATAACAGGAGTGAAAAGAAAAGAGGTTGTCCAGTGGCTCCCACTTTCCTCCTTTGGTCGACCCTGGTAACACAGTGACAAGACTGAGGGCCACAATGTGATAGCTGTTGTGAGTTCAGGCTGCTCTGGGGACTGCAGGAGCGGCACAGGAGACAGAAAACATTCCCTAATACCTGATCTTGCGGCAAGGAAAGGACACTAAAGACCTTTACATAGAGGTTGTAGGGTTGGTGAGAAAGAGGCAGAGCTTTGGCGGTGCAAAGGCAACTTCCCATTCAGTACCTGGAAGGTGGCTTGCCTAACTCCCAGCTCACTCCCTCTCTGCACACCACAATAATTATATTTTTGTACTTTCTGAGCATCAATCATTTGCTCCCAGGGAGAAGTGAACAGTCAATTTATGGACATGTATATCCGGGGCAATCCATTCCAATTGTGAAATTACTGGGATTTTCAGAGAAAAGAAGTGATAACTTATGAAAACGTCTCATCTGACTTGCAGAATGGTGACTTCAAGGGTATTACCTATGGAAAAAGATATACCCCAAATCCTCAGAAAGAATGTCCGAAGTCTCTACAATAAACTGTTAAGAGCGGCTTCCTCTGGGCTGGGAAGAGGCAGCTTTTCACTTTTTTCTTCACACTTTTGCACGGAGATGTTTTAAAAAATAAGTATATAGTATTATTTTTTAGAGTTAAAATGAAATAAACAAGCAAACTTACCACCTCACCTGAAATCCTGTTTAAATCCCGTTTCCCCCACATTTTTACAGGTATGTTATAGTTGTACATACTGATGGGATTTGTTGTTACATATTTGTATGTGAACACAATATATAATATAACAATATAGTTTGTTGAATCCTTTTTTATTAATGCCATGTTCTCTTCTTAAGAATGTACCTTCCCCATTCTCAAAGTATGAGAGAATATTATGCAGGAGAAGTTTAAGGTCTAGGCCATGCACTTTTAAAATAAGAGTAATCAGATAAGGAAGAATGACAGCTATGAAACAATTAAATACTGAATAACAGTATATAATCAAATATGATATAATGAAGGTCTGGCCATCATGCAATAAATGCTCAAAAATAGTAGAGGCCGCTGAGTTGGCAAGAATATACTAGGGGATTTTCAGCGTCTTTAAATAACTTCTTGTCTTTTTTTTTTAAAAGGAAGGACATTCCTACATAACCTTGAGACATTGTGTCTATTTCTTTACTTTCCATTCATTCCTCAACTCACCATAGATAAGTTTTTGGCTTTAACACCCCTGAAACCTCCTGAGCAAACCAACTACTTCCTCCTGGTTCATTCTAGTGAAGTGTGGATCTCCACCTACTCTTATTTTCCCTCAGAACTACTCCCCTTCTTTGGCTTTTTATTAGAACATTTTCTGTGATTTATCGTCTTTGCTTTCTGCCTACTCCTTCTCAGTCTCCTTTGCAACTTACCCTTAGCCTCATCTTTTCTTTAAACAATGTTTCCTTCTCTTCTCAGCCTCTACCAGTAGTTCTCAATCCTGAATGCATATAAGAATCACTAGGGAATCTTTAAAAACTAATTCCCAGGTTCAACTCCAGGCCAAGAAAATGAATTCCTAGCATGTAGACTCATGGCCACAAGAGCTACATAGTGCTGATTGATGGCACACAAATTTTCAGCCTAAGCTCTCTTCCACCTCTAGGTAGGTATAAGAAAATGAATATTCTACTTTCATCTCAAAATTCAATACACTGAATTATTTCTGAATTTACATTTCTGATCTTAGCCAATAGTGTCACTGCCTCTCTAGTTACATAAACCAGAAAACTCAACTCCCTTTCTTTCCAGTCCTTCGTCCAATGTGGAGCTAAATCCCATCCTTTCAATCTCCATATAGCTGCTGGAATCTGCCCTGTCTTCCATCCTCAACTCCATACCTTGCCCCAGTTTTCATGATCCTAGTGTGAGCACTCTCCTTCACTCAATTCTAACCAAGGGACTCACACTTGGTTATTCCATGTACATGAGCCTCCACTGCTTAATACCCCTAACATCTATCAAAACAAACCCACTGTCGAGCATGGTGGTGCATGCCTGTAATCCCAGCTCCTCAGGAGGTTGAGGCAGGAGGATAACAAGTTCTTAGCAACTTGGTGAGGCCCTAAGCAACTTAGAAAGACTCTGTCTCAAATAGATAGATAGATAGATAGATAGATAGATAGATAGATAGATAGATAGATAGATAGATAGGGCTGGGGACTCAGCTCAGTGGTAAAGTGCTCCTGGGTTCAATCCCCAATACAAAACAAGACAAAAATAATAATAATTAAATTATATGTCTTTGGTAAGCAGAGTAGAGATCAGCTCATTGTTTAGAAAAAACATCAGTCTTCAGGAAAAGATCCAGCTTCCCTAACATGATAGCCAGGGCCCCTTATTGTCCAATCCCTGCTGAAATCTTCAGCCTTTTCTTTCCTCTCTTGCCCTTCCATCTTACACCCCAGTTATTCTGCTGAACTCACCAACTTGTTTGGATCCAGAACTTCACTTTCCTCTGCCCATTCATCTTGAAATATCCTTCTTAACCACATCCATCTGGCAACTCCTACGTATCATTCATAAGGAAAGGCAAAAGTCACTTCTATGAAACCTCCCCTCTTCCTCTCCTCTCTGCCCACAGGTGTGACCACTCATTCTCTGGGCCCACTTGTATATACTGTCTGAATTTATAGAAGTTATTTTATAAAACTTCAGCTGCCCATATGGTACTTTTTTGTCAATGTGTTTGTATCTGTTTTAAAACAGGAATGGTTATTTTTTCATTGTTTACTTGGTGTAAAGCCTGACTCGACAATGTTCCTGAGATGAGCAAGTTAGATGTGGCTTGAAGCAACTTTTGAGAAAGAACAGGATGTATATATAAAAATAGTCATATTAAAGATTTTGATAATATTAACCCCCTTTCCAAATTAAACCTCTAATTTAGACTTCCCCCCAAAGAACAATCATAAAGGTCAAAAACTCAATGCTTAATAATAAAACTACTAATGAGTGAATTAATCCATATATAAGAAAGTAGCTAGGTTAGAATTAACTTGAAACCACCTAGCCTATAGAAGAATGAGGCCCAAACTCCTCATGCTAGTCCTATACTACCATTTAGGAAATTTATCTTCTGGTTTTTCAGAAGTCAGACTTTATTCACAAAGCCAATGAACAATCCAAAATGAAATTAAGAGAGCAATTTCACTTACAATAGAAAAAAAGATAAAATATTTGTGAATAAATTTAAGAAAATAAATGCAAAACATTTATAAAGCTACAATATATTATAGAAAAATTCAAAAGCTAAATAAATGAAAAGGCAAACCATGTTCATGGATCAGAAGACTTAATATTGTTAGGATAGCAATGCTTTCAAACTGATCTGAAGATTCAACACACTACTATCAAAATCCCAGATGGTTTCTATACAGAAATTTATAGACCAA
The DNA here is from genome assembly GCF_964194105.1 of Spermophilus citellus. Taxonomy (NCBI): domain Eukaryota; kingdom Metazoa; phylum Chordata; class Mammalia; order Rodentia; family Sciuridae; genus Spermophilus; species Spermophilus citellus. Next base: position 130,614,007 of record NC_138185.1, on the reverse strand, counting down.
TCCTAAAACTCAGGTGGAAATTCAAAGGATCTAGAATAAAAAATACAATCTTGAGAAGGAAAAAAGTTGGATGACTCACTTGCCCCAATTTCAAATCTTACTAACCAGCTAGCTGCACAGTCAAGACAGTGTGGTACTGGACATAAGGATAGATTTACAAATCAACAGAATAGAATTGAGAGGTCCAGAAATAATGATTCATGTTTACTATTAATTAATTTGATACTAAAGCAATTCAATGGGTGGAAGGATAGTCTTCAGCAAATGATGCTGGGGCAACTAGTTGTCTATATTCAAAAGAATGAAGTTGAACCTCTATCTCATAACCTATGCAAAAATAAACTCAAGATGGTTGTAAGATCTAAATATAAGAGCTAAAACTACAAACTTAAACAGGCATAAATCATCAGAACCTTAGATCTTGGATTATGCAATTATTTTTTGGATATGATAGCAAAAACACAAGCAGCAAACAAAATAATAGATAAATTTGACTTCATAAAAATTAAATACTTTCACAAAAGAAAGTGAAAAGACCACTCACAGAATGTAGAAAACATTTGCAAATGATATGTCTAATAAGAGACTTGCATCTAGAATATATAAAGAACCCTTACAACTCAAGAATAGAAAGACAAATAACCCAATTTAAAAATGCACAAAAGAGGGGCTGGGGATGTGGCTCAAGCGGTAGCGCGCTCGCCTGGCATGCGTGCGGCCCAGGTTCCATCCTCAGCACCACAAACAAAGATGTTGTGTCTGCCGAAAACTAAAAAATAAATATTAAAAAAAATGCACAAAAGATCTGAAAAGACATTTCTCCAAAAAAAAGATATACAAATGGCCAATGTTCAATAATCACTCATCATTAGGGAGATGCAAATCAAAGCCACAATGAGATATCACTTCAAAACCTCTGGGATGACTATAATTTTTTTTTAAAGAGAGAGTGAGAATGAGAGAGAGAGAGAGAGAGAGAGAGAGAGAGAGAATTTTTTAATATTTATTTTTTAGTTCTCGGCGGACACAACATCCTTGTTTGTATGTGGTGCTGAGGATCGAACCCAGGCCGCACGCATGCCAGGTGAGCGCGCTACCACTTGAGCCACATCCCCAGCCCGGATGACTATAATTTTAAAAATAAGCAAACAAACAGAAAATAACAATTACTGAAAAAGTTGTAGAGAAATTTGAACCCTCATTTATTGCTGAGAGACTGTAAAATGGTGTAACTACTAGGGAAAACAGTTTGACAGTTCTTCAAAAAGTTAAACAGAATTACCATATGGCTCAGCAACTCCACTCCTAGATATAGACTCAAGAAAACTAAAAACATATGTCCACATAAAAACTTGCACTTAAATATTCATAGCATCATTATTCATACTAGTCAAAAAGTAGAAAAACAACCCAAATGTCCACAACTGAATTAATGAATAAATAAAAAGTGGTATAATTTTGCAATGGAACAGTATTTGACAATAAAAAGGAATGAAGTACTGACACATGCTACAACATAAATAAACTTGGAATATATTAACCTGAGTGAAAGAAGACAGCCAAAAAAGATCACATATTACTTAATTTAACCAGTATGAAATATCCAGAATAGACAAATCTGTAACAATAGCAAAAGGGGAGGAGGAGTTTGGGGGGGAATGCAGTGTGATTGCTAAAGGGTGCAGAGCTTCTGTTGGAGGTGATGAAGATATTCTAAAATTGGTGATGGTTGCACAACTCTGTAAATATACTTTTTAAAAGATGAACTGTATGCTTTAAATAGATGAATTGACATATGAATTATACCTCAATAAAAAAATTATCAAGAAGAAACAACGGGAGGCCAAACAAGCAATATCTACAGGCAATACGTAACCCTTGATGTAAAAAGTTCAGGAAATATGTATGAATGGATATGAATGAATAAATCAATGAGGAATTAGAAATTATTACAGTTGTTTGAAATCTTTTCCAGCACCCTGCAGGCAGAGTTCACTGCTCTTTCTTTGGGGTTCCAGAGCATCTTCATCACGCCCCCAGGTTGCATTCGTCTAGTGCAATTTATCTGTATTGATGTCTATGCCCCCCAGCTGGACTATGGGCTTCTCAAGGGCAGAGAGTGAATCTTACTCATCATTATCCTCAGCACCTCTTACAGTGCAATAAATGATTTATTTGAATGAATTGCCAAGAAATGATGTTCAGGAAGTCCTAAAATAACCTGCATCCTAACTGGACCATCTGTAATGTGTTTCTTCTTAAAGGAATATATCTCCAGTTAAAATAATCCTGAAGCCAAGCTGGTCAAAAGCCTTCCTCATGTCAGGTTTGAGTTGGAATGAGGTCTGTAAAAAGGGAATGAACAAATCCCTTCCCTATTAGTGTAACAATCAAATGAAAACCCAGGCAGATGGACAATGGAGTGGGACCCCTTCCCTGGAATAGGGAGCAAGTTTAGAGGGGAAGAAGAAGGCCCCTAAGGAAAAGGCACAAGAGGTCTTGGCAAGCATTGACTCCTCTTATGCCGCAGTCTTGGCTGGGCACAGAATCACGAGCCACTGAAGCAGGAACAAAACTTTATTTTGAAAAAGCCGCTAACACTCTCCGCGCCAGCGAGTCAAAAACCGGTCCTCCCACGAGGGTGTCTGACCGGAACCGCGCGTCCCGGAACCCCCCGTCTCCTCCGACCTCCTCCGGAATTCCCTCCTACTATCCTTCCCCAACCAATGGGAACTCTCCAGCAGTCCCGTAAAGTCCCGTAACTTGAGTCCGGTAGCAGGCCAAGGTGAACAGCGGGAGTCCAGTTTGCATATGAATGTAAATTTTAACATAATCATCTCAGTGGCTAGCTGGCGTCACTTTACAACCAAAGGTGCCATACATCGTATATATGCTTGTGGCTCCTAGCATCTGCCCCCTTCTGTTTAATTAAGCAACAAGCAATGTGGCTAGGGACCGTGCCTGGTAGGTTGTCCAATTTAACATATGGTTCTTACCCGTCATGGGAGAACTGACCTTTAGGCGTCAGCTTCCTGTCTTAGGTTGAATCCACTGTAATCAGAGCAACCCGTCGCTGACTACCGGTCCAGCATTCAGCCATGCTTGTGGATAGGCCTATGCACCAGTGGGGGGGTGAGGTTCTTGCCTCACCTCTGTTGGCCCCCAAATTTAGCCTTGGTGCCAGTGGGGGGGTGAGGTTCTTTGCCTCACCTCTGTTGGCCCCCAAATTTAGACCATCACTAGTAGAAGGGAGGAGGATACAGAAATGCCACGACACCAAGCCAATTGACGGCTCCTTTGGAAAAATTGCGTCACTGGTGACACCATCAGCAAAGATATGCCAGTATTACCACAATAAACATGGGGTGAGCTGGCAAGGAAATTGCATCACTGGTGACACCATCAGCAAAAATATGCCAGCAGTACCACAATTCGGTGCACCAGATGATATTTCACAATGTACGCAACTGATATATAGTCCAGGCAAGTTCTGCAAGCAGTTCAAATTGGAGGAGTCTATCAATATGTCCATATCCTCCCAAAGTAAATCAAGTCCTTGATAGCATTACTTGTTGAGTTATATTCATTGATGCATCAGTTTATACAGTTTACTGTGATAGCTATCATAGAAGCTGTAGTTTGGTTTTATCTCAGTCTTCACTGGAATTGGGATGGAGATGGAAATTCTGGCAATGATGGTAAAGAGACATTATCCTGAACAGAATTATTAAATATAATAAAAAGAAAAGGTGAAAGTAAACAAACAGATCTGTTAAACTCCTTTAAAAACAATCCTTAACAGCCGTTTACCAAATTTAAATTAGTAAACAAACAGATCTGTTAACCATCTTTAACAACAATCATAAACAGCTGTTCACCTAATTTAAATTAAACCATATAAATCACGTGAATAAAGAAAAAATTCGGATCCATTTTTTCATGAGCGCTCCTCATATAAGAAATATGGACATACACACATACAGACATACAACACAAAACAGAAGTGTGCACACAACATACAACACATAAGACAATAGTAAATAAAGGCCTTGTAACTATACTTAGGTGAAATCTCCATTGCAATGTTTAAAAACTCCACAGTCAAAAAAAAAAATAAATAAATAAATAAATAAATAAATAAATAAAAAATAAAACACAGTCAAAAAATAAAACTGATCAGAAAAACATTAACCTAGGTTTGTATGAGCTCAAAAATAAAATAGAACTTTATGATGTGGAAAAATGCAATAATAAAATAGATACTGAAAAAAAAAACCTTGGTTAATCACTGTCGCAGATGTAAGAATAGCCAAGCTGGAGCTCTGGATGTCAGCTGTTATGGATTTGAGTCAAATCATCTTCTTTTTCTGTAGAAATTGTTTTAGTTAATCTCTCTGGAATCCAAATCGGTTGCTGTTCATCCTCTAAGCTTCAGGCGTTCCCCGCACGGGCCGCCAAATGCCGCAGTCTTGGCTGGGCACAGAATCACGAGCCACTGAAGCAGGAACAAAACTTTATTTTGAAAAAGCCGCTAACACTCTCCGCGCCAGCGAGTCAAAAACCGGTCCTCCCACGAGGGTGTCTGACCGGAACCGCGCGTCCCGGAACCCCCCGTCTCCTCCGACCTCCTCCGGAATTCCCTCCTACTATCCTTCCCCAACCAATGGGAACTCTCCAGCAGTCCCGTAAAGTCCCGTAACTTGAGTCCGGTAGCAGGCCAAGGTGAACAGCGGGAGTCCAGTTTGCATATGAATGTAAATTTTAACATAATCATCTCAGTGGCTAGCTGGCGTCACTTTACAACCAAAGGTGCCATACATCGTATATATGCTTGTGGCTCCTAGCACTCTTAGGAGTGAACTTATAGCAAACACCCAACTCCCATCCAACAGCACAGAGCTGCTTTCTCCACTATTCATTCTTTTCTTTCTTTCTTTCTTTCTTTCTTTCTTTCTTTCTTTTTTTTTTTTTTGGCACTGGGGATTGAATTCAGGGCAACTCGGCCACTAAGCCACATCCCAGGCCTATTTTAAATTTTATTTAGAATCAGGGTCTCACTGAGTTGCTTACTGCCTTACCATTGCTGAGGCTGGCTTTGAAATTTGCCATCCTCCTGCCTCAGACTCCTGAGCTGCTGGGATTACAGGCATCCCTGACCTTTTTATATTTGTTTTTATGCAGACTCTTACTGCTGAAAAATATTATTTGTTTTTGTTATTGTTCTGCTGTCTGTGTCTTCCATGAAAAGGTTAACAGCAGAGGGCAGGTCTGCTCTCTCCTGATCACCTAGAATACTGCCTAGCACACAGTATCGCTCAAAATACTGTTGAGTTGATTGTATGGAACACATTTTTTTCTTTTTAAATCCAAACATCAGCCAAAAGCTGTTCCTTATGTCCATGTTCAAAAGCCTAAAAGTCTAAATTTGTTCATTCATTCACAACTGGGGACTTGGCAAACAGAATTTCAACCTTCTAAATCCTTAATGTTTACAAAGATGGAACCTTCTAAAAGTAAGTCATGTGCTTCGCTTGTTCTTCCAAGAGGGAGTTTCCCTCTCAGGGATTCCTGCTCATGCCAAAAGGCAGGGCTGTGAAGTGGGCAAGGTCTGTGGCTCCTGGCCCGAGCTGTCTCCATCCACACCCTTCCCCCACTAAGTACACTCCTTCACACACAGCCACTGAAGAAGCACCAATTGTCTCTACTCACTGAGATTCTGTTGCTGTCCTCCTAATGTAAGCAGAACTGATAATGCCTTAGTGTAGTTTCCTGGGGAGTTTTAGAATTAAATGAGGGAAGTTTTAAGCTGATTGAAGAAAAAAAAGTCTCTTTGACAGTGGGCAACCCAGGAACCTGAAATTAAGTGTCTTCTGGGCCAGATACCCAGTTACACAATCAAGATCATGGTCTGGTTAGTGCTTTGTTGACACTGTATTATATTGGGAAATGGGCTGCCTACAATTATCCAAAGAAATCTCCTAATTCATCTGAAAAAAAGAAGTTGGTTGTCTGTGGGCAAGGAAAGTATGACAACCATCTGCACCCCACGAGGTTGCTATGCCGTGTCATTCCAACATCCTACTCCCATTGAAAACAGCTTACACATGTTTTTTTTTTTTTTAAGTTGAGAAAGAGTTCATCTCTGCCTACAGACCTGTGTACAGACAAAGTCACTCAGCTTGAGGTTATCCCTGTGGCAAAAATCACACTGAGAGCATTTGGAGGGCTATGACTTCACCTAAGGAATAACTTTGCATCCATGTATTTGAAGCCACAAGTGGCTCTTTCTGCTGCTGAGCATGGCCAGAAAAACCACCCAGTATGATCATTGCTTTTGCATAAACATAGACATACATGCTGTCTGGTCTCATCAATGTTATCTCAGTTGATCCCAACAGTAGAACTAGGACAAGACCTGAATAGGTGAATGATGCCCTTTTACAGATAGAAAACCTGATTGTCAGAGGTTCAGTGTTCCATTCAAAGATCTCAGGGCTTGGCCACATTACATTGTTATATTGTGTGCATGTACAAATATGTAACAACAATTCCCATCATTATGTACAATTATAGTGCACAAAAAAATATGGAAAGATAAAAATAAAAAATAAAAAGTGGGAAGAAAGGATCACAGGGTTGGTAAATGCAGAAGAACTCAGATCCTTCAATGTTTAAGACCACTCTATTCCATGTCACCTCCCTTCCCTGAAGAAGTTTGTCACATAGGGGAGACTTTAATCCTTTCATCTATGAAAAAACAAAGGATAGTACACAGTGATTTGGGGACCCTAACTAAAACTCAAGAGTGTTTCATCTGATCCAGAGGCATTTCCCAGAGCACCTGGGTTAGATAGAAGAGGTTTCCTTGAGATGCATACCCTCCTGAAACTCCCCCATGTACCACAGTGGGTTTAATCTGAGGAGATATTTAAAATGAAAATGAATTCAAGAACCCAAAAACTTCTTGATTAAAGATATTACATTATGTCTCTCCTTTACCTACCCACAAAATCCTCATGTTAGATAGACAGATAAATAGATAGACAGATGTAAAGAGAAAGAAGAGTGGTAAAGCCAGACATCAATGATGGTAGTAAATGTTTTCATATATATAAATGTTTTCACACTATATAGGATGACTTTAAGATTTCTATAACCATGATTTCCAGGTTTGAGTGTGTTCCCCCAAAGTTCATGCATTGAAAACTTAATATCCAAATTCATATGTTAATGTGTTGGAAAGTAGGGCCTTTAGGAGGTAATTAGGATTAGATGAGGTCATGAGGGTAGGTGGGGCCCCCATGATAGCATTAGTGGCTTTATGAGAAGAGATACAGAGACACAAGTTAGCACACTTGCATACCGGCTCTGTCTCACCACATGATACCTTGTGACATGTTATGGTACAGCAAGTAGGCTCTTACCCAGATGCCAGAAATACCAGTTCCATGCTTTTGGGTTCCTAAAGTCCAGAACCATAAGCCAAATAAATTCTATTCTTTATAAATTATCCAGCCTCAGGTATTCTGTTATAGTAATAGAAAATGGACTAAGACAACCACCTAAAACAGTAAATAGTGTCTTGAGTTCCACATTACTTCAATCACCCTTTGTGTTCTAGGAAAGCAGGAACTGCTTGGTACAAAGGTCAATTCTCCCTGACTAAAATATACTCAATGTGCTCTTTGCAGAAACTCCCTGAGGCCTGGTATCTTATATTTAGTTTTAGGGCTCTTATTGAGATTCAAAAGTTGCAACTAATAGCTTTAACTCAGGTCTTTGAGGGAAAAGCAAATGTGGGTTCTATGTCCACTCAACTAAGTAAACTTTTAAGAGATTTTTATCACTGTGGAAGCCTAATCCTAGGAGACCAAGAATGCTATTCTCTATTGTTCTTGAGGAAAGTCTCCAACCTGGTAGGACTGGTTCCTCATAATGAAAACAAGAGCTGAAATACTGGCTTGCAAAAGCTTGCCTTACTCAGATTAATCTAAGTTGCTTTTGTGATAGCAATTGTCTATTCTCCCCTGATGGACCCAGGGAAATCCCAAGTTGTGTCAAGGCATTAATACATTCAGAAGAGAGGCAGCCTTAACAGTGCTATTTACAGGAGGAACAACTGAATAATTGATCCCAGCAGCTGTTTAATCAGAGACTTATGGTTAAAAAGGCTTTTCTTATTTCCTGGAATGCTCTCATTCCTCTGGACACTTTATCCTTCTCTTTTATTTTCATTTTCCTACTTCCCCCACTCCTTTCTTTCGTATAGGTGGGAATCATTGGTGCAGATCCACAAATATTTCCAATTTTTTAGTGTCCCTGCACTTAGTAGGATCGTACTTCTCTAGCTTCTCCGAAGTTGGACGAGGCTCCTCAGTTGACAATGACGTCACGATGGGACTGATCATTCTTATCTCCTTTTCCTTGCAATTGGGAAGCTGTCCTGAGCCCAGGTGACTGATGACAGAGCAGAGTCCCAGCCAATGTGCTAGAACGATTGGCTAAAGCAAAAAATACGGAGATGCTGAGAATATCTGTTAACACAGAATGACCTGGCCCATCTTGACTGAGATGGAAACCATCAAAGGGAAGAAGAAACACAGCATGGAGTCTAGGAGCGTGGGCTTTGAAAGTCGGACAGGCCTGGGTTTGAATCTCAGCTGTGCATGGACTAGCTGTGAAACCCAGGGCAAATAACTACAAATCTCAAAGCCCTGGTTTCCTCACCTGTAATATAGATACAAAAATGTATCTGTCTCCTTAGGTTATCATGAGGATCCAATAAGGTAATAACATGTGCCATGTTAAGCACGGTGATTGGCATATCGAAAGGACTCAGCAGATGGTAGTTATTACATTGGGGTGACAATGTTGTTCTTCCTGCTTGTCTTCAGTTCCACCTGCCTTAGTTTGGGAAGCTGATGAATCAGCCTCAACTACTTTGAGGGGACCTCAATAAGAGCACTCTGTATAGAAGTGGGATAGAGCTATGATGCAAGGGACCATATAGGAGGGACTCCAGGTCAGCCTTGGGGGACAGGGAAGATTTTTCAGAAGGCATGCTGAGTGAGGAAGAACAAGCAAGAGGTTGGAAGAGGAATCCCCCTGCAATGAATCTAGCATGTGCAAGAATAAGGGCAAGGATAAGGGGCGCTTCAAAAATTCCAAACACTTTAATACACATGAAGTCTAGAGATATGGCTGGGCATATTGGCGGGTGTTACACTACATTAATTATCCAGGAAGCCATCTGCCCACACAGTTCATTGAGCTCATGGAAGGCAGAAGCTGAGTCTCATTTATCCTTACAGTCTTAGAGTCCAGTACAGTTTGTGGCACATAGTAGGCTTTCAATTAAGGTTTGCTGAATGTCTGAGTATTATAACCAAATTTCAAGCAACCCTGGCTTAAGTGTGATGCCAATTTCTCCTCATTCTTCCGTGAGATTCTGAACTACACTGCCACCCAGCCCACTTCTCAGACCCAAATAAATAAAAGCTAAAAATATAGCCTCAGTCATGAATCATAAATGAGATGGAAAAGCAGTGACTCACAGAAGTTAATATGCTCCCCAGGAGAGTCTTGCTGGATGTCCTTTGCTCTGAAAGGTTAGGCAAAAAGCCAGCAACTCTATTGCGTAGATAGCCAATGCAATTCTCAGACCCTACATTGGGAGCCCATCTGGTGTTCTAAGGCTTCCAGGAAGAGATGCCAAGGTGCAGCAGCCCTGCATCTCATCACAGAGCTGCAGAGGTGTGGGCCCAAACACTTTTGAATAAGGGTGCTATAGGTGTACACTAGAGCTAATGGAGTAGAGCCCTGTCCATAGTCTCAATGGCCCAACATATCCACCATCTTATTGGTTGTAGCCTTAATGTGGTTTCTGCTGTAGCCAAGGAAATGCCACAACTTAGAGAATCACTCCCATGGCTTAGAGAATGACCTACTGATTATATTTTGTAACCTTGTCTAATTAAGTAGGGGATATAATCTAACCTACTAATGGTAATGTGTGTATTACCTATAATGGTAATGTCCATTTTAAGTGAATTATGACATTTTAAGTGAATTCACTTAAAATGGAATCTTTTTTATATAACCTTATATCTCAATTCTGCATGGACTCCAAAAATAGAAAATTATACCCTACATCCTCCAAATCACACACTTCTAACTCAGCCTTGAGTGCCTAGGATCTAGAGTATCTGACTGAATTAAATACTTACTGAAGGAATTTTGCACACTCACAAATGAGAGCATCTGCAAGTACTTATGCAAGATAGACAAATGACAGAAGCTTCATCAAACTCTGTCTTCCATTCCCCTTCCCACCCCAAGGTGTCTACACCCTTCCCTCTTTAAAAAAGGCTCAAATACCCTTAAGTTTTTGCTCCTGCCCCTCCTTGTCATATTAAACCCTGCTTTGAGTAAACAATCTGAAATCTTGGATAGCAGTATATATAAATAAATTACTATTAAGACCTGAAGTTATCATTTAATTAAGTTTATTGAAAAGGGCAAATTGGAAAAAGTCAAAATATGTGTCACCATTTGCCATGTTTAGTCAAACATCATATCTCCAGGGGGAGTGTCAGTACAATGGTGGCTCCAATCTTCCCAGTAATCTAGGATTTCACCATGACCTGTGTGTGGTCAATGACTGGAGGCCATGGTGGCCAAAGAACTCATTCACATACCATCTTCCCTCCAAGTCCCAGAACTCAACTCCTACACAATGGTCAGTGTTCATTATGGTGAAACTGTGCCTTGCATTAGTCAGTCTCCCACATGATGATAAACTGCTGAATGATGCCATACTAGTTTCCAGCTCTTATGATTTCTCTCAAAAAGAAGCAGCCAACAATATGCCTTTGCAGAATTACAGCCCAATTGTGAAGTCATCTGTCACTACATTTCTTTTTACATGAAACACAAGAATATTCTGTAATTCAAGTCAGGGAATTCTAACTCCTGATATGACTTTAGAGAATGCTAAAGCTTGAAAGGACCTTAGAAATCATTCATTCCAACTCCTCTACTTTTCATAGATTAAAAAAAAACAAATGATATCACTCAGCATTTAAAGGGTAGGCAGAGTAGAGTCTACTAAAGACACAAAACGAAAGCCAGAAACGTACAAGAACCAGAAGGGCACAATATGGCAGAGAAGTCAAAGGCACTAGAGCTCCTGGAGGAAGAGGCTGGTAGCTGAATGCAGGGCGGTGCAGATGGCCAATAGGACAAGGGCCTGGAAAACATCCCCTGGAATCTAGCAACTGTTGGCTTTCTCTGTTGGTTTTAGTGAAGTAATAACAGGAGAGGAGTAAAGGAAGAAGCCAGACAGAAGGAGATTTAGAAGTTGATATACAGGCAAGGAAGCAAGCCAGTGGGTATAGTGCTTTTGCTTTGTTTTTGTTTTGAGGAATTTATATGTTAACAAAAGAGGAAATTCAAGCTAAGGAGAGAAATAATTTTAAGACTGGAACAGACTTGAGCATGTTTGTGTGTTTAAAAGGTTGAAAATAACAGGAGGGAGGAGAAATATTGGTGAGTTCACAGTCTCTGGGGGAGGTAGGAGTGGAAATAGCCATGAGATATGTAAGACCTGATTCAAATAAATTGTGTTAATAATGAGTCAGATTCTCCCAAATGCCCACATCAAGAAACGTTCAAAGTGAAAAATAACATTTTCTCTTCATATAAGTGGTTACCTTTGGAGTAAAAGGACTCCAAATCCACTCTCTTAGCAAATTTTCAGGATATAATACAATAGCATGAGGTGGATTACTAGTAGTATTTGTTATGACATTAAATAATAGCTTTCTAGAAGAATCTATAGTTTAACATAAGGAACTTAAAAAGATAATAATGCTCACACAAGACTCTAGGGATAGGGAGAGGATAGGGAGTTATAGCTAATAATGAGGAGTCTGTTTCAGGTTTGACATTCTCATGGAAGTCAAGCAGCTTCCTTCCCTGCCCAGCTATCAACGGCACTCTGAACCACCCACGATTGCCCTGGCTACCCATGACCAATGGCATTCATGAGTATAACAAGGGAACAAAGAAGAGCAAGTAACACTGTCCTGGCTCCAAGCCAGCCATTCCCATCATACCTTAAGGGGGTTTATTCAGAGAATCACTTCCTTTAACATTCTTCTGAAATCTCATATCTTCCAGAAAATCCTGTGATTCTCCTACTGAAGAACTGAGATGGACAATTCAATCATCTTCCAACAATCTTTATTTTTTTTTGGGGGGGGGGAGGGGCATTTGCGGTAAGAGGACCCAAAATCCACTCCCTTAGCAAATTTTCAGTATATAATACAATCTTGTTAGCTTTAGTTCTCATGCAGGTTATTAGATCTGTAGACCTATTCATCCTACTTAACTGCAAGTTTGTACCCCTTCACATATACCCCCTGATTTCCTTGCCTTCTCCACCACTGTATTTGCCACTACTATATATTCCATTTTTTAAAGGTTCCACATGTAAGTGAGATCATACAATTTGTTTCTTTCTGTGCCTGCATATTTTACTTAACATAATGTCCTCCAGGCTCATCCATGTTGTTATAATAGGTAGAATCTCCTTTTTAAGGCTGAATAATATTCTATTGCATATATGTGTGTGCATATACATATATCTATAATATAATTTCTTTACCCATTCATCCATCTGTGGATACTTCAGTTGTTTATATATCTTGGCTACTTTAAATAACACTATAATGAACATAGAAATGCAGATCTCTATGAGGTACTGATTTTATTTCCTTTGGGCGCATACACAGAAGAAGGACTGCTGGATCATATAGTAGCTCTTTTTATAATCTTTTGAAGAACCCCTATAATGCTTGTGCCAAATTACATCACTACCAACAATATACAAGGTTCCCTTTTCTTCAAACTCTTGCCAACACTTGTTACCTCTTGCCTTTTTGATAACAGCCATTCTAACAGGTGTGAGGTGTTATCTCATTGTGGATTGGGTTTTCATTTCCCTGATGACTAGTGATGTTGATGTCTATATGCCTTTCGCTATTTGTATGTCTTCTCTGGGAAACTGTCTCTTCACATTTTCAACTATCTAAGCCTACAAACTTTGAAATGGTCCTGGGATGGGCCCTTGAGTAGCTCTATACAGCTGTGTGTGCAGTGTATAACACTGCGATAACTTTCCTTTGCCTCATCCATCTTACACCATGAGCTGTAAGGAGCCAAGACGGAGATTCTGGGTTTCCTTCCAATATCTTTCCCCCTTATTCCTTTTCTCCTTACTAACAGAACCCCCAATGTACCCAGCTTTAAAACTACCCTTTTCTAGCTTCCCTTGAAGCCAGAAGACCAATGAGTTGTAAGAGGATGACATTGGGTAAGACTTCAGGGAAAACTATTGAAAACAGGATTTACTCAGCCACGAGGTATAACATTTTGTCCTTGTCTTTTATTCTTCCTGTTGCCTGGAAGACAAACATGGGGAAGGTGCTCCAGCAGCCATATTGCAATCTAGAGTGAGCCTGAGGATGTAAGCCATGCATTAAGGACGGCAAAACGGAAAAAAGGAAGGAGTCAGGGTTACTGATGACTGGATAACCATGCACCCCTGACCCATGCAACTATGGACTTTTTTTTTTTCACCAAGCAAAAAGGCAAACTTCTGCCTTGTTTAAACTCCAGTTATTTGATTTAAACTTCATAGTTGAACTTTTATGATGCCCTAATCCAAAATAATAAGGGGGATTTTTAACCTGTGCTTTGCAGATGGCAGTCACCACTTCTGGACATCTCTGCATTTCCTATGTGCCAGCAGAAGTAACAGTTGAATCCCGATTATCTGAAATTAGAGGCTTTATATGATAAAATCTTAACTGGAAATCCTAGACCTAACAATGCCAAATGTCCTAAGCATGCTAGAAAACACAAAAAAGTAATCATCCAAAACACTACCCAGTCCACACTAACGCTTCTGCTTGTGTTTTCCTAGGAAAACACTGTAGCCCTTAACTCAGAACCCATTTACTCTTTTTGTGGTGCTGGGAATTGAACCCAGGGCCTGGTGCATGCTAGGCAAGTGCTGTACCACTGAGCTTCATCCCCAGATTCCCATTTACTTCTGATGTAGCTAACAGTTGTAACAGGTTTTTTTACTTTAGAGCTCAGAAGCCCAGGTTGAAATGCTGGGTCCTCCAGGAGACAGGCTCACTGTCAAAAGCAAAAAGTGACAGCTGATTAAACAGAAGAAATCTGAAAACTTTTCAAAAGCAGATATTTAAACTCAAAAAGCTCAGTCCTTTGGGGGACCCAAAGTTCAGGGGCAACAAATCCATTCCACACCTGAAGCCTTGCCTAGTCCTGATACAGCACCATGACTGTCAGCACAAAGGTTTTACTTCCACCAGAAAAAAAAAAAAGGAAATTAAATTTTAGTCAGTATCCACTCCTAGGTATATGCCTAAGGAAGTTAAAAGCACATGTGCTTATGAAAACTGATACATGAGGGGCTGGAGTTGTGGCTCAGTGGTAGAGCGCTTGCCTAGCATGTGTGAGGCACTGGGTTCAAGTTTCATCACCACATATAAGTAAATAAATAAAAAATAAAGGTCCATCGACAATGTGAAAAAAAAAAAAAAAACCTTATACATGAAATGCTCATTGCAGTATTATTCACAGTAGCTAAAAAGTGGAAATAACCCAAAGGTTCATCAATTGATGAATGAATAAATAAACAAAATATGGTACATCCATACAATGGCATATTATAGAGCAATTTTTTTAAATATTTATTCTTTGGTTGGACACAATAGTTTTATTTTATTTTTATGTGGTGCTGAGAATCTAACCCAGGGCCTTGAACGTGCTAGGCAAGCGCTCTACCGCTGAGCCACAATCCCAGCCCATATTCATCATTTTTTTTAAATGAAGTACTGATACATACTACAAGAATGTCCCTGGTTGGGCATGGTAGCACACATCTGTAATCCCAGCAGCTCAGGAGGCTGAGACAGGAGGATAGTGAGTCCAAAGCCAGCCTCAGCAACTTAACAAGGCCCTAAGCAACTCAGCAAGACTATGTCTCTAAATAAAATATAAAAGAGAGCTGGGGATGTTGCTCAGTGGTTAAGCACCCCTGGATTCAATCACTGGTACTTAAAAGAGAGAGAGAGAAAGAGAGAAAAGAATGAACCTTAGTATAATCCCAGCAATTTGGGAGGCTGAGGCAGGATCATGAGTTGAAGACCAGCCTCAGCAACTTAGGGTGACCCTGTCTCAATATAAAAAATTAAAAGCACCTCTGGGTTCAATCCCCAGTACTGTAAACTTTTTTTTTTAACAAAAGTAAAGAATGAGCCTTAAAAACTTGCTCAGTGAAAACAGCCAGACATAAGAAAACTACATTTTATATAATTCCATTTACATGGAATATCTAGAGGAGGCAAATCCACAGGGACGGAAAGTAGATTAGTGGCTGTGGGGGAAGGGAACAAGGATGACTGTTAATGGTATGGGACTTCTTTTGGAATAAAGAAATTTCCTACAACTAGAGAGTGGTAATGATCATACAACTCTATGAATATATTAAAAAACAGAATTGTATATTTAAATGGTGAATTTCAGGGTATAAGAATTATCTCTATAAAAATATAAGCCACAGACATAGAAAAAATATGGCATTTTCCCTCATTTTTTTTTTCATTTAGTATCAATCATCTATAACAAGAAAGAAGCACATTGTCGTCATCACATAGAGATTTCCATGTAAGATATTTTAAGTTTTTAAGGAGATCTTCTAGCCAGGCACCGTGGCACATGCCTATAATCCCACTGACTTGGGAGGCTGAGGCAGGAGAATTGAAAGTTCAAAGCCAGCCTCAGCAACTTACCAAGGCCCTAAGCAACTCAGCAAGAGGCTGTCTCAAAATAAAACATAAAAATCAGCATACTATAGTGACACAGCCACACCAATGTTCATAGCAGCTCAATTTACAATAACTAAACTGTGGAAGCCACCTAGATGCCCTTCAATAGATGAATGGATAAAGAAACTGTGGTATATATACACAATGGAATATTACTCAGCATTAAAAGAAAATAAAATTATGGTATTTGCAAGTAAAGAGATAAAGTTGGAGAATATCATGCTAAGCAAAGTAAGCCAATCCCCCAAAACCAAAGGCCAAATGTTCTTTCTGATAAGTGGAGGCTGATCCATAATGGGGAGGGGGGAGGCATGGCAAAAATGGAGGAACTTTGATTGGACAAAGGCGAGTGAGGGTAGGGAGGGTGCAAGAGGACAAGAAAGATGGAGGAATGAGATGGACATCATTACCCTAGGTACCTGTAATGACTGCACATATGGTGTGACGCTACATTGTGTACAACCAGAGAAATGTAAAGTTGTGCTGCTGTTGTGTACAATGAATCAAAATGCATTCTGCTGTCATATATACCTAATTTAAATAAATAAATTAATTTTTTAAAAAAAAGGTCCTGGGATATGGCTCAGCGGTTAACACCTCCTTGATTCAGTCCCTGGGAACCCAAACAAACAAACAACAAAAAAGGTTGCCTTCTAAAAGGAGAATCTTCAATTACCTGAAAAACCCACTGACTGCCTGGCAATGTCAAGAAAGTGAGCCTTCTGCTGCCTGGACTCCTGCTGTGAGCGCTGGTAGCATCGGAGGGCATTTTATTCAGAAGAAACAGCCTCCTCTTAAACAGCTGGGTGGTGACTCACATTTCTGTTCTTTCACTCCCCAGAGTGGCTCAGTGTGTGTAGAAAGCATTACCTCATTAGCAGGTGGGCCACCTAGGACCTTTCTGGAAGCTGTCAGGATTTAGCTCATAAATAAATACATCACCTATGAGTATGCATACTATCACTCCTGGCTAGGGCCCAGGGGCCTCCCAGAGCTATGCCCGCATCTTGCCTTACCCTTCCTCAAACTTCTTCCCCTTCTTCCTCCTCTTCCTCGCTCTATCCATAGGTGTCAGCCTCAAGTTAGGCAATCTGAGTCTTGCATTTTTCTGAAGGGAGATTTGGAAATCCACCACACATTCCAAAGTGGAACCTCTTTCCATTTGTTTCATGTTGGTAATTTCACTGCATGGCTCTCTCCCTCCTCTCCACTCACTGAGGAGTATATTCAGAACATTCCCTCCCCAAACTCTCCTATCATGGAACTAGGCACAATTATATGATACCAGCAGTCTTGTCTGTCTTTTTGCAAAACTCTGTAACTTACTGCTGCTTGTCATAAGAGATAAAGAAATTAAGATTTGGTGTTGAATAAGGGTTTCTTTGTTTTTGAGTGAACCGCTTATAGCTATTTCAGATGGGTTAACATAGTTTTAAAAACTGACCTCTGTATTTGAAGGGTTGAGAAGAGGTCATTGATATAACATAGGTCCTAAGAGTCCAGCATTGTGTTGACAGGTATTAAGTGGTGGCTCCCATGAGCTTTCTGTGATGGATATGCTGGGAAAATCTGAGGTTGGGGGGTGCATAGAGGTAACTTGAAAAGTCTTTGACATTTATTTCCAATGTTTGGAACTTCTAAGATATCAGATACGCTTTCCAAGTACCTCTTAATTTGGCCAGAAAATGTATCTTTAACATCCTTTCAGAAACCAAACAAATCAGCCTCCCACCAGGGTCCTCTAGCACTTCTGGGTCTCTAGAGGAACAGCTAGAAGTGTGGTCCATTTTAAGACACTGCATTACCACCGCGGGGTCAGCAGAGGAAAAACATGGTGAACCCCAGCACATAGAATTATCTCCCTGTGTTCACAGCTCTGTTTGTGTGTATATGTAAATATGCATTGCACAGGGGAAATAGTGTGAAAGAATATTAAACAAACTGTTACCAGTTTCAATTACCCTAGAGAATGAACTTTCACTTACTTCCCTTTGTGCTGTCTAAATTGTCCCCCAAATTAGCATGTATTACCTTTGACATTTCAGAAAACACAATAATGAAAAACTTAGACAAAAACAACTAGAAAAGTCATCACTTGTTATTCTAGTGATGAATATATAAATAGAATTATTTAAATATTTAAATAGAACTGACTCTTCTATTAAAAAAAAAAATCCAAATGAGAAAAAAACCTCCTTCACCAAGAACCTGGAAGCCTTTGAGTCCCTAGAAAATTAGGGTAAATAAGAACTAAAATACAACCATTTTGTTGGGTAAATTGTCTTGGTTTTGGGGAAATAGAGATGTAAAACCACACTGGGTATTGGTAGAGTGGATTTCTAATATTTAATGTCATCACACCTGAGAAGGACATGTATTTCCTCTGAATGGCCAACAAATTACATGTCCCTTTGTAGCAAACTTTACTACAATTTCTTTAGTTTTCACAAAACACTACAGATATGAAAAGGGTATCCCAGAAGATGCAAGTTATTTTTAAGAAAAACAAAACCCAAAGCTCTTCACTTAGTCTTAGTGGTAAAAATATTAAGAGTGGAGGGAACTCAAAACTGACGTATTTGGGGTCTTCTTTATAAAGGGGAAAGCTCTAGATGAGTTTCTAAGTTTAAACCTCTATACCAAGAGATACAGTTGTTGATGTGGTTTCACCTCTGGAGCTGGGTCTTGCCTGGAATTCTGCGTGGGCTCTCAGGGTGTCTGTTGTATTCCTAGCAGGGTTGTTTTCTAGGATGCCCTGAGACACTCTCTTGGTATCATTTTTCCTGAATAGAAACCATTTTGAGAGTAAGTGCAACAGTATTCATTAAATGCTATCTACTCATCCTTGGTAAGATGTTGTCAGGTTTAGTGGGGAAAAAAATCTAATGTAAAATGTGTTCATGGATTAAAGCCATGCAACCAAGCAGGTGTATGTGATGATGAAAATCAGAAATGCACTGTGTGACATATCAACACATCATGTTGCTGGATTGTTAACCAGTAGGCCACCAGTGTGTCCACACCTGCTATGATAATTTGAACTGTGGGCTTTCCAAGAATCTGGCTGCTGAAAATCATTGCTGCTGAAATCACATAATCTAAGGAGATATTAAACACACTGATAAAACATGAGTGAGAAGTTTGTTTAAAAGGTAATTAATTGAAAATAAGTCAAAAGCTTTGGAAAGTTTTATGAAGGCTAATTATTTTTGAAAATACATTAAGTTAGAAGTAGATACACCTACTCTAAAACACATGATTTAAAAAGTAAAATTGGGCAGGCACATGGTGCACACTTGTCATCCCAAGGGCTCAGAGGAGGCTGAGTCAGGAGGATCACAAGTTCAAGGTCAGCCTCAGCAACTTACAAGACATTCAATAATTCAAATAAAAATAAAAAGAGCTGAGGGTGATACAGCACCCCTGTATTCAATCACAGTACCACCAACAAAATTAAAAAGGAAAGAAAGAAAAGAAACTGGTCTTCACTGAGAACTGAGATTGCTCTGAAGATGTCTCCAAGACATCTTCCACTTTAAAGATACTGAAATGAGGAATGCAGATAAGGTACTGTGGGTAGAATTTATGCCCAAGTTGAAAAGGAAAAAGAATCATTGTGTATAAAATTCAGATAAAGGCCCCTTGACCTTACAAAACAAAAGCACACTTAGGCAAATTTAACTTAAGTGTTAAAATTATATATGTAATTTTTATATCCTATAATAACAAGCCTCAATAGTAACAGAGAAGAGGACTTCTAATACATAGTATTAAGATACACCATTCTCATATGAAAATTGTTCTCTGTATGTGTAATATGAATTGTAATGCATTCTACTGTCATACATAACAAATTAGAATTTTTTAAAAAAAGATACATCACTCTCAAAAATTTTTACCACTCTTAAGAATCACCTGAAATCTCTCATTTTAATAGGACAGTTGTCAGATACTATCAGCTAAAGAAGCTTGGTCTACAAAGTACACATCAGGCCAGATGTTCTCCTATCTCTGCCTGCCTGCTGGTCATCTCTCTCATCTGGATGATTCTGCCACCTTGATCTCAAATTGTTCAAAATGGAACCCTTGGTTGTCCCACTCAGCTGCTTCTCCTCCTGGGTCCCCATGTCTTCCACTGGCTCCCCCTCCCTATCCTAAGCCAGCTACCTCAAATCCTCAGGCATACTGGGTGAACTCCACCCTTTCTTTCTTTGTGCCCCTTATAAAACTGTTCTTCCATAATACCTCTACCACTCTCTCTTTACCTCATTCCCTCCACCAAGACCCTAATATAGACCCTTTTCACCTTCATCATTGTACTCACCCTAATGAGCTTCCACACCTCCAGTGACTTCAATCTCATGCCTCTGCCCCAATGTCTGAACTCCTCAGTTTGATAGTTAGCTCAAATCAAAATATTATTATCCACCAGTCTTTCCCAAGCAGCCTTTACTCTGGCCAAATGAAAAGTGACGTTCTCTCTTGTGTACGACTTACATTTCCTTATCTACTTCCTGCCCATCTGAAAACCCCTTTGTTTACACATTCAATCCAGTTCCTAGAGACCATCTCAAAAGCCCAGAAAGGCTTTCCTGACCACCCAGCTAGAAGTCACTTCTACTTCTCTGATGCTGATGTATCTATCTTCTCTAGGCATATATTGTTTTCTCTCTTGTATTATGATTATTCATCTTCTGGTTTCTAATGAAAGCTACAACAGCAGTTTCCCAGCATATTTCACACAACACTAGTTCCATAAGAAGCTGATGGAACAAGTTTAGAAGCACTGCATATTATAGTCCCTGCCTAAGAAGCCACCATGAGGATGGAGGGAAATGGAGGAGAACGTCAAAAGGTGGAATTAACAGGACTTGACAACAGAAGCTGTGTGGGATAAGAAGAGTGAGGGGTTTAGGATGGGTCTGGCACCCCTGTCTTGCCTTCCAACCCCTTCCTCCCTGAACAGTCAGAATGTTTTCCTTTGGCACTCTGGTGCCATTTATTATAACCTGACATATTACAGTAATTTGTGTGGACAACTTTGCTCTTCTTTACTGTTGTAACATCCTCATGCAAGAATTGTCTTATTCCCATGACATAGTGGAAAGAGCACTGGTGTGAGAGTCAGGAAGTCTGGACTTCAGTCCTTACTGTACTGCCGATGAGTGCTATGACCTTGGAGAGCTGAACTTATCTTAAAACAGAAAGGTGTAGTATAATGGACAGATGAGTTCTGAGACCCACCTTTAAAAAACAATGTTAAGAGAGGAGATGTGGAGCAATAATGTTTTTAGAATCTAGAATTCATAGTAGGTTAAAATATTTAATCTTGAATTATGCATTTCACCATTTCATATAAATTATTATCTAAAGACATGGTGGAGGAGGGTCCGATTTCTGGAACTATCTTCACAGTACATAGTCTTTCTCCTCAAGTCTCTGGCTTCTTAGTATGTGTTCCCCTGTAACTAGAAGTTTCCAAACCCAAGATGGCTCTGTTCTTAAAATTTACTTGTTAGTTGTTAAAATTCTTACTGCTGAAATGAGCTACCAATAATGGTGTAATACCACAATTGGGATGCCAGCTAGCCTATAGATGCCATTTAGCCCAGAGTGCACCTGAGTTGAAGTAGAATCTGCTGCTCATGGATGTCTTGAGCTGCAGGTGACTCAGCAACTTCAGGGTCCTTTGCCCCACTCCCACCCCCATTGCTTGAGATCCTGAGTGGACGCCAAGAGGGAGTATGATGGGGTGGAAACTCAGGTGGCAAAGTATAAACTTTAGAAAATCTATGCATTTAAAAGAGGACATAATTTCATATGAATTCCAGATTCTTAGAAAAGATTGGTGGATAATAATATTGAGATTTGAGCTAAATATCAAACCGAGGAGTTCAGACATTGGGGAAGAGACATAAGAAAGAAGTAACTGGAAATGTGGAAGCCCATTAAGGTTGACTACAATGATGAAGGTGAAAGGGTCTATATTAGGGTCTTGGTGGAGGGAATGAGGTAAATAAAATTAGAAGTTGCTTTATTTAGATTTATAGAAATTATTGGTTGGTTGCTTATTTTTCCTGATCCTGATCCACATCCCACGTTTATGCAATTCATCCGACTGACATGGGGTCTCTCAGCCTCAGCACTATTGACATGTTTGTTGGGCCTCCTGAGTCTTTGTTATGGGGTCTTCCTTGTGTGTTGTAAGATGTTCAGCTGCATCCTTGCCTCTTACCTCTACTGGCTAGTAGTACCCCTCTCCTGTCCCAGTTATGACACCCCAAAATGTCTCCAGGCATTGCCAAATGACCCAACTGGCAAAATGATCCCCTCTTGGGAACCACTGCACTAACTGTGTTCAGCAGTTACCAAAATTTTCTGTGCAT